>NC_048223.1:94578193-94679130 GCF_002007445.2 Ailuropoda melanoleuca
GCCGGGATCACGCCCTGAGCCGAAGGCAGACGCTTAACCGCTGTGCCACCCAGGCGCCCCTCAACTGATTGTTTACTTAGATTCCATTGCCCAAAATGGTCACATGAACCAGCCCTCACTGTGAGNCTTAGATTCCATTGCCCAAAATGGTCACATGAACCAGCCCTCACTGTGAGGGAGGCAGGAAATATAAGTATCTGGTGAATGGAATTACAGTGAATGACTTTGACTAATCAGATTCAACATCTGAAACTAGGCCACTGCCATCCTAAACAAAACCAGGGTAATCAGAAGAGCTAAACAAAATCATAATATTGTGGGGAGAAGGGAGGGATGGCAGATAGCTGACTTAAATTATCTGTCACAATGAGTAAGATTCAAATCAGTATGTGGAGACCCCATTGGAGTTTAATATCTAATGCTCTGAACACTTGTCCATCCCAGCTGCACATCAGGCTGAAGACATACCTTGTGATTCCAGGCATGCCTCACTTAGGAGGGAATGTAGAACGAGCGCCAGAGGCAGCAACAGCTGCTCTGGAATCAGTGGTGACAATGTTGTATGTTAGTGTTCTTATGTGAACAATTGTTGATACGTGTCCTGAGATTATAATCTGTCTGGTCGCTTGGAATCTAGAGGTCTCTTTCCTCCCCTACCACTGCTAACTCCTTGGAATTAGATACTTATAAACTTTTCCTTGTTTTTTTTTTTGGGGGGGGANTGGGGGGGGAGGGTGGGCGCAGCGGGAGAGAGAATCTTAAGCAAGCTCCATGCCCAGCCTAAAGCCTAAGGCGGGTTCTATCTCACAACCCCGAGATCATGAGCTGAGCTGAAATTAAGTTGGCCACTTAACCAACTGAGCCACCCAAGCACCCCTTAACTTTTCTTTGGACTGTGGACCTCTAAGAAGTGCCCCTTTCTTACTTAGGCTCTTGCTTTCTCCAAAGAAAGAAAAATACACCTAAATGCCCACCAAACTGAGAATGGCTAAAAAAAAAAGTATGCTGTATCTTTACAATGAAATACCATTTGGAAATTAGAGAGATTGATGTAATTCTGCATGTGCTTATGGGGAAAAATCTCTAAAGTGTTTGTTAAATGATAAAAAGCAAATTGCAAGACAACATGTAGAGCATGATACCATGTATGTCTAGGATAAGCTTTGTGGTGGTTGTAATAAATTCTGTTACAACGGCCTTCAACCCCTCTCCCTTGGTGTGGGCTATATGTAGTGATTCATTTCTAATGAACAGAATGAAGCGAAAGTAGTAGTATGCGGTTTCAGAGCCAAGTCCTAAAAATGCTGTGCTTCCTCCTCACTCTCTCTTAGATTCCACTCTGGTGGAAGTTAGTTGTTGTGTCACAAGGACACTGAAGCAGCCTGTGGCAGTATCCATGTGGCAAGAAATTAAGCCGCCTGCTGACAGCCATATGAGTGAGCCATCTTGGAATAAGGTTCTACACATCCAGTCAAGCCTTTAGATGGTTGCAGCCCCTGCCAACATCCAACTATATGAGAGACCCTGAGTTAGAANTGACAGCCATATGAGTGAGCCATCTTGGAATAAGGTTCTACACATCCAGTCAAGCCTTTAGATGGTTGCAGCTCCTGCCAACATCCAACTATATGAGAGACCCTGAGTTAAACCCACCCAGCTAAGCTGCTCCTTCATTCCTGACCCACAGATAATAAATGTTTGCTATGTAAGCCACTAAATTTTGGTGTGAGTTGTTATGCAACAATGGATAACTAATATGACCTCCTTATTTGCATATGTAATAAGACTCAAGCCCTTACTCTGCATTAGTCACTGTTTTATAAGTACCAACATTTAATCTTCACAACAACCCTATGAAGTAGAGACCAGTATTATCCTTATTTTACAGAGGAAGAAACCAAGGCACAGAGAAGCAAAGTAGTTTGCCCAGGGACATATAGCTATCTGAACCCAGACAATCTTAGAGTGATTACTTGTATCCTCTTATACTATACTATACTGTGTATGTGCGCGCGCGCGCATGCATTGCAGGTTTTTTGGTGTGATGTGTTGTGTGTGCATAGAAAAAGTATGGAAGACAATTGTTGATCACAGCTACTTCTGGGACAGAGATAGAATTAGAAAGAGATAAGGGAAAAGGGAAATTTTCATTTTTTTTCTCAACCAACTTCTGTATTGTTTGAAGATTTTTACAACAGAAGTGTATTAATGGGGGCGCCTGGGTGGCACAGCGGTTAAGCGTCTGCCTTTGGCTCAGGGCGTGATCCCGGCATTATGGGATCGAGCCCCACATCAGGCTCCTCTGCTATGAGCCTGCTTCTTTCTCTCCCACTCCCCCTGCTTGTGTTCCCTCTTTCTCTGGCTGTCTCTATCTCTGTCGAATAAATAAATAAAATCTTTTTTTAAAAAGTGTATTAATGTAGTATTTGCGTAATTAAAACTTTAACTGAGCTGGCTAATAGATGTACACTATTCAAAGAAATGAAGTGTTAGGGAAAGAATGGGCACATCTGACCACATACAAGTCATTAGCCATGGATTTGCTTAGGAGTGAATCAGATTGGCACCTTCGGTGGATTTTCAGGGAAGAGAGGGAGCACTCCCACCCCCTTCCCCTCCAGCCTTGGGCTTCCTCGCTTTCCCACCATCCATGAGACAGGTAGAATATGTGTTCCCTCCCTGACCCAAATAATTCTTACAAGAATACCCAGGAGTTCTGCCACTTGCTCTGCCACGGCTGCTCACACGCTTGACACGTGGTGTCCTGTCTGGAGACTACAAGTAGGACAGTTGGCCAGAACACTGGGAGTCTATTTTTAGTCTGGGCCAGGGACTGGTTCAGGAATAGACTCTGAGAGGAGAGTGGCTGGGGTTTCTCCCTTGTGATTGGGAAGGATCACGCAGCTGGTGTGCTCCCCGACACTCCTTGTCACTGTGGGGAGGTATATTTAGTGTCTGACCTGTGACAGAACTGTCACTAGAACCTCATTGCCTTGGTAACTCCAGGGCACTGGTCACAACCTAATCCTGTCTATTTTTACGTGCTCACTTTGTGGAGTGGTGACAAGAGTTATCTTTCTGATGCAAGACAGCGTCAGATGGGCCTGCCCTGATGGCCTGTTGCAGAATGCATGGGGTGATGGATGGCCTTGAGCTTTGATATGTGAGAAGTCACACCACTGCCAACTCTCCTCCCAGATGGCTACAATATGGTAGGAGGCTCACCCAGCTTGTAGGAACACGGCTGTTACCTGTGAGTGCCAGACACCTTATTAATATACCCATGAAGAAGGCTCTTTCCTCACCCCTAAAGGAAAAGAAAGCAGGTCTCATAACAAACTTTTCCCTAAGAGTCTCCATTTCTTGAGCAGCAACCACTGTGACCTCATTAATCAATCCCAGTAATCTTTCTCACTGAGCCCTCAAAATTATCCCTGGGAGACCACCTCTGGAAGCCTCTACCAACCAATACTGTTCTTTCCTATGATGAAAACTGTGAGCCATCCTGGGCTGGAGGTGCTGAGAAAGACAGAAGAGGAGACTTGACTAGGAAAGATGGTGAGGTTATATGGAGTTCCGAGGGTGGTGGTAAGGTGAAGAAGCCTGGGTGCCTTTCTATTGCAAGGAGGAATCAATGAGGGCTGAATACCGGGATTTGGACATTAATAAGAATTGGTGGAGACCTTGGGTACAAGACAGTATCAGGACTGCTTCTTTTATCATATGGCCCTGGGTATATTCCTTCCCTAGTCTGATGTCTTCCCTGTCAGATGTCCTACCTATAAAATGAGTGAGTTGGACAAGAAGTCTTTATGACCACTTCTAGCTTGGACATTCTATAATACATATAGTACATCTTGTAATCCTGTAATAAATAATATTTAATATAGTATGGAATTCAGTTAACTGCATTGCCCCTTAGTTTTCTCTTCAGGGTTGAGTGGAAGGGACTGCTAGTAACTTCCCAATATCTTTTCCCCTTTCTTCATTAGTAAAAGAACTCCAGTTTTTAACCAAGTAATTTCACTTAGCTGAAAGACTTAATTTTCTACATTCCCAGCAAGGTAACCATGTTCTAGCCAATGAGATATAACCAGAAATGTTATGTGGAATTTTGGGGAACTCTCCTTTAAGAGAAAGAGACTGGTGTGATGGAGACAGTCTCTGCCTTAGAGATGATTGGACTCCGTTTTGAGAGAGAGAAATAAAACACTGGAACAATTAACATATACATGACAAACACATACATGCCTTTGTCTTTAACCAGTTGACTAGATATTCTGTTTAGTCTTCTAGAAGGAAGTAAGTAATTGGAAAATCCATTCAACAAATACTGAGTTCCCATTATATTCCATATTCTGCTGAATTATTCGTCTACAAAACTTGACCTCATGGTGCTTTCAAACCCCAAAGACACAATTTGACTTAATAATTTTAAATCATATTTAAGATGAAAATACAGATTTTTTTTCCCAGCCCTATTGAATAATGAAAGGGTTGGCAACATGAAACTTGTATTCCTACCTGACAACAATTTGCTGGAACTGGATAACAATGTCTCCTTTCAAGGGTGTTGTGTTCTCCAGTTTATGACAATTGTTGCCATTCATTTTCTTTACATCAAAGTACTTTATCCATTCCCATTATTTCCTCCTGACCCTGTAGGGCATTGGGGGTGCTGACCCCTGCCCTAAAAGCTAAGCTGCAAAGGGGGTCACATGTTCCCATTATCATCAGAAACAAACATTTTTTGAGCATTTGTATATCAGAAGACTAAATTTGAAATATAGTTGGGCCTAAAATCTACTTTGAACCTCTGTGTTGGTATTTGGAAATAGAAAGAAAAGAAGGGAGAAGAGATGAGGAAGAGCAGTACAAAGAACAATAAAATTCTGTTTCATCCTTTAGAAGGAGGAGAATAATTTTCTTCCTGCTCTATTTGTCTGTCTGGGATTTAGATGTAATGGTGGATCTCTAACATCCGTCTTTGACATACAGATGAGAACTATACCCTAGGAATGATGGATCAGGGATATGAAAGGAGTTTGAGTCCTTAATGACTTCATGAAATTGCCACAAGTATTATGGAGAGAATACCACCTTAGGGGTGGAAACTATTGTTTTATGAAGCCAATCTTAATCCTACTGATTACAGGGCTCAAGTCCTAATCTCAAACCTTCCTATGAGATCTTCTTTGGAGCCCCCAGTTTTCTGTAGGAGCTCAATCCAGCTGCTACTCCGTTGACAATCCCAAACACTTCTTTACTCCCCTATTATTACCTCCTGGTAGCCACAGGGATCACTCCAGCCATTCCAAGAATCCACCCAAACACTGCATTGGGAATCTGATCTTACCTGGCCATGTGGATGCTTTGGGAGACAGATAACGGAAAACCCAAGTCAATTATTTTAAACAATAAGGACATTTTGTTACCTCAGTTGACGAGAAGTCCAGAGGTAGAGGAGTTTCAGGGCTGGCTAATCCATTGACTCAGCAATGCCATCATGGGCCTGGGGTCTTTACACCATCCACAGTGTATTGGGTATTTGTCTTCAGCATGACTCTTCTTAGCTGCAATTTCTCCAAGCATTCTGTCCTCATCCAACAAACTCCAAAGCCATAGAGATTAAGATTGTAGCCTTCACTGTCATGGCTCCTTAAGATGAAGGAAAACTTTCCCAAAAGCCCCTACCAACAAGTTTCCCTTCATGTTATATTGGTTAGTGTTGTATCAGAGCTCATCCCCAAACCAGGCACGGGCAGAAAGGGTAGAATTGTTGTGGTTGACCCAAATTAATCAAGACTCACTCTCTGGGAACAGAGAGGGGTAGGTAGGGTCTTCCCTGCCACCATGGCTTCCCAATATCAAACAGAACTGGAGTTCTGCTCTGAAGGAACAAGGAGCAGGAAATGGATATGTTGGATATGCGGTGAACAACAGTTCCATCAAACCATGTGACCGTGGGTCATTCATTTTCCCTCTCTGTGTCTCGTTTCCTTATCCGTAAAATGGGAAGAATGACTAGAAGATCTCTAGGGCCTCCCAGTTATCTTCCCAGTTGATTATGAGTGCCTATTGCTAGTAGTAGAAAATGCTTCCACTGACTGACATTTAGGAATCACAGCAGCATCAATAATAGCCTAAGAAGGTCTAGAAAGGACTCATGGAAGTGTTAAGGCTGTGCTATCTTTGGCTGTAACCACCTTCTCCAGGGAGCCCCTTTATAATATAAAAGCCCCTCCTTAGTCTCTCTCAGCCCATTGGCCTTTCCAAGGGGATGCTGATGCCCATCACTGACCAGACCTCACCCATCCGTCCAGTCATTCATTCATTTATTTGCCACTGAGGATCTGCTGTTTTCTCAACTCTGTGTCTGATCTCCACTCTGCTCTACTAGAAAGAATTTAAGGGTAGGGAGTTGAGGACAGACGGAAGAAGAGCTGCAAAGGCCAGGTCCCCGTTTTCCCTGTGCCAGTCAGTTAAATTCTAGTTCACAACACTTCTCCCAAGAAGTTTACCAGATTCCTTTAGCTTCCTGCTCAACCTGGAGAATGTATACTCCCAGATGCTTGCTGTGGTCTGCCAGGAGAATGAGAAGTCACAAAACAAATTATGATGCATCTTTCTGAAGCACCAGGTAATGTGAAGATTGGGGAAGAGGGTGAGTTAGGTAATGAAACTGGTCAATGGTTTAAAACATTCTCTTTGATTGAATTAACCATGGACATGTCAGAAAGCAAAGATGGTATGAATTTTTTTGAAGAAATAAGATCTCTAAGAAGTGTCAAGCTTCAGGCCATGGCCCACAGATCACTTAGAGAGTGACAGACACCATCCTCCTTGGTTGGATAGGAACCTGGGGAAGAGATTCTGAGAACTCATTTATTCAAACCCCTGGCTCTGCCACTTCCCTGCTTGATAGCTTAGTGTCCTTGGGGGAGGTATTTAATCTCTGGAAGTCTGTTTTCTCTTCAGTTAACATCTCCATTTAACAATGGGAATTCCTTTAACTGTAATGGGCAGAAGTGATACTGCCTGGAAATGCTTAGCATGGAGCCCCAATAAATATTAGTTTTTATTAAGTAATAAGTGCTTATTAGTCAAAAAATAATAAACAGCTAATATGTGTTTAGCATCTATATGCCAAGCACAATGGGAGGTATTAGGGAAATAAAGGTACAGAAAGGAGTATTTTGTAATGAAGTGCCTACTTTGTACCAGACCCTGGGCATGGTCTAAGCCAGGATCTTTTATATACATTTTTTTCATTTAATGAAAATAAACAATGCAGTCCCTGTCTTTTAGATGCAAGTCAGTGTGCCAAGAGCACAGAATGCTCAGTGCTTGGAATTTCCCTTCATAGGATCATCATGGGCCTGACAGTAATTTGTACTTTCCCAAGTGTCTTCTCTTAAAGCCCTTTAATTTATACCAAATACACCCTGTCAATTATTAGTACATATTTGTTATAGTCAGTTATCAAAAACAAAGAGCTAGAGACAACGTGGGCAACTGCCAGCCACCAAAAACCTACCCACTCTTAATTTACTTTAGCCATCAGTTCCAGCCGCCTGGATCATTCTATCACTTTTGGCCCTTTACTTTATACCACCTTTGCATTCAGACCGTATGCCATAGCTGAAATTCTGGCTGTGTTCCTTTACCAGCTGAGCAACCTTGGACAAGCCACTTGACCTCTCCAGATTTCATTTTGTCATGTGTAAAATAGGAATAAAAATAGTTCTTCCTCATAGGATTGAGTGGTTGCTTCCCTATGTGTTAAGCAAGACAAAAATAGTGCCAGCCTTATACAATTGAATGAGGTAATATATCTAAGCCCTGAGCACATGGCCTGGGACATGGAACATGTAAAATAAGTGAGGCCGTAGCTGTTATAACAATTATTATTAGCTCCTTACCGCTCTACATAACCTTTCACCAGAGCGAGCACGCTGGTTCATTCTGCTACTCGGTAGGAGTCATCTCCTGTCATCTCCCGTGGGATAAATATGAGAAAACCAGTGGGCGTCAGTGAAACACGGAAGTGAGTGAGTCCTCAGCTAGAATGATCCATCCTTGGGGATGGTGACAGAACTACCCCTGACTGCGCAGGTATTCTGCTGGACTCTTCACATGCCTCTTCAGGCTTCATCCTCAGATAATTCTATGAGGAGGATATCCAGCCCACGACTCCACACTGACTCTTCCTGGGCCCCCATATTCTTCCTTCAGAATCTAAAGGGGAAAATTTCTCCTCTGACATCAATAGATATGACCCAGTTATGGTGCTTCCCTGGATAGCTGACACCCAACAGGATGACATCATTTTATATGATCATTCCTTTCCCATGTGTTAGCCCATTTTAATTTATCTTCATTTAATTTATCTTAATTTATGTGCATCTGTGTGCTTTCCATTTTCAGCCCAAGTGAGCAAACTGTCCTTTAGCTCATGAGAGTGCATATCAGATATTTTTGGTGCTATAACTCTTCAGAGACAGGAAATAGTCCTTCTTCCTAAATAGAAAGGCAGAACTAATGGTCTAACATATGTTAGTTCCAAAGACCCTTGAGAATTGAGGAAGGAGCTACTGGAGGAAAAGCTCATGGCAGGGTGTCTGATGCAAGCAAATTGACATTGGGCATCTTAACCCTTCTGGGCCTCAGTTTTCTCTTCTGCAAAATGAAGATATTGGACCCCATGATCTTAAGCTTACTTCATTTACCCATTAAACAAGTAACTATTGAGGGGTACCTGGGTGGCTCAGTTGGTTAAGTGTCTGCCTTCAGCTCAGGTCATGATCTCGGGGTCCTGGGATCAAGCCCCGCGGCGTCGGGCTCCCTGCTCAATGGGGAGTCTGCTTCTCCCTCTCCCTCTACTCCCCCCCTTGTGTGGTCGCTCTCTCTCTCAAAATATTTAAAAAACAAACGAACAAGCAAACAAACAATTAACTATTGAGCTCCTGCTATATGCCAAGCACTTGGGATACCATAAGACCAAGACAGACTAAGTCCTGCTCTCATGGACCTTCTGTTCTAGTCACAAAGACAATCAATAAATAACTTCAAACAGTGAAGAATACTATGAAAAAAATAATGAACAGTGATGAGATAGACAGTGCCTTGGGTGGGGTGGAGGGGGACAACTTTCATTGGGATGGTCAGACAAGGGCCCTGAGGAAGCCACACTTGGGCTAAGAATTGAGTGAGAAGGAACCAGCCATGAAGGAAGAGGGTGCCAAGAAGAGGGAATAGTTATAAAGTTGTGACATATTCACTGAGGAAACAATCTGGGTGTATAACACAGGAGCCACTGAGTTAGCCCAGACGAAGAAATGGTCTTTTCACGTAGGCTGTGATGGCGTGGACCTCCAGCCAGTCTACATAGGGGGCATGGCCTGACGACTCCTCTGCAAACATTCATAAGTGCCTGCTGCGTGCGAGGCTCGGTGCCTCCAAGTCGGAATCACTCCTCCAAGCCAAGGGGCTGGAGGCAATCGAGAAGAATGCACGCTGACCTTTCTGAGCAGCAGTGACAATGATAAATGACAGGGGATTTGGATCCTTGCCCTTGACTATAAGAGGAAACAGGCAGATTGTGGGCTAGGGTTCATGTTCCGAAGCTTAAGTTTCACCAGCTATGCAGTTTCTAGAGCCGCTTGCTCCCACGGAGCATGGCAGACATTTGGACTTAAGGACCACACAGCTATCAGCCAAGATCTCAGAGCCGGGGATGTACAGGCAGCCTCACAGAGCGTGCAGCCTCTACGTGGGGACAGACTGGCCTGGTGGGCACATGGGTGACTGAGGCTACATGAAGGGCTGTGCTGGGAGTCAGAACACCTGGGTCCAGGTCCAGCAGTGCCCACATGAGTCAGGAAATCTCTCCAGCCATTCATATGGAAACAAGGGAGCATCTGCTAGGGACTGGGCATGGTGTGGGCTCCTCACATATGGGATCTCATTTAACCCTCTGCACAGCCCCTTGGGAAAAGTGCTAGCATTATCCCTAATAGACAAGACTGCAAGAAGTTTTGCAACCTGTCTGAGGACACTCAGTGGCAGAGGTGGGATTCTAACTTGGGTCAGGCTAATTTTAAGTTTCCTGTTCCATGCTTTTAGCAATCATCGGTACAGGGGAATAGTAATTATGTGTGTCCTACTCTCCTCATGTACTCTTTGGGAGACCCAAACAAGATGGAAAGGTGCTTTGTAAATACAGGTGTCTATTCCTAGCTCTGCTGGTCCCAGTGTAGTTCCCAGCGGTGCTGCTGTCCGCGCAGCTTCCTGCCCGCCCCTGGCCACACACCTGTTTCCCACCCTCCCACTGCTATACAGAACGCTCACCTGCACCACCGCTGTAGCTCCCCCTGGAAGTGCTGCCCCCCGTGGCCCTTGCAACGGTGGTACATCCCCGCCCTTCTCCAGAGCAGCGGCAGCCCTGCCCCAACCTTGCTGGGAAGTCTTGGCTTGTGGCCAGTAGGATAGGGAGGGTGTGTGGAAAATCTGAGGAGATGTTTTTCTTTCTTGGGAAGAAAGCCAAACTTCAGTGTGCTGGAGTTGTATAAATTATGCACCCAGAGAAGATTTCGTTTAGAAAGAAAAAGGAAAAAAAAAAATCTCTTGCTATTTGCGTAATGAGCTGGGTTGGCCGAGCCAGGGCTAAACCCCACATATTTGGCCTAGCTTGCTGTGTTTGCAAAACAGGCCCATGTTCCAGGAGACGGCTGCAAGACCACAGAACAGCCAGGATTTCTCTGCAGGTTTCTTCAGCCCACTTTCCATCCCCTTGCTCCAAGGCCTGTGCCTTGGTATCTTGAGCCTAGAAGGCTAGGGGGTTCAGAGGAAAGGTGGGCAATGGCAATCCCTTTCTGCACATACCTGTCTCACACCCTACCCCTTCAACCCCATGAAGCCCAACTGACCAGAGGACACTGCCTCAAGGAAGCCTTCCCAGGGCGCTGAGGCTGGGTCACAGCTCTTTCCTCAGGGCTCCCGCAGCACCTAGAATTTATCATCTGTATTGGTGAGCTCACCACCAGCCAGTCTTCCACAGGCTCTGTGACAGCAGAGACCTTGTCCGTTTTGCTCACTGTGGTATCCCGTGTGGTATTTCAGTGAAGAAAGAAATGAAGACCACCTCCAGCTTCCTATGTCCCTCTCTGGGACTTTTTCCCAATTCAACTCTAAGAATTCCTTCCAGTAGAAGATAGGCATCCTGGGAGTTGTGCTGTTTGTTTTGTGTTGTATTTTGCTCCTGTTTTTTCTAGCCTCATCTCCTGTTNAACTCTAAGAATTCCTTCCAGTAGAAGATAGGCATCCTGGGAGTTGTGCTGTTTGTTTTGTGTTGTATTTTGTTCCTGTTTTTTCTAGCCTCATCTCCTGTTTTCTCAGCCTCCCACTAAATGTCATTAAGAATGAACTGCTTGCAGTATCTCACTGTTCTGTTTCTGCCCCCATGCATTTACTGATCTTGACCCCTTTGCACCCCACCCCTTCACCCCTCACTCCCAGTCATCCTTGGAAAGTCTGATCCAACCTCCACCTATTCAGGAAGTCTCCCCCCTAACCTCACCCCTCCATCCCAGCCAATCTCCCCTCCCCATTGGTTAGGTACACCTTATCTTGGATCTCATAAAAACCCTGCTGTCTTATCCCTGGGCTTACCACAAGGCCTCTAGTGATTTGTTTATATAGCTGTCCCCCCACCCCGACCCCCGACTCCAAGCTACTTGGGAGCAGAGAACCTGTTCTTTTTTTTTTTTTTTTTTTAAGATTTTATTTATTTATTTGACAGAGATAGAGAGAGCCAGCGAGAGAGGGAACACAAGCAGGGGGAGTGGGAGAGGAAGAAGCAGGCTCACAGCGGAGGAGCCTGATGTGGGGGCTCGATCCCATAACGCCGGGATCACGCCCTGAGCCGAAGGCAGACGCTTAACCGCTGTGCCACCCAGATGCCCCCAGAGAACCTGTTCTAATCATCTCTGTGTCTCTAAGACTTACCACAGTGCCTGACATCCAGCAGCTGTTCAATACATGCTTGTTGAGTTAATTAACATGCAGAAGATAATAATAGCATGCCGGGTCATGGGGCAGAGTGTGATTAAGATCCCAGCAAATGCCATGAGCTCTGAAGAAGGAGTGATTGCTGTGGGATGGAGCAGGGGGGAAATACTGTAGAAAGATAAGTTGACATGAGATAAAGCACAAAAGGCAGGATGGAGAATGGCCAGAGGGTAACAGGAAAAGTGAGGAAAAAGTCGGCTTTAAAAAATGTAAATCAGATCATGGCCTACTCCTACTTAAAATACCAATAGCTTCTTCCTGTATTTTGGAAAAAATCTAAATGTCTTATCAAAAGCTGTGAGGCCCCATGAATCTAATCTAATCCTGTGAGGCCTTAAACACTGGAAAAGAGAAACTGAGACCCAGAGTGACATTTATAGGGATGCTATGATCATTTTTTTTTTTAATTTAAAACACTTTTGTTCAGGGGCACCTGGGTGGTGCAGTTGCTTAAGCGTCCAACTCTTGGTTTTGGCTCAGTCACGATCTCAGGGCCATGAGATCAAGCCCCGCTTTGGGCTCCCCGCTCAGCTAGGAGTCTGCTTAAAACTCTCCCTTTCTCTCTGCCCCTCCCTCCCCCTGTGTACTCTCTCTTTCTCTAAAATAAGTAAATCTTTAAAATAAAACTCTTTTGTTTAAAAATTGTTTTTAATAAATCATGTGTAATATTTTTATTACAAATGTGTTTGCCTTCAGTTTGAAATCCCTGGTACAGTTTTCCAGATTATTTTCCTATGTGAATCAAGTTCTGTGAGCCTGCCTTTATGTAACACTGTTGAGATTTTTGTTTTTTCCATCATGACTGATTTGAAAGTTGCCCTATTTAATACTGTAGGAACCTGTTCTGAAGTTGTTTATCTTTTAAATTGCTATGGGACCTTAATGGTACAGCCTTCAAACCGGGTCTCCTGAGAACCAAGGAAAGAAGAATTATTTGTTTTTCTATCACTAGCTGATGAGGCCCTCTTCATGCCAGCACAGGGCCAGGAGTGACTGATGTGGGCCTGCCTACAAGGTCTTTATAATCTGAGAGGAAAGAGATGTGTACCAGTGTGAGATGAGAGATTTGAGCCAGGCACCGTGCTGACTGCCTTATATCCTTTCCTTCCTCTCCCAGTAATCCTAAGGGATAGCTATTGTTACCTTCGTTTTATAAGTGAGAAAACTGTGGCTGAAAGAGACTGAAGACACCCAAGTCTCATACCAAGTGAGCGTCAGTGTGGGACCCTGAGCCCAGGTGTGTGCTTTATCTCAGTCTAAAGCAAAACAGGATTAGCTATACAAAGGAAGAGAAGAAATTGCTTCAACAATTCTGAATAGGAGAAACCGTTCCACAGAGCCCCTAGCCCATCCCTGCCCCCAGTGAATGAGGTAATAATAAGAGCTAACAGTTGTTAACCATCTGTGTGTGTAACGCACTTTGGCATGACTCTGTTCCTCACAATAACCTTCAGCGAAGTAATGCAATCTCATAGCAGCAGGGTACGGAATGCAACTCCATCTTACAGTGGGGCTTAAGAAATGCTCAGAGAGGCTAAAGAATTTGTGCTAGGTCACACAGAGGCAGAGCCAATATTCTAACTCTGTCTTGATGCAAAGTTGGTTTCTTGTTGTTGTTTTTTCCCCCACTGCTCCCAGCTTAGAAGGGGCAATGAGCATCACTCCATAGGGTTTACTACTTGTGACTCCAGGAAGATCACTGAGAAAGGACTGCAGAAACTGTACTCAGCAGCGAAGGGCTGAGGCAGGAACTTGCAGGAAGCATATGGAAGTTTCAGCCTCTAAAAAGACCAGTGAGAATGGGCCCAGAAGACTGGAACAGACAGAACTCCTGTTACATTACTGCAGAGTGGGACCCTTCCAACTACCGTTACCAGCCTGGAAACAGTCTGGCTCCAAACAGGGCCTGAGCCAAAATCAGGTTATCCAAAGGCATAACTGATCACCGGACCCAATCTAGATTGAGTAAAAGGCATATAGTCAAGTTTAGGGATCAAAAAACAGCAAGAGCCACCAAGGAACAATCCAAGATGGCAGGCTACAGAGATTACCAGTGGAAAATTTAGAGAGACCAGGAAGCAGAAAGAGTGAGGATTGTTTGACTGCCCAGGGCCTGGCACAGAGCCAGCAAGTGTTTACCTTCACATCCCAAGCCAACTAAGTGCACTTGGGAGAGTAGAGATGGAGAGAGAGAGGTGAGAGAGGGAAGAAAAAAGAGGACAATCAAAGCAGCGAAGTCTACACTAGTCATTGTACTCCATAAACGCATACCCCTGAGTGAATGTGAGGTAGGAGATCCGCTGTCCCACACAAGAGTAGATCCCCTCAAGCCTCTCTTGGCAAGAGCATCAAATGACACTAAGGTGATTGTTGTGTTCAAAGGTAAGTATTTTTTATGCATTCTGACCTCTAGATGTACTCTAACTCATCTGGTGTTGGTTCAAAGAATGAGTTATATGTCCAAATACTGAAGAGTAAGAACTCTATGACAGACTTCGTGAAAATTCTACAAAGGGTTACTTCCCTAATGCAGAGTCATGGGGAATTTTGACTGCATAAGCTTTTGAACTTTTTGTGCTGACTGTGGAATTATCCCCAGGTCGATGAGACTTCACTATTGATGGATGCCTGATGTGGTGAGGCATCTTCTGAAGGCCCAAGGTCCAAAGCCTGAGGTCTGACATGACCTGATATTTGGCTCATGAGAAGTGGGGGTTTTTTGGTTTTCCTTTGTTTTATTTTTAATTTTTTTAATTTAAATTTTAGTTAACGTACAGTACAATATTGGTTGCAGGAGTAGAATTCAGTGAGTGGTTTTGTTTTTAAAATAAATTCCTTACCACTAGCAATTATAGCGTGGCAGGAGAGCCCTACTGGGAAGTGTATGATGGAAGCTCTTCAGGAAAGAAAAAAAAGCTTTTTTTCCCCTGTTGTCCTCCCCTCAACCCCCACATCACCCCCACAACCCCTGGCCACATCCCTGTGCTCCAGGAAATCCGAGGTTCTCTTGCACCAAGGGAGAGTTTAACAGCCTTTGTTTTTGAAAGCTTAGCCCTGTTGAGATATAGAAAAGGCTGATTCAGGATGCAAAGGCAGGTAGAGTTCCTGGAGGGAGAAAACTTTGGGCAGAGGGGTGAGGAGTATCTAAGAGACAGAGACATGGACCCTGCTCCCATGTAGTGTCCCATAGAGGCTTGACCTCAGATGGGGGATGACAGCCAGATGCCTCTGGAGGCTGGACAATAAACACAGTGCCCTCGAGCTGTGAGGAGGGTCCCTGAGGCCAAGCCTGTGGTCAGTGGAAGTCTTAAGGTTTACAAGGGAGAGCAAGACCAGGACAGTTGGAAGACTTCCAAGAGGCAGTCTTGGGCAGATGGCAGAAGATCATAGCACCAGACACCAGCACAGGGAAGCAAAGGGGCCATGCAACAATGGAGCTACCAGGAGTTACAGCCCAGAGCCTCCCACATTTCCTGGAACCAGGGATCTTATACAATCCAATGGAGGGGAGGAAAGGAGTCCACTAATGACTGATGTTGAATTTCTCTTCTGCCTGAGGAGTGGTGGAGAGGGTGCTCAAGCTGTCTTATTTTTGTTTTAAAAATGAATGAATGTATTGTTTTTTAAGCCTGAGTTCCACTCCGTAATTTCTTCCTGAATACCATTATTACGGTAATAATAATAATACCTAACATTAGCAAAGGGTTTTTCCATTTACACTTTCACATGCAGAAGTTCCTAAGCTCTGGCTATTATTATCCTTTGGGGTGTGGATTATAAAAAAGACTCATGGTCTTTGATTTCATCCTCAAAAGTAGGGACCTCTTTCATAACACCCTTTGGTGTACTGACACTTGCCGTTATACTATCTCAACCTTTTAAGAACTGAATTTCTTTAAATAATATGATTGGAACTCCCTCTCTGAACAAGTACCACTAGATGGCCTTGCGCCATGTGATGACCAATGTAACTGACACATACTAGGTGCTCAATAAATGTCAAAATGAAAAAATAAGTAAGTGAATAAATTATTCGATTAATTTGATTAGCTGGATTTTTTAAATTAAGAGACTATTTCATAGAGCAGTTTTGGGTTTACAGAAAAGTTGAATAGAAAGTACAGAGTTCCTGTATACTCCCTCCCCTCCCCCACCACATACACACTTTCCCCTGTTATTAACATCATGCATTGTGTGGCATATCTGTTACAGCTGGTCATACAATATTGTGTATGATTATTAATTTCTGATTAAAGTCCATAGTTCACAATAGTGGGTGTTATATAGATAATTCTATGGGTTTTGAAAAATAGCATGTTTTATATCCACTATTACAGTGTTATACAGAATAGTTACACCACCCTAAAAATCCCCGGTGCTCTACCTTTTCACCCCTCCTTCCTTCCCTGGTAACTCCTGGCAGCCACTGATCTTTTACTGTCTCAATTGTTTTGCCTTTTCCAGAATGTCGTATATTTGAAATTATATACTGTATAGCATTTTCATATGGCTTCTTTCAATAGTAATATGTATTTAAGTTTCTTTTTATGTCTTTTTATGCCTTCATAGTTCATTTCTTTTTAATCCTGAGTGATTTTCCATTTTATGGATTTGCCACAGTTTAGTCATTTATTGAAGGACATCATGGTTGCTTCTAATGTGGGGATCTAATGTATGAAGCTGCTATGAATATTTGTGTGCAGCTTTTTTTGTGGACGTAAGTTTTCAACTCACTTGGGTAAGTTCCTAGGAGCACAGTTGTTGGATTGCATGGTAAAGAACATGTTTAGCTTTATTAAGCCTGGTTTTTAAAAAAGCTATTTCTAGCTAGCATTATCTTACAAAATAGGGAAGAGGGTGGTAAGTTATGAGTTGACTTCACAGTATAGAACTATAAAATGGCCCTGCTTTTATGTATACTGAACCAATTGTTTAGCTTCAAAGTGTATACTTACGTCCTGGTATGCTTGGATTTGGTGAATAGTAGGCTATATAATCACCCTCATGATTTCATTTTGGCCTTTTCAATTTGGCTGCCAAGACAGACTAGTCTGAGAAGATCCCTACCTACCAGAATTAAACATTTTAATGAAAGAGACAATAAATAAATGTTCAGCTAAAACCTGTTCAGGTGGAAGTACTGGATGGGAAAAGACCACACATAAGCAGACAAGAAAGGAAATGAGTTTTTCCATTAACTTACATAGTGAATCAGCATGTGCAGTCAAACTAGGATTTGGGGGGGGGCGGACAGTGAGACAATTTAGCTTCAAAGAAATACTACTCCAATGTCAGCCACCTTTCTCTGTACTTTTACATCACAACCTCTTCAGCTGGTACATCCTCTCCAACTCAACTGGAAGACTCTTACCTTTTCCTAAAGCTCCTCACATTGCCACTTTTACATGGTGGGTACTCAAGAAGAGCTCACTATATGGAAAGGGGAAGTTTGCACCAATACACACATGAAAACAAGACTCCAATTTTACCCTCAAAGTTTGACTACTGCAAAAGTCAAAATCAGAAATATCCCGCTTTTGGTAATTAAGTGTTTTTAAATGGTATTGGAAGGAAACCAGCATATACATTTTCAGAGCTTTATAATCATTAACTATTCTCCACCATCCTAGGAAATGTGAACTTGGATAAGCTCCAAGCGCCTTAGCAACAAGCCAGCAGCTTCCAACGAGAGCCCCCAGTCCTCTGATGGGGCCAGAATCCCAGAGACAAAGCATTATTTATATTGACATAAACTGTCTTGCTTCTGAAGCTAGAATCCCAAGAACCAAGCTAATGAGAAGACTCAGTGCCAGGATGTCACATTGAGTTAGGAAGGCCAACCCATTAACAGTCCATTTCTCTGTGCTCAGCCCAGACTGGAGGAGACGCAGGGCAAACATATACAGTGGCTTCTGAAAGGCCCCAGCACTTGACGCTTGAACACCAAGACAATCACTTCTTAGCTGGGAGTGTGGGAAAGGGCACAGACCATGGAGTGTTTTCCGAATGGATGGCCAGTGCCCAGCATAGAATAGCAGAGGCTGCCAGCTGCAGGCCTGGGCGGTGTAATGCTCCCAACCTCCTGAGCACAGGGCTCTGTGCTTGATGAGCCTGAGGGTGAGACCCAGCCCTTCTCCTCTCCTAATCCCACCCCTACCAAAGGCCTCATCTAGGGCTCAACTGCTGGCACAGGTGGAAGAGGCAACCTCAGCATAGCTATAAGTGTCCCTTAGTTTCAAGAGGATAGTTTCCTTCTCTGAAAATTCCAACAGGAGGTGATGTTTCTCTGCATCCCATCCAGAATTACTTTTCACTGTTTCCTGCCTCTGAAACATTTCGGAGTGACTTAGCAAGCTGAGCACAGAAGAGGGCTTCAGTTTGTGTTAGTAACAGCAGGTGATCACTAAAATGTCGTGAGCTCTGCAAATAGCAACGTGCTAAGCACTTTACAGCCATTGCCTCAGCTAGTCTTCATGAGAACTCTATAATTTAGAAACATCATGAACCCCATTTTACTGATGGGAAAATGGAGGCTTAGAGAGACTAGGTTAGCAGCTGTCAGTGTCGTCCCTGGAACAGCAGCATTGACATCACCTGGGAACTTGTTAGAAATGAGCGTTCGCGAAGGCTCCATCCCTGACCTACTGAATCAGAAACTAGGGGCAAGGCCAGCAGTGAATTTCAACTGCAGGTGATTCTGGTGCACTGTCACATGTGAGGACTCCTGGATTGGACAATTTACCTAAACCCACACAGCGGGTAGGGTCCTAATGTCAGCACGCCTCTCCTACTTATAGTTACAAACTCCACATTCACAGAATTGGCAATCATGAATAGATGCTTGGCTGCTGAAATGTCTGGTCAGATTCATCAGGGGAATAAAATAGGAGAAGCAGCCTGCCTTCTCTACATTAAGGCTTCTCTCTGACTTCATGGGGCACTGTCACATTCCTCACAGGAATGAAGATTTTCTGCCCTCTAAACACCTCACCCCACCCTAGCCACATAGGCTACACCCTGGCCTTATTGAATCTTTCTTTCACACCTGAGATAGCAGACAGAGCAACTCAGAGGAATGGAGAGTAACTGATATTAAAAACTAAAAACTTAAAAGCATTCTGTATTAATTTCCAAGAGCTACCATAATAATGGACCACAAACTGGGGGCGGGGCTTAAGAAACATGAAAATCTATTGTTACACAGTTCTGAGGGCTACAAGTCTGAAACCAACATGTTGTCAGGGCCATGCTCCCTCTTGAGCCATTAGAAAAGGGATCTTTTCCTGCCTCTTCCAACTTTTGGTAGCTCCAGATGTTCTTTGGCTCATGACAGCATAATTCACATGGCTTTCTCCCTGTATGTCTTCATATCATCTTCCCTCTGTATATGTCTGTGTCCATATTTCACCTTTTGGTAAGGACACCAGTCGTATTGGATTGAGGGCCTGCCCTACTCCACTATGACCTCGTCTTAACTACATCTACAACAATCCTGTTTCCAAGTGAGGTCACATTCTGAGGTACTGGTGGTTAGAACTTGAACATGAATTTGGGAGGAACATAATTCAACCACAACATCTATTTATTATGGTGAGAGATTAGACTACAGATGCTTTCATGTGTGGTGTTTTCTGCAGGACCTTTTCAAAGACTCTTAGGCTGACATCAACAAGGCCTTCTACCTGAGGGTAGTTTCCATCATGGTTGATGATCAGAACCGTCTGGTACTTGTTGAAATTACAGCTTCCCAAGCCTCATCCTAGACATCATGAATTAGAAAGAGATTCAGTGATTTGTATGTTAATAAGCACCCCTGTGATTTTGATGTAGGCAGCCTTCAATATACACAAACTTGGGAAGCACAGTTCTAGCCAATCCACATGGGGTGCTCAACGTTCTGGCCCATGTGACAGTCAAGCACCTCTGAGATACTACCATACTCCCTCAACACTCCAGCCCCTGTGATTCTCATAGTGAGTTTTAAGTTCAGATCAGCCATCTCCGGAACACTTTAGAGAGATACCCTAGGACTTCTCTAGATTTTCTTTACATTCAGGTCCCAGGTTATCTGCTTTGGTCCACAGACTGCACTGAAAGGTCAGAGAAACCTGACTTCCATGACGGATTATTTCATTGAGTAAGAGTCGTTGAACCAGATCCCCTGGGATCCAGCTCCACTAACCCAATAATTTCTTCCCTTCAGAGAAATAGAGACAGGGAGGGCCCTGAGAGCTGGTGCCCACCTCAAGGAGGAAGACACCAGAGGCACTTTCAGTACTCTGAGCTGAGCCTTGGAAAGCAGCTGCATGGAACATGGAGGAGACGCAGAAGTCAGCAAGGGAAGGTGTGAGGGCAAGGTTAGCACCACATCTTCTGTGACAGGCCACATCTTCCTTCTCCAGCCCACCTCAGACTCCCAGTTAGCAGCAAGACAAGGGAATCATGGCTGTAATAACAGTCCTTGCTAGATAAGGAGGATTATAAGGCAGCAGAAAGCAGTAGAATGAACTCTGGACTGGGTGTCTGGACTCACCTACTCATTGTACCTCTCAGAACCTCCATTTCTTACCCATTTAGTTCTCATCATTCATCTTCTTGTGATAAGGAACAAGATACTCAAGCCAGCTCAGGAGAAGAAAGGAGGACTTATGAGGATATAGATCCCATGGAATCCAGAGGCAGGAAAGAATCTACCTGCCTTCATGGGAACCAGGAAGATACTAAGACTGTAGGTCTGTATTCAAGGGCTGTGTGATCTCTCTCTTCTACCCCGTTCCCGTACTCACTTTCTCCTTTCTCTCCATTAAAGGGCCTCCTCTGCGACTACCTCAGCATGCACAGTCGCCATCCTGGTTGCCTCAGTCCCCAAGACTACATGGCCTTTCAGCTCAGTTCCTCACAGCTCAGTGGCTCAGCTCCTCAATGTTCCAGTTCCAAATTCCTGGAGGAATCTGAGCCCATTCTGGGTCAAGCAACCTTCCTTCACCCAGTTAGCTGCGACACATAGCACAAACCCAGGCACCTCACCAAGGGCTGTAGACAGAAGCCGCAGCAGAGCAGGGTGCTATGAACGGGTAGCACCCCCGGGGCACAGCTACTACAGTAATACCAAAAAGCCATCACCACGTTTTAAGTACCTGCTAGATGACAGACACTGAGTTACATTAGTACATATAATCCTTACTTCAGACATTCAAGGTAGTTATTACAGATATAGAAACCGAGGCTCACAGAGCTGAGGTTACTTACCTAGGGTCACTCAGCTAATACAGGGTTGAACAGGAACTCCAACTCAAGTCCACCAGATTCCACAGCAGGGCGTTTTCCTTCTTTGTCATCTAGCCTAGAGCATTTGGGCCAGGAGATAGTACCATTTCATCATGTCAGGAGAAAAAATCATGCCTATCTGCATGATTATACTGATAATAAAATGAAAGCACCAACTGAAAAGTGCATTGTGAAAGCGGTATAAAGATAAATGTGAAGTCTTGAACATGTCTGCTTTCACTGTCCCATAGTGTGGTATTTGCTTACTGGGCATTTCCCTGAGGACTGCAGAGCACTTATTCACTGCTGCTCTGAGGCCAGAATGGGCCATAGCCACAGCAAGTGTCTTAGCAGCAGTCCAAGACCCCCTGGAAGGAATCACCCACTGCTTACGACTTGGTGGTATGACCCCTGCATAAACAGGATCTGATTTCTTAACCTGGAGCTTGGCGCTCCAAGGGAAGTGGTGTTCGAATTAAAGTAACTTTCTTGTTTTTCGCAAAGAAATTTAGCCTCCAATGCCAAAAAGTTGGTCAGTCAGGTTCAATTTGGATATAACAGAGCACAAATCACAGGCACAGAGGCAACTCTCGGCTGTAATGTCACACTTTAAACCCCACGATAGGAGTCAGGCCCATGAGTTTTTGTCCCGGAAGGCAGGAGGGTTTCAGAGACTCATTCACACTCTGACATGGTGAGGAACATCTGAAGCCATGGGACAGGCCATCCTGTTTGGCCTTTGTGATGTTTCACTTTATGTATCACTTGGCTAGGGTCTGGTGCCCAGTTGTTTGGTCAAACATTAGATGTTGCTGTGATGGTATTTTTGTGGATGTGATTAATATTTACAATCAGTTAACTTGTGAAGCAGATTACTCTCTAAAATGTAAGTGGCCCTTATCTAACCAATTGAAGGCCTTAAAAAGCAAAAACTAAGCTTTCCCAGGAAAGAAGAAATTCTACCTCAGGAAATCCTACCTGAGTTTCCAGCCTTCTGGCTTGCCCTACAGATTTCACACTCAAAAGACTTTTATAGGGACTCTTACCTGAATTTCCAGATTGCTGGCCCAAAATAATAACTTTCTCTTCCTCTTTCCTTGTCTCTCCTTCTCTTTCTCTCTCAAACCCTGACTGATGCTATCGTCAAGAACTGCTGGTGGTGGCTTGATGATATTCCCTCACACTGAGTAACTGCTGCAGGTCGGGCAGCAGGCCAGACTAAGGGAAGCAGAGAATGATGTTCAGTCGCCAGGTGCGGCTGTTGCAGACTGAGTCCCTTCTTCCGTAGACTCTGTCTCTCCCCCAGAGAGCTCACTGAGGTTGGTTTAGAGCCCCACTACTCAAAGTGCGGTCCACAGACTAGTTGTATGGGCGTCACCAGGAACTTATTAAAAACCTGATGGTCACCCCCCCCAACTGAATCAGAATCTGATTTTAACAACATTCCTTAGTTACTCAAATGCACATAAAGTTCAAGAGGCACTGTGATTGAAGGCAGCCTGAAATTCCAGGATGAACAGTGGAATGTTAAGAGATATGTTAGGAGAAATGGGTGGAGTTCCTGATTATATTCTAGACAGCTCTGAGCACTTGGGCAAAGCTAATAAGGAAATAGACATGCTCAGAACTAACAAACAAGAATACGTTTCATTGACGAGGTTTCCCTATGTGCCAGGCACTGAATTAAGAACTTTGCATGTCTTAACTCTCCCAATCCTCCCATCAAACTGTGAGCAAGGTACTATTACTGTCTCCATTTTTCAAATGGAAAACTGAAATGCAGAGATGTTAAATAACTTTTCTAAGGTCACACAGAAAATAAATATTTGGGACAGGATTTGAATTCAGAAAGCCTGACTCCATAGCTGCGTACTGCCTCTCAGATTCCAAGCAGAGCCTTCACAGTGTTATATCACATATAATAGAAGCTCAAGCGTGGACTAATTCAGTCTGACGATAGGGTTGGAAAAAAGCTTCACGAAAGAGGCAACTTTTAAAATGGTCTTTGAATGATAAGGTAAGAGTTTGATGAGAGTTGTAAATTGGGTACCTTCCATGCATAAGAAGGTTGTTCCTGTAACCATGTTGGAGTTTCCATGTAGCCAAGTGTATTCTTGTATCCATGCTGTTCCCTCTGCCTGGAGCATCCCAACACCATCACCCCCCTCTTTTACCTGGTCACCTGGTTTCACTTGATGAGTGTCATTAACTTTCCAAAATTCCCAAACTAGATCAGGTTTTCCATCAGAACTCTCCAGTTGCTTTTCCCTCATGGCACTTAATGCCAGCTTATAATTAAAACAGTTACCATGAGAGTGTGTCCCATCAAGGTGAGATTCTGTGAGATTTTTGAGGGCAAGGACTGTACACAGTCCTTTTTCTTTATAGAATGTGCAATATGATGATTTGACATATGTATACATTGTGAAATACTTACCACAATCAAGTTAATTAACACATCTGTCGCCTTACAGAGTTACCACGTTTTTGTGTGTGGTAAACATACTTAAGACCTATTCTCTTAGCAAATTTCAAGTATACAGTAAAATCAGTGTTGTTAACTATAGTCACCATACTGTACATTAGATCCCCAGAACTTACTTATCTTATAAGTGAGTTTATATCTTTTGACCAATATCTCCCCATCTCTCTTGCCCTCCCCACTCCCCCAGCCGCTGGAAACCACCATTCTTCTCTCTGGTTCTATGAGATCAGCTTTTTAAGGTTCTATGGACTCTTAAAGTAAGATATCCCCTTCATCCACATTGTCACGACTGGAGGATGTTCTTTTTTATGGCTGAATAATATTCCATTGTGTATATATGCCGCATTTCCTTTATCCGTTCATCCATTGACAGGCAGCTGTTTCTATCTTTTGGCTGTTGTGAATAATGCTGCAATAAACATGGGTGGGCATGCAAAAATCTATTCAAGACAGGATTTCATTTCCTTTAGCTATATATCCAGAAGTAGGATTGCTGAATCATATGATAGATCTATTTTTAATTTTTTGAGGAATCTCTATATTGTCTTCCATAGTGGCTGTGCCAATTTACATTCCCACCAATAGTGTGCAAAGTTCCCTTTTCTCTGCACCTTTGCCGACACTTGCTTCTTATCTTTTTGTTGACAGCCATCCTGACAAGTATGAGGCAGTATCACACTGGTGTTTTGATTTGCATTTCCCTGATGGTTAATGATGTTAAAACCTTTTCATAGCACTTTGGCTGTTTGTAGGTCTTCTTTGGAAAGAAATCTCTACCCATTTTAAAATCAGGTTATTTGCAGGTTTCTTTGTTTGTTTTTGGTATTGAGTTATAGAAATTCCTTATATATTTTGGATATTAACCCCTTTTCAGATAAATGGTTTGCAGTGGTATTTTATCCCATTCCATAGATTGCCTTTTCATTTTGTTGACTGTTTCCTTTGCTCTCCAGAAGCTTGTTAGTTTGATATAGTCCCACCTGTTTATTTTTGCTTTTGCTACCTGTGTTTTGGTGTCATAACCAAAAAATTGCTAAAACCAATGTTAAGGAGATTTTTCCTATGTTATTCTAGGAGTCTTACGGTTTCAGGTCTTACATTTAAGTCCTTAATCCATTTAGAGTTAATTTTTGTGTACAGTGTAAGATAAGGGTGCAATTTCATTCCTTTGCATGTGGATATCCAGTTTTTCCAGCACCATTTATTGAAGTGACTATCCTTTCTCCATTGTGTATTCTTGGTTCCCTTGTCAAAGATCAGTTAGCCATGTACATGTGGATTTATTTCTGGGGTCTCTACTGAACTGTACATGGTCTTGCTCACTTGTGAATCTCTAGGGCCTCCAGTGCCTAAAACACAGTCAGCACTCAGTAGCGGTTATATGTGATGAACGTCTTTAGCTCTCAGTCATCACCACCCATCCCTTCCCCCACAGAAGTTGGAGAATGGGCTGCAGCCCGCAGGAAGAAACCACCCTCCCCTTGATTAATAAATGACAAACAAAAAGGCCATCAAACCTGCATACTTTGGGTTTACCCATCTCGATTGTACTTTGGAGCCACAATGAGCACAAATAGTTATTTATGATCCTAATGACTGTTACTTGTACAAAGTTGTACTGTCACCTCCGAAGCACAGAAGATAAATCATGTATTTAAGTTGAAAATGTAGAACATGTTTCAACAATACTGTGACTTCTCAAAAAATCCAAATCTAAAAGGTATAAAACTAAGTTGAATCCTTCTGTGTTTAAGGCACTGTGAGATTAATTCAAACACCAGTAACATTGACCTAAAGGGGCAAATTCTTCAGAATTATATAATAGGTTCAACAAGTTCTTACAAGCAAATTCTCTTTTCAATATGAAAACCTTCTTACAGGGGCGCCTGGGTGGCTCAGTCGTTAAGCATCTGCCGAAGGCTCAGGGCATGATCCCAGAGTCCTGGGATCGAGCCCCACATCAGGCTCCTCCACTGGGAGCCTGCCTCTTCCTCTTCCACCCTCCCTGCCTGTGTTCTCTCTCTCACTGGCTGTCTCTCTCTCTGTCAAATAAATAAATAAAATCTTTAAAAAAAAAAGAAAAAAGAAAACCTTTCAGAGGCCAGCATTGTTTTGATAAGGGATTAATTTAGGGGTAAATGAAAGGATTCATTGCAATTCAGAGCCCTACTTTGTATGGTCTGCTTGGGGAACTATTGCAAAGCCTTCATCCCAGGTCACCTGGATATGATGGTGTTTAAATAAAGGCATCTCTTTTCAAAATCAGGTTGCCATTTATCAAAGCTGCAATTCTTCTCCTTACAGTCTAGTTCCATGTTCATTTGCTTGTTTACCAATTTTTAATTGGTCTTTTTTACCCCCAAATACAAATATGTCTCCAACTTTGACTTAGGGCCAAGGATTTCTAAAAGCAAGTCAGACTTGAGAATGTTGGAAGAAGGCCTTACCAGACTGCATCACATACATATTGATTTTGTGAAAATAAACTCACTTGAAAACCAATAGGTAGCCCAACTTTTGGGACCAGTGACAGTAAAAACAAATTATAGATATAGTTGTGAGCTCTACTGGCAGAGGTTTCTTTTACTTTCCAAACACAGCAAAAAATCTGCTAAGAAACATTCAATTCTCCTATAATTCTGGCTTGCCCAAAGCAAATATAATTTGAAGCAAAGATATCCAGGAGCCCAGCACAATCAAGTGGATTGAAATAATTTATTTCAAAAGGAAGGGCTTCTCTGGACAAAGGAATGATCATGTTTATAGTTGCCCTTTGAGACATTTGAGTTTTGCTTGCTAATTCATAAGAAAGCAGAAATTTTAGGAAACTAGAGGAAGAATTTCTTCAATGCTGATTGTTAGTCTTCCTAAGACCTCTAAAGAGAAATGATTATGCCTCTGCTCAATCTTCTGCTTTCTAGCCTCACGCATTAAGGAAAACAGGTCAACTTTTCTCTGCTAGACAAGTTCTGGCCAGAAATTGATTATTGTGGGCCATGTTCTAAGCTAAGTGCCTCATGAACATGCTGTAGGTGGTCATTGCCCTCCTGAAGTTTTCTGAATATCCGAAGCTCTTCTGGCAGGTCACAAAAGTTTGCCTACGCAAAGATCGTAGTATACCTATTACTCCTTCCTATTGGCCTACCCTCCTTCTTTACCACCTCCCCCCACCCCGCCACAAGATTCCATTCTTTCATTTAACCAAACAGACTTGAGAGACAAGCAACTGAGTCTTTGGTTGAAAATAATATTCACTGAAGTATGAATGGCCACAGGGAAAGCACCTGGGTAGCTTTTCAGCTTCACCACAGATAGACTTGGGGTAAGGAACTCAGCTATGTTTGCCTTGCACTGTCTCTTAATCTCCCTCTTTTTACTTTCCTCCCCTATAAACTGAGATGGTTTAGTCAGACGGTTGGAAAACTCCTGTTCAGTTTGATCAGTCAGTCGGTCTGCAACATCTGTTTGTGGTCAGTGAATGCCACCTCATCAACCTAAGAGATCCAAGTTTTCTCTTCCCAAATCCTTGGTCTTCCCCTTTCACTGCTCTCCAGCAGCTCTCTCGGGTTGGCTTCTCCCCACATCATAGTCCCCAGTTTGGATGCTGTATCTACTCTAACATGAAGGAATCCTCAAATACAAACCATATGCAAGTTTTTTTCATTGAATTTATTCAAATCTTACTCATTACAAAAAGATTTAGAGGTGACTTAGAATAAAAGATGTAAGATTAATTACAGTGCACAGTTATGATACCAGATTAGATGCAGCTGAAGTCGCTACCTGGGTCCTCAATAAGCGAAATGAAGTATGTCAGAGTTCAGCCTAGTACTTCAGGGTCCCCCTGTCCTTCATTGCAGGTTATAAATAAATTCTGTCCCATGCTGCGTCCATTCTCCACTTGGACTTTGCAGCTACTTCTGGTGCTTACATGCAGCATGCTTGTGCTTTTGTTCTTCCTGGGAAGTAGAATAAGGGCAATAGAAACTGGGAGAGTAGAAAGCTGTCTCTTTTCTAGGACCCACCTTCCTGGGAAAGCAAACAATGGTTCTCTTAAGACTTTGGATCTTTCTTACACTTTGGGGCATCTTAACAAAACTTTTGCAACCCTTCCCTGGTTCCTGTAGACAGTAGCTCCCAATCCTAATGGGAATTGGCTGGCCATGAGAATCATTTGGAGAGCTTTAAAAATGCTGGTGCCTGGGCTTCAACCCAACTGATTTAGAAGCTCTGTTAGAGGGCACCTGGGTGGCTCAGTCAGTTAAGCATCTGCCTTCAGCTCAGGTCTTGATCCCGGAAGGAGATCCGGAATTGAGCCCCACCTCAGGCTTCCTGCTCAGCAGGGAGTCTGCTTCTCCCTCTCCCTCTGCTCTCCCCAGTCCCCTCCTCCGCCTACCACTCATGTTCTCTCTCTAAATAAATAAATAGGCTTTAAAAATATAAAAATAAAATCTCTGTTAGAAAGGCCTGGGCATCTATATTTGTAAAGCCCCTGGGGTGATTCTAACATGGAAACAGATTGAAATACACTTCTGTACATTTTCACCTTTGGAATTACTACCTTGCATTGTCTGCTAGCATTTCTAGGTTTCTAATATATTATAATCACATATTCCTCCGGGTTGGGGGAAGGGGTATCAGGAAAGCAAGAACAATGTCATTACTCTCACCCATAGGCAATTTTTTTTTAAACAGAAACAAAATAATTTCCACTTAAGAGGAACAAAATAATTACATATAGCATAACATACTTTTTTTTAGCAGCTTTTAGTAGTTAAGAAAATATGGGCATATTTTATTTATTCATATATTAATATATTTATTCACATATTGCTTTATTATAAAAGCTATTCATTTTGTTTTCAGATACAATACAGTAAGTCCAAATGGGTGAATTCTTGATTCTTACATGTAATTAGTGACAGAACAGTTCTA
The DNA here is from genome assembly GCF_002007445.2 of Ailuropoda melanoleuca. Taxonomy (NCBI): domain Eukaryota; kingdom Metazoa; phylum Chordata; class Mammalia; order Carnivora; family Ursidae; genus Ailuropoda; species Ailuropoda melanoleuca. The sequence continues at coordinate 94,606,950 of NC_048223.1, forward strand.
GGGAAATACAAGCAAATTCTATCAGAAGTCCATCCCTGTGATGCACTAATGGTCATTAAAAAGACAAAAGGTGTAAAGATCTATCTTCTTTTGAGGCTAAAAGATATCTTTGCACAGACAGGATGAGAGGCACTTATTCAACCGAAATGTGTTGAATCCCCCTGTGGCGCCATGTGCTGCTCCAGGGCTGTGGGTGGGGCTGCAGTTTGAACCTCCCATGTCATGCTCTTCCACCTCGCGTCCTATGAGTTGATTATTCATATCCTGTACTTCTCATTGAATCATCCGGCAATATTGTGATCTTCTTGTTTGCAGTCATTTTTTTTCTCCAGTGGCCTCTGTCTTCGTCATCAAGTTTCACTTTGGTCTCGGTCTTTCGGATCTCATTGTTTCTGAATGTTCTACAGTTTTTCAAGGGTTTTTATACAGAATTCAGCCAGTTTTATATTTCTTAAAACTTACAAACATCTCATTAATTATGTAAAGGAAAACTTCCTAAAGACAGTTACAGCCTGTTACAGTCTTCCAACCTTACTGCAGAAGCAGATTTAATTCTGTCACCGTCATTAGACATGCCACCTGAATTTAGGGGAAAGTACAAAAGCATCTGACGTATACGTAAACCAGCAACTCATTTACCTGCATCTGGGAAGCAAATTCTTCCTCATTCAGGACTTTCCAAAAACCTGTGAGCACTAAAACTGTAATGTAACTGCTCCGACCAGGCGTCTCACCCAGCCAGCCTCCTGACTTACCAGCGGGCATATGTGTTTTCGTTGGCTCCAACAGTCGTTTGTTTTTTATTGGATTTCCATGTCTTTGGATGGACCACGCCTTCAGCTGTGTATACCTGGTCCATTTCACTAATTTACATTACCCGCTGGCTCTCGGAGGCCTTTCAATTTATTATCCCTCATAAAAACGGAAATCTTTCTGAAAAGTGTTATGTCCTTCCCAGTCTCCTTAAACAGAATACATGGAATATAACTTACTCTTCTCTTAATAATTCACAGTTACCACTGTGAAACTCAGTGGCTATACCATGAGGAAATGCCCTCATGGATTATTCAGGTTTTTGGACGCTCAGTCCTGGGCTGCTATGCTTCTTGAGTTTTTTAAACTGTTTTATGTTGTCCCTTCCTATATTATTATTAACCACTTCATTTCATTGTTGCCAGTGTGACTACAACCACTGTCACCCCCCTCACACACACACACACATACACACACAAACACACACGTATCTCTTTTGACACCCACAAACCCATTCTAACCCTGGACTGTTCTGTGGGCCAGGAAACAAGGTGATTTAATTAGAATTGTGTGCAAAGGAATAGTAACTAGGCTCTGAGTTCGGAAATCCTTAAGGAAGTTACCTCCTTATAATAGATAAAATTTAGTACAAGTTCTCCATTAACCGTTTTGACTGTACAGATGTCTTCATAGTTCAGTTACAGGCTTTTAAAAAAAAGGTTGATAAGTACATGACTTCTGTCTAATGAGAGTTTGCAATTGAAATTCTGAGTGTTGGATTTCCCACGAAGAACCAAAAGCTCGCTCACTAAGCCAAATAAAAAGCATGCCCACTGACCTTCAATTCTTGGCCATCACTGCCAACTACAAACCAAACAACTAGAAACCAATAGCCACAGATGTTGTACTTTTCCTTGGGTTAAGTAGGAGGCACAAGAGCATCTGTGCCCCCAGCACTTTGGTGTGAGTCATTCGTGTTTATGAAAGCCATTTTTCCTTAACTGGGCAACTGTGACCAAGCTGGCCCAGCCAAGAGCCTCTTCTCATTCTGCACTCAGGCCACAGGAGCAGCTCACTCACAGGGGCTGGAGCTGCCTTGCTCCCCTAGCATCCAATCAGGCCCACCCCCCCAGCCCCGCCTAGGTTTTTGTCCCTCCTCACCTGAAGTAACCACCCCCCACTGAATTTCTACTGCTTCTCTCTCTCTGTCCCTGAGCCATTCTGGTCAGACTTTCTAACCCCCTGTTCTCATTGCATTGCATTGCTTCTAGGCAAAGACAAACTTCAATCTGTCTCCCTATTAGCTAGAGGAAAAAAAAAAAAAAAGAAAGTCTACTTTTTCAATCCCCATCATTGATTACTATAGCTTCCTGCAGGCCCCAGCCTTATAGCCAGGCACATTTATCTCTTTGCTTTCCTACCACACTATAGTCATTGCCACTTCCTGCCTTTGCCCTTGGTCTTGTGCCCTACCAGAACACCATCTCTTTTCCTCTGTCTGTCCAAATCTACCCATCTGCATCTCTCTCAAGAACCCATTGCCATCTATTCTGCTCCTTCATGGTTGCTCCTTCCATCCAGCTCCTTACAGCTACCAAAGTTTTAAGCCTTCCTTTTCTTTTCCAACTGTTCTGGGCATAGTCCCTGGAATAGAGCAAAGGTCTTACCTGAAACCTCTTTGGTGCCTCTTGCCCAATTTCCATCCCATCCCTCTAATTCTAACATGTTCAAAGAACACAGCTGACCTTATAAATGAAGAAGACCCTGAGAAGAGCTAGGTTTCTATTTGGAGAAACTTCAGTATCTCTCCCACAATGATACATTGCCTTTCCAGTTTTATGGAGAAAGTGTGGGTGGGCTAGGTTCCCAGATAACTAGCGAAGAAAGGACAAGTCAACCTCCTCCCCTCCCCCAACCACCCACACTTGCCAGAGAGCATTTAAAATGCACTTCAGTATGGTCAGTCTTTTCATTTGAAAAGGAAACAAGTCTTGGTGTTCTGTTTCTCTCATTTCATTAAGGACAGAGGTCATCCCCGGAAGAGGAAGGGTAGTTTCCAAGAGAGGACTTGGAGGGAGTGGAGGTGGGGCGGGGGAACTCTCTCATCCTTTCTTGTTAGCCTGCTTCACCCTTTAAAGAGAACAAGCCCAGCTTTCATCGTGAAGTATTTTCAGTGCGGCCTCTGCCAGAACTCGGCTCTCCCTGGCTGAGGCAACACCCAGAAGGACTGAGTGATAGTTCAAGGTCAGACAAGGTGTCCAGACAGGCCCAGCCAGAGGAGATGGCACTAAGACAGCTGGGAGATAAGAGAGTGAAGAGGAGAAGGGAGAAGGCAGGGTGTATGTGTTAAATGGAAGTCCGGGGAAAAGTGGAACCTGGAAATTTCTGCCCCCAACCCCCTCTGCCATCTCTGTCAGTCTGTCTATCTGTCTGTCTCTATTACACACACACACACACACACACACACACACACACACTCCTGCACAGAAACACATTCTTCCCTTTCCCTCCCCTTCTCTAACTCTCTAAGGCATTTCTATAAATAAACAATAAGACTTGAGCCCGCCACTGGCCCATTATTAACTCTTGCAGTGTTCTGACTGTAAGTGTATAAATCCTCACACTGTTCCTTACTTCATGGCTGCAAAGCCTTTTCCAATATGTCATCTTCTTCACCTGATTCCTACCTCCCACACCTTAAGGGTCCTGTAAGCTCCTCCTCACCAGCCCCATACACAGAATCATGGGGACCCCACACCCACACTCTCAAAGTTCTTAGCCTTGAAACTATAAACCTCAGGTCCTGCTGCTCAAAAAAAAATCACCTACAGTTCACGCCACATTTTTCTTAAAACATTTATTTTTGCAACCCTATGATGCTCAGAGTGGCCATCTAGTAAACATTTACTCTGTTTCAGGTACTATGCTACGTGCCTTACATACATGATCTCATTTAAGTTCCACAGCAATCCTGAGTTATCAATATGATGGAGGCATTTTGTAAATGAGGGAAGTACCACTGCCCAAGCTCTGATGTTCTATGACTGCAATCCTAAGTGGAGAGTATGGATACTGAGTTTTGAACCCAAGCCTGTATGACTGTAACACACGTTCTCAACCCCTTCCCGGCAGTCCTCTCACTAAGAAAGAGGCCGTCAGCATCTGTGATTCCAGAGCGTCTACTGAGAGGCCTAGTAAAACATCTGGAATGCCAAGATTAATATCTAATTAAACTTGCCCCCGTGGGCCTGCAAATGCCATCTTTAATTTTCACTTCAATGAATATTTATTTTGTTAGACTCTGTACTAGGTATTATGGACAGAGCAATAAATTAGACGGGTCCGGCCTTCATAGAGTTTACGGTCTAGTTAGGAGAGAAGGTCCATAAATGAACACACAATTAAATACATATACCAGTTCACCAAGAAGTTTCAAATCAATAGAGCAAAAACATGACATAGTTTTAATTTTTTCCAAACACTGTTCTCTAAACTGCTGTGTCAAATTACCTCCCTTCCTATTTGCTCTCCTTAAAATATCCCAGATTTCATTACTTCCTGTCACTTTTAGTTATTGAAATTTAGTCTAGGCCAATTTAAACTCTCATCTCATATCTGATCCAAAGCCCTCTGCCCTCCCAGACGACTTTGCTGCTGAGGGGTCCTTGAGCTCTTTCTCCCCATCCTTTAGCCCTTGCCACCTATAGCCCACCTCACAGATCCTTGTTGCTGGAGACCCCCTCATCCAGAAAGTCATCTTGGGTAGGGCTAGTACCTTCCTCAGTGTCCTTTGGCCCCATGGAAATTTCAAGCTCCCGGCCATGCCAAGTCATTGCCATCCTTTCTTTTAGCTCTGCCTTCTCTCTTCAGAGTTTTCCCCCGGGACAAAAATAGACAGAGTACAGACAATAGTACTGCTGCCCAAGCAGATGTCCAGTCAGGAAATATGACATTAGTCGTTCCCAAAGCACACCTCCAGTTCTTGGCTTAGAGGAGGAAGGATGTACCCTTTTCCCTCACCAATAGCTCTATTCCCCCCCACAGTTGATTCTGAGGAGCAAACCCTACCCCCTTCTCCAGCTCAGCCTTCTCCATGGGCTGGGGGCAGGGGTGAGGTGCTAGGGCTGGTTCTGCCAATTCCATTATGGGAGATTTCTTAGAAACATGGAGTGCTTAGCACCTGTCATATTACCTTTGGGCCTTGGCAGCCATTCCAAGACAGCAGAAAAGGTCTCACTCACCATCCTGTTTCAGAGAAAACTATAAAACTAAGAAAATATAAGTAACACTCTTAACATGGTACCTGGTACATTAACAAATGCTCAGTAAATCTTAGTTCCATGAAGGCATGGTTGGGGAATCCAGGCACTTCACAGGCACTCAGCAACATTTGATGACATAGTGAATAAAGGAGAGTATCTGGGACTACCTATTTGAGATTGGGTAGTCAGAGAAGACCACTCTGAGGAGGTGACACTAAAGCTTTGACATGAAGGATGAGGGGGCCATCAGCCAAAGAGCAAAGGGAAGGCAAAAAGAACAATGGAATTAGTTACATTATCCTCCTGATGATAAAATTTCTTCCAACTCCAATTTAGGCAGATTGTACTTGTGTCACATTACATTATAGACCTAGAAAATGTGCCTTGGACGTTTTAATACAATGTGTAAATACAGTTATAAGATGCTAATTTTCTTGGGACCAAAGGTTGTAACTCCTGGGAGCGGAGGTCCTTCAAGTGCCTATCAAGTCCCTATCACAGTAGCTCTGACAGCACAGTCAGGAATGCCACCATTTTCTCTGCTGGTGAGCTGGTCAGGAGTCTTCTGGAAGCCCCTGGCTTCTCCAGGTCACATTGCTTGTCTACAAAGGACTCAGAGACCAAAACTCTTCATTTTCTCTGCAATACCACCCAAGACAGGGTCCCTGCTCCCCACCCCTGGCAAACCTGTAAAACTCTACAGAGATTGGCCTCAACCCACTGCCCTTCTATGGCCCCCTGTAACGGACAGCACACTGCCCCCACCCACCTTCTAAGAGACAGATTAGAGGACAGCTAGACAAAGAACCAGGGTGAGGAAGGGTGTGGGAGCAAACACAGGTGGGAAAGACATGGCTGGTTTTGCCCTGGCCCAGAGCACAGCAGCTGAGAATTCTCTCTGCAGCAGGCATGCACAAAAAGAGCAGTCAATAAAGATCAACAGAAGGATGCTGACAGTCCTCAAGGAACTAAATGGCTGAGATGTGAAAGAGGAAGCAGAGTTAAAGCCTTCCAAGATTCACAGGACCCAGGGCAAGAATGCCAAGGGAGGCCCCAGCCTGGCCAGTCCCCTTCTGTCTGCCACCCTGACTTCATCCTGCACCCCCTCACTCTTATGCAGAGGACAGGTGAACTCTCCCACGCCATCCTCCAAATAGCTACCTCTCAGGACCAAGGGTGGAGCAACTGCTGGTGTAGTCCACCCTCAGGAGGACACACTCAGAGCAGAGGCTGGCACAGGCCCTGGAGGTGGGTTCAGTTGGGGAGCAGGGATCCAGGGCTACCATGAACATAGTCTAGAAGAAGATAGATGTATGGGCTTCAGGTGGTGGGACATCATTTTCCTATGTCCCAAGCTAAAACAGTGGCATGATCTTCTACTCTACCCTTCTCCAATACCCAGTTTTCTCTGTCTGAGCTCCCTTAGCTAAAATTTAATGACATTAATATATATATAATATATATAATATTAAATTTAATATTAATATATTTTGCATTTTTATTTTATGTCAGTATGCTATTTTAAATACATATTAAATATTAAATTTGATATTAAACATTAACATATTAGATATACAATATATGTATGTATATGTGTATGTGTATATATATAAATATATCTTATATATATTTTATATATATATAAAAGTAAAAACAAAACCTGTTTCTGGTGAGAGACGAGACTTTGGAAATTGGAAAGACAAAAAGAACATTTCAAGGCAGTCTCCACTTTGAGAAATAAGAGAATCTACCTTCTATCGTATTTCAAGTCACAGGCATCCAGTGGCTGCATCCACCTGCAGCAGCCTTAAAAGCATGACAGTTCAAATGGCATTTCAAGTAAATACTTCCAACATAAAGTTCTAAGATCCCAAAACAACTTTATGACAATGACAGTTGTCATGAAAATAGTTTAAATGCACACATATATTGTATATTGTTTACTACCGGGGGGCTGCTTTGGGGGATTGTTTCCATTTTTTAAAGTTTCCAGTGAAGGACTTTGATAGCAACTAAATCAAGATTCTGTCTAGACGTTAGGTTTGATTCTATGTGACCTAAACAGTCAGAGCTGGAGTGTCAGCTTCCACAAGGAAGGGAGTGTATCATAAATCCAGAAATGGATATATGAACAAGTAGTGTATAGACTATTAAGTAGGGGCACGGGGGAGTGGGCAGACTCGCGGACAGCACCCGCGAGAGAGCAGACTGAAAACCGGAGCTCCGGTGTGCTCACTGGAACCAGACTGAGACTGGGAGCTCCAGGAGCGCGCGGGGGCGGCTGGCAGCTGGCGACTGGCAGTGTTAGAAACACAAAGGACAGAGACAGGCCGGCCCTGGAAGTGAGGGCTGGGATGCCGGGTGTGGGGCGCACATCCCAGGACGCTGCAGGGTTGAGCAGCACCAACAGTAACAGAGTTAATGGCCAGAACATCAGTGGAGAATGGTCCGCGATCCCTCTGTTCTGAGACAGAGGTTGAGATTCGGCTACTGCTGCTCTGACTTTCAGAAGAGGCACAGCAAACCTCCAGGGAAAGCCACCAGAGAACAAAAGCCTGGAAATACTGGCTCACAGTGTGCCCATTCCCACCCCCCCCCTCGCAGGGGACAGGGCGACTCTACCCAAACAGGGTTGCCTGAGTATCGGCACGGCAGGACCCTCCCCCAGAAGGCAGGCTGAAAAATCAAGAAGCACACATCCCTAAGGTCCCTATAAAACAAGGGCGCATGGCCTGGGTCCCGGTCAATAATTTGGGCTCTGCACAACCCCGCAACCACACCTCATCAGAATGATGAGAAGGAGAAATCCCTCCCCAGCAAAGAAACGATAATGAGTCTGTGGCCTCTGCCACAGAACTAATGGATATGGATGTAACCAAATTATCAGGAATGGAATTCAGAGTAACAATGGTCAAGATGATGTGTAGACTTGANGAGTTCAGAGTAACAATGGTCAAGATGATGTGTAGGCTTGAAAAAAATATTAATGAAAATGTTAACAAGAATATAGAATCTCTAAGGGTGGAAATGAGAGTGAATCTGGCAGAAATTAAAAATGCTATTAGCCAAATGCAGTCAAAACTAGCGGCTCTGACGGCCAGGGTGAAAGAGGCAGAAGAACGTATCAGCGAATTGGGGGATGGGTTAGTAGAAGAGAAAGCTAAAACAGAATCTGGANTAGTAGAAGAAAAAACGAAAATAGAAGCTGGTCTTAAAAAAATCCACGCCCACGAATGTAGATTACGGGAGATTACTGACTCTATGAAACGATCCAATGTCAGAATCATCGGCATCCCTGAAGGGGTGGAGAAAAACAGAGGTCTAGAAGAGATATTTGAACAAATTGTAGCTGAAAACTTCCCTAATCTAGCAAGGGAAACAAGCATTCGTGTCCAAGAGGCAGAGAGGACCCCATCCAAGCTCAACCACGACAAACCTACGCCACGTCACGTCATAGTGCAATTTGCAAATATTAGATCCAAGGATACAGTATTCAAAGCGGCCAGGGCAAAGAAATTTCTCACGTACCAAGGCAAAGGTATCAGGATTACGTCAGACCTGTCTACAGAGACCTGGAATGAGAGAAAGGCTTGGGGGGGCATTTTTAAAGCTCTTTCAGAGAAAAACATGCAGCCAAGGATCCTTTATCCAGCAAAGCTGTCATTCAGAATTGATGGAGAAATAAAGACCTTCCAGAATCACCAGTCATTGACCAATTTCGTAACCACAAAACCAGCCCTACAGGAGATATTAAGGGGGGCTCTATAAAGGTAAAAAGGCCCCAAGAGTGATACAGAGCAGCAAGTCACAACCGATACAAAGACTTTAAAGAGAAATGGCATCATTAAAATCATATCTGTCAATAATCTCTATCAATCTAAATGGCTTAAACTCTCCCATAAAACGCCACAGGGTTGCAGATTGGATAAAAAGACATGACCCATCCATTTGCTGTCTACAAGAGACTCATTTTGAACCTAAAGATACATTCAGACTGAAAGTAAAGGGATGGAATACCATCTTTCACGCCAATGGACCTCAAAAGAAAGTTGGAGTAGCAATTCTTATATCAGACAGATTGGATTTTAAATTAAAGACTATAGTTAGAGACACAGAAGGGCACTATATTATTCTTAAAGGAAGTATTCAACAAGTGGATATGACAATTATAAATATATATGCCCCCAACAGGGGAGCAGCAAGATACACAAGCCAACTCTTAACCACAATAAAGAGACATATAGATAAAAGTACACTAATAGTAGGGGACCTCAACACTCCACTATAAGCAATAGACAGATCACCTAAGCAAGAAATCAGCAAAGAAACAAGAGCTTTGAATGCCATATTCGATGAGTTGGACCTCATAGATATATATAGAACACTACACCCCAGAACCAAAGAATACTCATTCTATTCAAATGCCCATGGAACATTCTCAAGAATAGATCATGCTCTGGGACACAAAACAGGTCTCAGCCAATACCAAAAGATTGAAATTATCCCCTGCATATTCTCAGACCACAACGCTCTGAAATTGGAACTCAACCACAAGGAAAAACCTGGAAGAAACTCAAACACTTGGAGACTGAGAACCATCCTGCTCAGGAATGACTCGATAAACCAGGAAATCAAAAATGAATTTAAACAATTCATGGAAACCAGCGAANACCACAAGGAAAAACCTGGAAGAAACTCAAACACTTGGAGGCTAAGAACCATCCTGCTCAAGAATGACTCGATAAACCAGGAAATCAAAAAACAAATTAAACAATTTATGGAGACCAACGAGAATGAATACACAACGGTCCAAAACCTATGGGATACTGCAAAGGCAGTCCTAAGGGGGAAATACATAGCCATCCAAGCCTCACTCAAAAGAATAGAAAAATCTAAAATGCAGTTTTTATATTCACACCTCAAGAAGCTGGAACAGCAACAGAGGGACAGGCCCAATCCACGCACGAGGAAGCAGTTGACCAAGATTAGAGCAGAAATCAATTAATTAGAAACCAGGAGTACAGAGGAGCAGATCAACAGAACTAGAAGCTGGTTCTTTGAGAGAATCCATAAAATTGACAGACCGCTGGCAAAACTTGTCCAAAAACAAAGAGAAAGGACTGAGATTATTAAAATTATGACTGAAAAGGGAGAGGTCACGACCAGCACCATTGAAATTGCAAGGATTATTAGAAACTTTTATCAACAGCTATATGCCAAAAAACTAAACAATCTGGAAGAGATGGAGGCCTTCCTGGAAACCTATAAACTACCAAGACTGAAACAGGAAGAAATAGATTTCTTAAATAGGCCAATTAACTATGAAGAAATTGAGTCAGTGATAAACAACCTTCCAAATAATAAAACTCCAGGCCCAGACGGTTTTCCTGGGGAATTCTACCAAACATTCAAAGAAGAAATAATACCTATTCTCCTAAAGCTATTTCAAAAAATAGAAACAGAAGGAAAGCTACCAAACTCATTCTATGAGGCCAGTATTACCTTGATCCCCAAACCAGGGAAGGACCCCATCAAAAAGGAGAATTACAGACCGATTTCCCAAATGAATATGGATGCCAAAATCCTCAACAAGATCCTTGCTAATAGAATCCAACAGTACATTAAAAGGATTATCCATCATGACCAAGTGGGATTCATACCTGGGATGCAAGCATGGTTCAACACTCGCAAATCAATCAATGTGATACATCATATCAACAAGAAAAGACTCAAGAACCATATGATCCTCTCAATTGATGCAGAAAAAGCATTTGACAAAATACAGCATCCTTTCCTGATTAAAACCCTTCAGAGTGTAGGAATAGAGGGTACATTTCTCAATCTCATAAAAGCCATCTATGAAAAGCCTACTGCAAGCATTATTCTCAATGGGGAAAAGCTGGAAGCCTTTCCCTTAAGATCAGGAACACGACAAGGATGCCCACTCTCGCCACTATTATTCAACATAGTACTAGAAGTCCTTGCAACAGCAATCAGAAGACAAAAAGGGATCAAAGGTATCCAAATCGGCAAAGAAGAAGTCAAACTGTCTCTCTTTGCAGATGACATGATACTCTATATGGAAAACCCAAAGGAATCCACTCCCAAACTATTAGAAGTTATAGAACAATTCAGTAAGGTGGCAGGATACAAAATCAATGCCCAGAAATCAGTTGCATTTCTATACACGAATAACGAGACTGAAGAAAGAGAAATTAGGGAATCCATCCCATTTACAATAACACCAAAAACCATGCGTTACCTTGGAATTAACTTAACCAGAGACGTAAAGGACCTATATCCTAGAAACTATAGATCACTTTTGAAAGATATTGAGGAAGACATAAAAAGATGGAAAAATATTCCATGCTCATGGATTGGAAGAATTAACATAGTTAAAATGTCCATACTACCCAGAGCAATCTACACTTTCAATGCTATCCCGATCAAAATACCGAGGACATTTTTCAAAGAACTGGAACAAATAGTCCTTAAATTTGTATGGAACCAGAAAAGGCCCCGAATCTCCAAGGAACTGTTGAAAAGGAAAAACAAAGCTGGGGGCATCACAATGCCGGATTTCGAGCTGTACTACAAAGCTGTGATCACAAAGACAGCATGGTACTGGCACAAAAACAGACACATCGACCAATGGAACAGAATAGAGAACCCAGAAATGGACCCTCGGCTCTTTGGGCAACTAATCTTTGATAAAGCAGGAAAAAACATCCGGTGGAAAAAAGACAGTCTCTTCAATAAATGGTGCTGGGAAAATTGGACAGCTACATGCAAAAGAATGAAACTTGACCACTCTCTCACACCATACACAAAAATAAACTCCAAATGGATGAAAGACCTCAATGTGAGACAGGAATCCATCAAAATTCTAGAGGAGAACATAGGCAACAACTTCTATGACATCGGCCAGAGCAACCTTTTTCACGACACATCTCCAAAGGCAAGAGAAATAAAAGATAAAATGAACTTATGGGACTTTATCAGGATAAAGAGCTTCTGCACAGCCAAGGAAACAGTCAAAAAAACTAAGAGACAGCCCACGGAATGGGAGAATATATTTGCAAAGGACACCACAGATAAAGGACTGGTATCCAAGATCTACAAAGAACTTCTCAAACTCAATACACGAGAAACAAATAAACAAATCATAAAATGGGCAGAAGATATGAACAGACACTTTTCCAATGAAGACATACAAATGGCTAACAGACACATGAAAAAATGTTCAAAATCATTAGCCATCAGGGAAATTCAAATCAAAACCACACTGAGATACCACCTTACGCCAGTTAGAATGGCAAAGATAGACAAGGCAAGAAACAACAATTGTTGGAGAGGATGTGGAGAAAGGGGATCCCTCCTACATTGTTGGTGGGAATGCAAGTTGGTACAGCCACTCTGGAAAACAGTGTGGAGGTCCCTTAAAAAGTTAAAAATTGAGCTACCCTATGACCCAGCCATTGCACTACTGGGTGTTTACCCCAAAGATACAGACGTAGTGAAGAGAAGGGCCATATATACCCCAATGTTCATAGCAGCATTGTCCACCATAGCTAAATCGTGGAAGGAACCGAGATGCCCTTCAACAGAGACTGGATTAAGAAGCTGTGGTCCATATATACAATGGAATATTACTCAGCTATCAGAAAGAACGAGTTCTCAACATTTGCTGCAACATGGACGGCCCTGGAGGAGATAATGCTAAGTGAAATAAGTCAAGCAGAGAAAGACAATTATCATATGATTTCTGTCATCTATGGAACATAAGAACTAGGAAGATCGGTAGGGGAGGAAAGGGATAAAGAAAGGGGGGGTAATCAGAAGGGGGAATGAAACATGAGAGACTATGGACTCTGGGAAACAAACTGAGGGCTTCAGAGGGGAGGGGGGTGGGGGAATGGGATAGGCTGGTGATGGGTAGTAAGGAGGGCACGTATTGCATGGTGCACGGGGTGTTATACGCAACTAATGAATCATCGAACTTTACATCAAAAACCAGGGATGTATTGTATGGTGACTAATATAATATAATTAAAAAACATTTAAAAAAAGACTATTATGTAGGATATATCCAAAGATTAATTTTGAAAGTTGAGTCATTGAACAGTGTACCTTACTGGACATTTGAATCTGTGTGTATAGTCATTTTTAGTTACTGTGAATCTGGTCAGCATTATAAATGACTGGGACGAAATATTTCCTGGAGGACTAGGTATTAGCATGTGACTCACCAGCTCCTCTGACTCAGTAGACCCATGACTGTCATGAGCTGTTAATACCCGGATCCATTAACAGAGCATGAGTGGGGCAGAGAGGTGTGTGAACCTGTACCAGCAAATATCCAGGAGCCCCCACTGGCTATCTTTATGACTGTATCTTTTTGTGATATGTAGCATCTGTATCTTTTGTTGCTATAATGGCAAGTTTCAGGCACAGTGTGGCCTGATCATTGTTTCCAAGCACAGGGAGTAGATGATGATATAATGCAGTTGGAACTGATCCCAAGATGGGGGGGTGCCTCTCTCTACCCAAATTTGACCCACCCTTAGTTTAGATAAATAAGGGCTGAAAGACTGTACTGAGGTTCAGAAAGGCAGGATGGTATAGTTGTAAGTGTTAGGAACAGCAAGGGGCTTTTACTTCATTTAGAATGTTAATGGAGGGTTGTTGCCATGTTAGATAGGATTGCCCTTTTTGTCATCTAGAAACCAGGTATAAGTACCAAGAAGCTAGAGAATAGCTGGTCCTAAATAGAAATACCTAAGTCTATAGCTTCTGTTTTGTTTTTTAAGGGGGAGGAGCAGAGGGAGAAAGAGGATCTCAGGCAGGCTCCATGTTCAGTGCGGAGCCCAACAGAGGGCTCAATCTCACGACCCTGAAATCATGACCTGAGCTGAAATCAAGAGTCACACGCCTAATCCACTGAACCACCCAGGCGCCCCAGGATATACTTTCTGTTTTTATTTCAGCAGCAGTGAGAACACAAAGGAAGCTTCTACTCAACTTGATGCTATCTGGCACCTTGAAAGGTTAGGAAAAACATAAAAATGGTCCATTGTGATGAATTCAAACCACATCCTAAAAGCTGGCAGTACAATGGTTTCAAAACCCAGATGTTCCAAAACAATTTATTATTCTTAAGGGTAACATAGGGAAGAGATCATCCCAACCTCCCCTCCAAAAATTTGAAAAGAAAATAAAAGTTCTACATAGGATGTGAATGGGAAAGTTTCTACTGTGCTTATAGGTATCAATAAACCCTGTCTTAAATTTTATATTATAAATATCATTTACATGTGATATATATATAATGTATATGCAAGAATTTTGCTTAAGGAAGAAAATGTTAGCATTATTTTAAAATATTCTTTGAACCTGTCCCCAGTTCTTTCCATCTTCCTCCCCAGAAGTAACCACTATGCCACATTCTACTTACTATTCCTTTGTTTTCTCTTAATACAGTTATAGATATAGATAGATTTGTAAAACATCTATATATTCAGAAACGTGTGGAGTTTTGAACCTTATGTAAAATTATCATACGGTATGTATTTTCTGTAACCTGCTTTTCCCAGCTTTATATTTGTAAGATTCATTTGTGTTGGCAGGATTAGCTGCCATTCATTTTCACTTATGCTTTGTATTCTGTTGAAATAATAGGGTTTATCTATTCCATCTACTGTCAGTGGACATTGGTGTTGGTTTCAGTTTTTGCTTTAACAAATAACACTGTTACAAACGTACTTATATATCTCCTGATACACACCCTCTGGAGTTTCTCTGTACACATAGAAGTGGAATTGCTATGCATCTTCAACCTTGCAAAGCTAAATTGTCTCCCAAGTGGTCATACCAGTTTATATACTCACCAGGAAGGTATGAGACCCACTGTCTACAAGCTCACCAACACTTGTTGTTTACAGATGTTTTAACTTTTACCATTCAGATGGATATGAAATAGTATCTCATTGTAGTTTTAATTTGCAAGTTCCGCCCACCATCTTTAGGACATTCTTGACTCTTCTTGAGGCTCTTTCTACCTCCACACTCATTTTAGAAGCAATTTGTCAAATTCCTTCAAGAAAAAAAAACTATTGATATTCTTGGTTTTGATTGGCTTTGCATAAAATAGTAAATATCTTCATGATATTAAATGTTCCTAACCACAAATATGGAATAGCTTTTTATTTGTAAATTTCTTTATTGCCTTTCAATATATACTTAAAATTTTCTCCTTAAACATCTTGTTAAACTTTTGTTGTATTTATTCAAAGACTTTTTATATCATTACTGCTATTGTAAAATATTCTCTTTTTTCAAAAATTACCTTTTCTGTTTATTGCACATATATAGACTGATATTCAGTTCACTTTTGGATATTGATCCATGTATTAGTCATCTATTGCTGAGTAACACAGCACTCCAAACTTAGTGGCTTAAAACCACAAACATTTAAGGGCGCCTGGATGGCTCAGTTAGTTAAGCATCTGCCTTCAGCTCACGTCATGATCCCAGGGTCCTGGGATCAAGCCTGTGTGGAGCCCCATGTCAAGCCCTGCTTTGGGCTCTCTGCTCAGCAGGGAGTCTGCTTCTCCCTCTGCCTCTGCCCCTCCTGCTGCTTGTGCTTGCTCTCTCTCAAATAAATAAAATCTTTAAGAATAAAACACATTTATTATCTCATAGTTTCTTTAAATAAAAAAATTAAGAAGCAACTTAGCTGGAAAGTTTTGGCTCAAGGTTTCTCATTAGGTTGTAATCAAGACGTCAGCCAAGAGTGCAGTCATCTGAAAGCTTGACTGGGACTGGAAGATCCATTTCCAGGCTCTTAAGAGACTTCAGTTCCTCACCACATGGGCAACTCCAGTAGGGCTGCTCACAGCAAGGTAACTGACTTCCCCTAGTGCAAGCGTATCAGAGAGAGAGAGAGAGTAAGCAACTAAAATGAAAGCCACAGTGTCTTTTATAGCCTAATCTTGGAGGTACATGCCATAATTTCTGCTGTATTCTGTTGGTTACACAGAGCAACTCTGGAACAGCATGGGAGGAAACTATGCAAGGGCACGAGTCTCAGAAGGTCGGCACCATTGGGGCCATTTTGTAAGCTAACTGTCACAATTTATATCCAACAACCTTGTTAATTCTCATATTTATTCTAATAATAGTAGTAGATTCTTTTAGATTTTCTATGCAGGTAAACATATTATCTGTAAATAATGATAATTGTCTTTGTGTCCTACCAATCTTATATTTATTTATTTATTGCTTTGCTTCACTGGCTCAAATTTCTGGCACAATGTTTAAGAGAGGTGGTGATGGAGGAACTTATCTTAAAAGGAGTTTCAACATTAACCATAATATGATGTTTTAGGTTTTGTTTTTATTTTTAGTAGATACCCTTTTCCAAATTTCCCTTTATTCCTAGTTTCAGGGCTTTTTTTCCATTAAGGGTGTAAAATTTTATAAACATTTTTTGACATCTATTGGGCTGACTATATTTTTATTCCCTTAATCTATTTATGTGTCAGATTATCATAATTGATTTTCTAATATTAAACCAACCTTTCATTCCTAGAATAAACCCAACTTGATCATAATACATTATTTTTATACATTTTAATAATTTATTGTTTGTAAATTTTTGTATCTGTTAATAACTGAGATTGTTTTACAACTGTCCTTTCTTATACTGTCCCCAGTAGGTTTCAGTAACAAGGTCATGCTAACTCGTTAATAAGTTGAGGGATGTTCCCTCTTTTTTATATATTTTGGAATATTTTATATAAGATTAGAAATATTTGATCCTAGGGTGCCTGGTGGCTCAGTCGTTAAGCGTTTGCCTTTGGCTTGGGGCGTGATCGCAGGGTCCTGGGATCAAGCCCCACCTCAGGCTCCCTGCTCCGCTGGGAGCCTGCTTCTTCCTCTCCCACTCCTCCTGCTTGTGTTCCCTCTCTCGCTGGCTGTCTTTCTCTGTGTCAAATAAATAAATAAATAATCGAAAGAAAGAAAGAAAGAAAGAAAGAAAGAAAGAAAGAAAGAAAGAAAGAAAGAAAGAAAGAAAAGAAAAGAAATATTTGATCTTGATCCTGGGGCACCTGAATGGCTCAATCAGTTAAGCATCTGACTTTAGCTCAGGTCATGAACTTAGGGTCCTGGGATTGAGCCCTAGGTTGGACTCCACACTCAGCGGAGAGTGTGCTTGTCCCTCTGCCTCTCTCTCCCCACTTATATGCTCCCTCTCTCTAATAATAAAATCTTTAAATATATATATATTTGATTCTAGGGGCGCCTGGGTTACTCAGTCAGTTGAACATCTGACTCTTGATTTCTGCTCAGGTCATGATCTCAGGGTCATGAGATTGAGCCCCATCTCTGGCTCTGTGCTCAGCAGGGAATCTGCTTGAGGTTCTCTCTCCTCGCCCTCACCCTCTGTCCCTCCCCCACTGTCTCTCTCTCTCTTTTTCTCTCAAATAAATAAGTCTTTTGAAAAAAAACATTCAGTCCTTAAATGTTTGATACAAGTCACCTGTAAAAATATCTGGACCAGGTATTTTGTTTGTGAGTAAATTTTAAGCCACCAATTTTAAATTACTAATCTTAAATGTTTATAGGACTAGACAGGTTTTCTGTTTCTTCTTGAAACCATTTGATACAACACATTTGTCTAGAAATTCTCCATTTTATCCAAGTTTTCAGAGTTATTAACATGAAGTTGTCCATAATGCCCTAATATTTATTTATGCATTACCTGTAATTATGACATTTTTTAATTCTCTTTTTTTAGCTTTCTTTTTCTTCATGCATCTTGTCAAAGACTTGTCTTTTTATTGCTTTGTTTATGAATTCATGTTTGATGAAAATTCTTTGTGGCTCAAGTTAAAGGCACACTTTTAGAGAGTACTTGTGTTTGCTTCTACTGAGCACCTGTGGGTACTGCCACCAGGGATCATTTTTCATGAATTTTTGGTTTGAGGTTTTTCAGAATACAAGGAATGTGAATTCAGGTTGCAAATCCATGTGAGGGCCAGATTGTGGTTATAAATTTTAAGAGGATTTTTTTTTCTTTCTACCCAGAGGTACAGGCATCTTTCCTAGTGAATTTCTTTGTAAGAAGGGTTATATTATTTTCTTAATGAGGTTGTATCCTTTCTTGGTCCTAGCTATGCTAGCTATTCACTGTGACCACCTCCCAGCTTAATGGACACTAACCTTCATTTCTGGCCCCTTAGCAGCCATAAATGTTAAAGACTAATGTTGGTCACCAGGGGATTAACAAGTGACTTCACGACAGCTGCCAGCTTCAGTATACATTTATTCTCTGGGGTCCTGCTTTTGATTTTTATTTAGGGGGCAGAGCAGGCCTTTAAGGCCATCCTTCCTTCCTTTCTAGCTCAGCAATGCTTTTAAAATATTATATAATAATAATTATTATTATATTATATTATTATTATATTAAAGTATAATTCAAAAATATTTTTTCTAGCATTTTCAGGTGATTTGTCCTGGAGGACTTTGGGGGGGGTAGTAATCTAGATTTTAATTTTTACATTTTCAAGGCCACACTTGTCTTGATCAGTTTGTACAGGGTATAATTTTGGGTGTACTATGAAGTACTTCTTTAGGTACTGGAACTAAAATTCTTCCTATCCAGGCTAAGATCCTGGTTGTAGACACTGTGTGTCAAACAAAATATGCCTGTAGCCAGATACAGCCTGCAGGCCTGTAGTTTACAACCTCTGATAAAAAGGATTTTATGGGGGCACCTGGGTGGCGCAGTCATTAAGCGTCTGCCTTCGGCTCAGGGCGTGATCCCGGCATTATGGGATCGAGCCCCACATCAGGTTCCTCCGCTATGAGCCTGCTTCTTCCTCTCCCACTCCCCCTGCTTGTGTTCCCTCTCTCGCTAGCTGTCTCTATCTCTGTTAAATAAATAAATAAAATCTTAAAAAAAAAAAGGATTTTATGATACAAAATTTTCTTCTTCATAATTGGGCCTTTCCAGTAGGTTGGACATTTGTCTCGCCTTAAGTTTAAGATAACCTGTGTAGAAGCCCTTTCTGGAATTTTACACCAGAACTGGAACTACAACTAAGTTTCATAGACCTGCTGCCTCTCACTTCAGGGAGCTGACCCCTTCTTTCAGTCCAAGACTGGTGCCCACTGCCCCCTCCTTATGCCCTCTGTGTGGCTCCAGTCTTTGCCCCTTCAGGAAGGTGCTGGAGTTGAAGAGGTAGAAACCCGCTCTAGCTCTTCCCACGCAATCTCCTCCCCCATTATACAGCTGGGAAGTGGCCCCCAACAGGATCCTGACCCAGCAGAGAGTATGCATGATGAGCAGTAAGTACAAATGGGGACAATCAGGGGGACAGTCACAGCAGCTCAAGTCACTGTTCCTGAACCCTACCCTGAGTGGTCAGGCATTAGAAAGTGTCCTCACTATTGAGACTGGAACCATGTAAATACCCTCAGGTGAATCCAATTCCTGGTCCAAACTATCTTTGCTCAGTTGTTCTTAAACAAAACAGGAGAATCGCAGTTGATCGTTTGACTATGTGGCTTTGAGAAAGAAAACATACTCAGGTCTTATATCAAACACTTTTATTCTTAAAGTGAGAAGTTCACAAAGGATAGCTATAGGAGAGTGAAATATTTAGAGTAGAAAAATTGTGGGTGCTAGCCAAACTTCAGACACTGTCATAGCAGAGTTATTCCAATAGTACTTTTCCAGCGTGGCAGATCACACGTGTTAAAATTAACTGCATTCTCTGAACACCTCTCAGTGGATGTGCACAATGATAGAAGCAAACATTCAAGGACTCCTGTTCTTAAGATCTTATAGAATGGATTTATGCACACCCCAAAACAATTATATTACAATACATCCAAACAATTCACGTCTATTTAAAATAATATTTTTACTTCAAAGAAATTGGTAGAAAGACTTAAAACAAGACAAATATAGGCACAAAATAGATTGCTGCTTCTATGTGCAACGTACTGGATTCTTGAATTGAGAATCAGTGTCAGTCCTCACTTCCAGCATCACATCGAAAAAGTGTGGCAGAAAAATGAATCACCTTCAATATGAAGGATGCGAGTTGTGTACACTGGCAACACTGTCAAAGGTACAACAGTATTGCAAGAGGGATGCCAGTATACAGAGTGGACCTTCTTATAAAGTCAAACACTCGTGAGTTATCAGATGACCCTTCATATATTTGGGAACAACACAATATTCTGGCTTAATCAAGGCACTTGCAAAGAGCAATCTTTGTCCTGAGTCCCTGAGCATGACACCTTGATCACAAATAAGATCACTTATAACATGAGGACTGCAAAGCCAGATGTGCTTAAACTTTCCCCAAATAGTACTTTTTCATAAATCATGTTTGAAAAGAAAGGCTTCATTTAAAATCATGATTCTCCAGAGTTATAATTCACCTTTCCCCAATACCACCCAACACCTCTAAAATTTGGTTTTTCTCCACAAGAATATATAAAATGTAATCTTCCCTCCCCCACACACAAATTATTTCCTTAGGAGAGAACTGTAAAACCAACTTAAAAACACAAAGTAACCTTACATTTTCTCACCAACAGTGAAGTATCAGACCGCTCCTACTCTGACTTGAGCTGCACAGCCCATTGTGTACACTTTTCAGACATTCCTCATACCATTAAAACAGCTTTCCATCACCATCAACTGTCCCTTCTCAACCTTTCCTTGCCCAACGTGAAAGCTAGTGAATTGAGAGGGAAGGAGAAAGAGCATTGGAACAGTATTATTAATTTTTTTTACAAAAATAAGGTTCTAGGATGTTACTTGATCTTCCAAAGCAAAATGGGGCAATATCATCGTATAGACCTCCACAATAAATTCTCAAGTGGCTATCTTTTTGTAGCGAGGTCTCAAAAGCTCAAAACTAAACCTAATGAAGGAAAGTAGCAAAGACTTCCTAATATTGAGCAATACAGACCTAGAATTACATGGGAAATATGCCAGGTCAAAACCAGTCACTAGGTTACTTAATCATCGATAAGAGGCCAAGTTCTCCATTCTCCCCCAGCTCGGCCATTCTGGGAAGAGCCCACTGGCCAGCCTTGGACTGCCAAAGATGGATGACTCTGACTCAGTCTTGGGGGGCACCTGGTGGAATGCACAGTCCTGAGATGCCGTCTGTGTCTGCACTCCATCAGGTTTCCATTGCACATGGACAATTCTGTAATTCTGACCCTCGTTGTTGTCCCAGAAGACCTGCCCATTAGCATGGTAAGAAATGCAGAACTCAATTTTCTCCTCTGTTGGAATGACAGAGGGTAAATCAATGGCAAATGAGAAGGTGTCACTATCTGAGCCACCATACACATTTTTCATGTAGACACAGTCCACATCAGTGTAGCTTTTCCAGGTATCGAAAGTGATACGAATCTGAACCTTCTTCTCAAAGCTCATGTTTTTCACTTTCACAGTTCCAGACACTGTTCGCTCTTGCAAAGAGCAGTTCTCCAGACAGACAAAATTCTTCTGAAAGTGGTTCCGAAAACTTAAGTAATCAGTTGAAGGCTGGGGAAAATCTAAAATCAAGTTTTTCTCCTCATGGAGTTTTAAGCCGGAGGCGATATTGTTAAGGTCCAAGAGATCAAACTGGAGATCCCACGATGGTTCTTCTGGGAGGTCCGAGAAGACGTGGATGGCGGTGAGAGAGAGCCCCTTGGAGTCAGCAAACACAACCCGCTTCTTGGCGTGGTCGTGTGAATGCTTCCACTCATTCTGTGATTTGGCTTCCTGTTTTATATTGAGACACGGTTTCAGAGGCTTTAATTTGTTCACAAAATTTCTTCGTTGGAGGTCATCATAAGGGCCCAGGAAGCTCTTCAGAGGTGGTGAATGAGCCAAGCAGAGCCTCATGGCCACATCCACTGGCATGACTGAACTTGTCAAAGGCCTTGGATCTAAAACCTGGATCATTCTGGAATACAAAAGAAGAGGGGTTATCACCTGAATCTGGAATGCTCTTCCCCGGGTTCCAAATATATATGTACTATTTTTGTATTGACTTCACTATAACCAGCACAGTAAGCAGCAGGGATGTGCTATTACATGTAGTAAAAGAAAACAATATTAGACAATCAGATTTGCATCCTATGTTTGGCTGTGTCCTTGACAGACTCCAAGGCCATGGGTTAACTGCTTAAAACATTGGGAGTCTCAGTGTCCCCATCTGAGAAATAAAAGGGCTGCATGTGATCATCTCTAATACAACTCTAAGAACCATTTCCTCTGTTCTGAGCCAGTGGTTCTCAAACCCGTCTAGTCACAATGGCTTATAGAGTTGGTTTTCTTTTTTTTTTCTTTAATGCCAATTCCTGGGACTTTGAGCCGCTGAGCCAGAACCTCTGGGGGGTGGGGACAGGGGCTTCCCCAGTGATTCTAATGACCAGACAGGTTCCAGAACCATGGTCCCAGACAATGTGCCTCCTCTGGCTGCTCTGCTGATTTTACTGTTGAATTGATTACACATCTCTGGAAAGGTAATCCACTTGAAAAGAAAAAAAATAGCAATAAAATTCTCATGGAACAGTTTTGAGAGTGAGAAGGCTGGAAAGAATGAAGTCAGAGGATTAACTTTGCACTTTATCGTGCTCATCCTCATTTTTCACAAAAAACCAACTGAAATGCAGATCAGCAGTTCATGCACGTACAGAAAAACTTCATATAATCTGTATTGCGTATAGAAAGATACTCATGACAAATACACATTTAGGTGGAAAAAGCTGATTACCTGAAAATTGGACTGTTTTTAATATATATTATATATACGAATTCATGAAATACTTAATAGGAAATACACCAAAAAGTTACCTATCTCTGGGCAGTAGGATCACTGATGATCTATTTTTGTCTTTGTACTTTTTTGGTATTTTCTAATGTTCGGCAATGAATATTTATAATTAGCAAGAGAGTAAAGCTATTTAAAAATTTAAACATAACTATGCTCAGCAATATTAAATTCGTGTTTATCCAGTTATATTCCTGGCCTTTAACCCTCCATACATATCGCCAAGTTTATGGATTTTTCCCCCAATCCTATCTGTACAAGTAGGAGGTATGTGTATACTGTACATGACATTTCTCAATCTGACTTCAGTAACTTTCCAGCACCTCTAAGCACAAAGACAAATAAATGGCCATTAACACACAAAATAAATAATATAAAAACATTCACAGAATTTACTTTATTAGTCCTGGGATTTTCCTGGGAGGCCTACACACTTAGAACAAATGAAAGCTAAAGCTGTATTTGTGAATCTAATAATAGTTAACAGGCAAGATTTTTAGAGAGGTCTTCTGCTAAGTTAGTCATGTCTGGAGAAGCTATTTAAAGTAGTTTTGTGGAAGGTTTTTTTGTTTTGTATTTTTACTTTTTGCACTTACAGAAAGACAGTTTTAGGATCTGGCAATTCCCCTGGAATTTTAAGTCCAGGCCAAGAGTTAAAAAAAATCATCATTTGCTCAAACTCCACGGCTGAGTTTACTATGGCAAACCGTGGTAAGAAAGGTGCTGGAGGGCGAAAGAATGCAGAACATCTACTGCAGTTTTTCCCCCAGGCTAAACTACCCAACCAGCAAGGTCAAGGTGCTGTTCCCACACGCTGCCCCAGTTCTTGAGACATTTGTGCGGGATCAAGAGAGAACTGTCGGAATCCAAGAGGGAATCAAACTCTCCACAATCTGAGACTTCCCTGGGGCCAGATTCAACTCTGCAGTCAGCTAGCCGTCCTCCGGGGGTGTCCATTTGCAGTGATGCCCTAAGGACCACGCCGCCCAACCTCCCTGCAGCTGTGCGTTCCCTTCTGCTCTGGGGCGGGGTGTCTGCGGTGAACCTACCTAGTGCAGCTCATTAGGCAGAGAGGCGGCGGCGGACCGTGAGAGCAGTCTCTCGGTTGTCTGCGCGAGTTCGCACCCAGCTCCGGGCCCTTTCGGTTCGGCTGGGGCTCCGGCCGATTGCGGGTGCTGCGCGGGAGAGGCTGCTTATAGGCTCCGGGCCACGTGAACAAGTCCCTCGGACCAATCACCGGGCGGCTGGTCCCGCGGTGCGACCAACCAGCGCCCGACTAGAGCGCGAGCCCTCGCCGGGGGAACGTGACCGCCGTGGTGCGCAGGGGAGTGCTCGCGGACTGGGCCAGCAGCTGGAAGGAGCTCCGTAACGCGAACCCTGGGCGAGGGGGGCGTGGAGGCCGCATCGCGAAGCAGCAGCGGGTGCAGGCCAGGAGAGAGGGCAGCGAACCTCGCCGGGGCTGGGCGCCAGCTCAGTGGGGCGGCAGGGAAGGAGATGCCTTTCGCGTCTTGAGGCCTCTGCACACAGTTAAACCTAAGCGCTGGAAGTTGTGGGTCCTTCCAAATGTATTTCATATTCGAGATGTTTATATTGTTCGCTGCTTGGTGCTTCTGCTCATCTTCTCCCTTGCCTTAGCCTAAGCAGAGTTTGGCTGCATATTTTTTTAATTAGGGCGAATCAAAAAAATGCATCACAGAGTGGATGAAGGCTGCTAAGAATTACCAAATTCTCTAACAAATGTTAATAAAGCATGCTAGATCCTTAGAGCGGTGACGTGACATTTAATTAAAAGGCACTTTGTGTTTCGATCTATTCTTCAGTGTTTCTCCTTGGAAGAGAAGACTAAAGCCAGAAATGCAGTGGCCTTTTTTGCTCACGTGGCTGGTTAGCCACAGAGCCAGTGGTCAATCCAAATCCCTCAACTCAGTTCTGACGTCCTTTGGCAGTGAGGTGGAAACCAAAATGTTAAAATATCTCCCTGTAAATTTCATGACTCTCCCAAACCAGTTACTTTTGCTGAGGTTTTGTTACCTTGTTTAGTTTGGGGAGTTTTTAGACTATCAGTTACAACCATAAAATTAAACTTCTAAGTTGAGTATAAATTATTTTTCTAAAACCCACATCCTAGCTCTCCTCTATTAACTTCGATATCCACTAGTCAATTAAAATATACAAAATATACAATGTAAAATGTAAAAAAAAAAAATCCCTGAATCTTTTAAATTACTGTCAAACACTGGAATTCTTAAAATAGAGTTACTAAAGAGAAAGACACCCATGCTGAGTATCACCAGGGAAGGTTCTTAATGCTTGGGTCTGATTTTTGGAAGGAAACATCCATCTAGTAGTAGATCTTCTAGCCCCTCAGCCGAACCAAAACTAGCTGAAAGTGACATAGTCTCTGGGTTTGACACTTACAAGCTACATGAATCTAGGCAAATTCTAGCCTCAACTTCCTCACAGTTAAAGTGGAGAAACTGAAGTTCTGAGGATTTCATAAAACTGTGCTGATGAGAAAACTTAGCACAGTGTCCAGTGCATGTGTTCAACACCTGGCAGTTCTCAAATCAGTACCCTATCCCTCAGTTTTAGTTATTATTCCATTATTACAGGTGGCCGGGGCCTGAGCTATTATACTGATAAATAGCTAGCTACTGCTTATTGGCCTTTACTATGTGCCAAACACTGTTCTAAGTGTTGTATGTGTCTTACCTATTTGTTTTCAGAACAGCTCTAGGTGGTTCGTACTATTATTAATCCCATTTTAGAAATAAGGAAACTGAGGCACGGAGAGGTCAAGAAATTTGCTCTGGATCTCGTTAAGTAGAGCTGGGATTAGAACCTGGCTGATGCTAGAGCAACAACCATTGTACCATATTGTCTTCCTTTAATTACCCATCAACAGTTAGAACGATAGGGGTGGAAGGTGCCTTAGGTATCACTGGCTTCAAAGTCTTTTTTTCACAGATGAAGAATCCAAAACTCAGAGAAGCTGAGCTGCTTGCCAGGGACTGGTTAGGTCAGAGCCCAAACTAGAACACTGGGTAGAGTTTTTGACTCTACTCATGATCACATGTTGAACTAAGAAAGTGGATATTACCAATTCAAGTTACGGAGAAACATAAAATAATAAGACTGTATTGTGATCCCATTTTAGAGGGAAAATGTTCGCGCATAGAAAACAGAATATGTTCTACCCAAGTGTTAACAGAGCTTACTTTTGGATGGTGAGATTATGAGTAAAATTTTTGTCATTTTACTTCTTCGTACTTTTTAATTTTTCTACAGTGAACAGGGACTTCTTCTGTAATTAAGAAATCATTTTATTATTGTCATTATTCATTTATTTATTTATTTATTTATTTATTTATTTATTTATTTATTTTTGGTGGGCAGCAAAGCAAGGTTTATTGAGCAATAGCAAAGTGATGGTACAAAGCTCCTGAGAAGAGAGGGGACCCAAAGGGGTTGTTACTGGAGTTTCTAAGTCTTGGGGGTTTTATGGGCTTGTTGGGGGCTGTTTTAATCTGATTAACCCTCCCTGCACCTGTCATCCAGTCAAATTTGTCGCCTATGGATCATAGGGGAAAGGGCGGAGGACTCCTTCCAGGGTGGTATAAAATTCTCTTAAGGGTGGTTTCCTGACGTGGGGGGGGGGCTTATCGCTGACTGCTTGCCTTCCTTCCAACCATCCTTCATCATCCCCCCTCTGAAGAGGTAACCCTAACTGCTGTTAGGGAAAAAGGGCAACGACCAATGGTCGTTGTTGGATGGTCAGGAGTGTTGGATGGGGCAGCAGTCAGGGTTCCTCTCATCCTGATCTGTCATGGGGTCCCCTGGAGATGTCTGGTTTGACTTCCACATGAGGCTCCATCTGCACCACCACCGTTTGGAGTTTGATGATCTTTATTCTGGAGGATAAGGAGTGGGTTAGTGTATTTAGGAGGCAAGGCCCAAAGCATGATGCAAGACCCAGTGCAGCCAGGGATCCAGCAAGAGATAGAGGATAAGTTTTAGCGAACTCTCCACATACTGTAAGGAGAGGGCAGGCAGAAGGTGCTTCAAGACTAGTATATCCCTGTTCCACTGCCCATTGTCTTTCCTCAGCTGAATAGCAGGTTCTTTCCAGGGTTATGGTGCATTCCCAGACTAGGGGGGCAACCATATGGGTAGTTGACCTGGCAGCTGATTTTGCTGCAGAATCAGCCAATCTGTTCCCTTTGGGTACTTCATCCGTTCCTTTTTGGTGCCCCTTGCAATGTATAACTGCTGCTTCTGGGGGTTGATGGACAGCTTGTAGAAGCCGTGTGATTTATACTTGATAGGAGAACCTGAAGCAGTTAGAAAATGTCTCTTTCAGGGGCGCCTGGGTGGCACAGCGGTTAAGCGTCTGCCTTCAGCTCAGGGCGTGATCCCAGCGTTCTGGGATCGAGCCCCACATCAGGCTCCTCTGCTATGAGCCTGCTTCTTCCTCTCCCACTCCCCCTGCTTGTGTTCCCCCTCTCACTGGCTGTCTCTATCTCTGTTGAATAAATAAATTAAATCTCTAAAAAAAAAAAAAAAAAAAAAAAAAAGAAAATGTCTCTTTCAGTATTNTAAATCAAAAAAAAAAAAAAAGAAAAAAAAAAAAAAGAAAATGTCTCTTTCAGTATTGTACCATGAGCGTGTAATACCGGGAAGGCATATTTGGAGTCAGTATGCATGTTGACTCTTTTGCTCTTACTGAACTCAAAAGCTCAGGTGAGGGCCCTCAGCTCGGCCAGTTGGGCGCTTGACCCAGGTGGGAGAGGGTTACTCTCTATTATTTCATATAAAGAGACCACAGTGTATCCAGCCCTTCCGGTGCCCTGTTCAACAAACGAGTTCCCATCAGAAAATAAAATCCATTCTGGATCCTCCCGGGCAGCATAGGTTTGGGTTATGATTTGTTGACACTCATGCTCTGGCCCTGTGCCTTCTTCCGGAAGTAAGGTGACGGGATTTAAAGTAGAGCAAGTTTTTATTTGCATGACCGGCTCTTCCAGGAAGAGTGCCTGGTACCGCAGAAGGTGGCTGTCTGTGTGCCAGTGACTACTATCAGTTGATAGGAGACCTTGGATATTATGAGGGGTGTAGACAGTAAGATCCTGTACTGGAGTTAGTTTTTCAGCTTCCTACCGGCTGTTGAGGTGGCCCCCTGGGGTCTGGATATGGACACCTAAGGCCATTCCTTTTCTTTGCTAAGAAATCATTCTTAAAGGATTGTAAAACTTTCAGATTTGGGACACTTGGGTGGCTCAGTTGGTTAAGCATCTGCCTTCAGCTCAGGTCATGATCCCGGAGTCCTGGGATGGATTCCCACATGGGGCTCCTTGCTCAGGGGGGAGCCTGCTTCTCCCTCTGTCTGCTCTGCCTGCTGCTCCCTCTGCTTGTGCTCTCTCTCTCTCTTTCTGACAAATAAACAAATAAAATCTTTAAAAAGGAAAAAAAAACCTTTCAGATTCAACTAACATATATAGCCTACCTACTAGGTACCAAGAACTGTGTTGAAGGCTTTCACATACTTAGGCCATTTACTCACACAGTCCTTTTGAGTTTGTGCTTGTTTCCATTCATGCTGCTTTCTCTCCTGCCCCCTGGCGCTGACTGATGCCATGAAAGCCATCTCGCTGAAGTCCTTAAAATAGAAGTCAAGGAAAACAGGCTCTCTCCAAAGAGTAGTCCACACTCAATAAACCTCTAAACTGGATTCACCTCATACCCCACTTTTAAAACATCCCCATGAGAGAACAATCTGGGTGCAGGTGAAGGTGCGGTCATTGCCAACAGTAACAGTGATTAAAGAAACAAGTGGTTAAAATGGTTAAAGAAAGTGCAGAACACCACCTCAGACTTGGGTGGTATCTCAGGTGGGGTGAAAAGATAATACACTTGGCCTCTCTAATAATCTCTTGGGAAGAAGGACATAGAGGTAAAAAGACCAGTAACCATACCAGGTTGGCTAAGTGCAAAAGGGGTCATATGAACATTATACAGTTTTGCTATATGTCCATCAGAACTTGGAGAAAGGAGGGCCCTCTGAGGGCCAGCATAGCCGAAGAGGACCGGGACATGTAGGGTGACTGCAGGGAGAACAATCTGGCTAGAAGTGAGGATTCTAGCTACAGGGTGGGGGAGAGGAGGGTATTGGAGGAAGGGCCAAAGGAAAGAGAACCTGAACTGTTACAAGAAAAAGAAAGTCCCCTGAACTGTCTTAAAAAAAAATTAGAGATCTGAGTGCAAAACAAAGAAATAAGCAAAGAATGAAATCTGACTATAAAGAAGAAATTGCTCTTGTAGAGATAGTTACATCTCCAGGTTGCTTCAAGTTCTCCATATTCATTGAAGGATTGCAGCGAAGGAAAACAGGTTAGAAAGGACCTATGGAGAAAAAAAACTTCAAGCCACAGCTAAAGGGCATTTTAAAAGGTTTAAATATGAATATTATGGAAGATGGGAGAGGGGATAGTTGTACAGGGGGTGGATAGGAACTAGCCAAAATGTACTGAGTAGGAAACATCAACCTAAGAAACACCAAAATGAAAAGGAATACTTGAAAAAAAAAATAATAATGAGGCCATACTAGCTCTATCAGCTAAAAAATTATTATAAATTTACAGTGTTTTTTAAATTTGGTACTGGTGTGTGAATAAAGAATCAGATCAAAATAAAGGGTATCCAAATCAAAAAGGAAGAAATAAAACTGTCATTATTTTCAGATGACATGGTATTATACGTAGACAGCCCTAAAGATCAAAAAACTGCTGGAACTAATAAATTAATTCTTAAAGTTGCAGGGAACAAAATCAATATGCAAAAATCCATTGCATTGCTATGCACTAATAACAAATAAGCAGAAAGAGAAATTAAGAAAGCAATCCTATTTATAATTACATCAAAAAGAATAAAATACCTGAGAATAACTTTAACCAGAGGAATGAAAGACCTGTTCAGTGAAACACTTATGAAAGAAATTGAAGAAGACACAAAAAAATAGAAAGATATTCTATGCTCGTGGATTGGAAGAATTAGTTTTGTTAAAATGTTCGTACTACCCAAGCAACCTACAGATTCAATACAACCCCTATCAAAATTCCAATAGCATTTTTCACAGAAATAGGATAATTCCAAAATTAGTGTTGAACCACAAAAACAACAACAAATATCCAGAGTAATCTTGAGAAAGAAGAACAGGATGCCTGGGTGGCTCAGTCAGTTAAGTATCTGCCTTATGCCTTAGGCTCAGGTCCTGACTGGGATCAAGTCCCGCATCAGGCTCAGCAGGGAGCCTGCTTCTTCCTCTGCCTCCTACTCCCCCTGCTTGTGCTCTCTCTCTCTCTCTCTGACAAATAAATAAATAAAATCTTTAAAAAAAAGAGAAAGAAGAACACAGCTGGAGGCATCACACTCCCTGATTTCAAACTACATTACAATATAGTAATCCAAACTGTACGGTACTGGCATAAAAACAGATACATGGATCAACAGAACAGAATAAAGAGACAAGAAATAAATGCTTATATGTATGGTCAATTAATTAATGACAAAGAAGCCAAGAATACATAGTGAGGAAAGGACGGTGTCTACAATAAATGGTTTTGGGAAAACTGGACAGGCACATGTAGGAGAGTGAACTGGACCACTACCTTACACCATGTACAGAAATTAATTCAAAATTGATTAAAGCCGTGAATGTAAGACCTGAAACCATAAAACTAAAGAAAACATAGTAAGCCTCCTGACATCAGTCTTGGAAATGATTTTTGCTTTTGGATTTGATACAAAAGGCAAAGGCAACAAAAGCAAAAACAAACAAGTGAGATTACACCAAACTAAAAAGCTTCTATAACAGCAAAGGAAACCAATACAATGAAAAGGCGACCTACCAAATGAGAGAAAATATTTGCAAATATATATATGGGGTTAATATCCAAAATACATATAAAACTTATACAACTCAATTGTTAAAAAATTTTTTTTAATAAAACAACAAAAACACTCAAAAACGGGCTGAGGATCTGAATAGACATTTTTGCAAAGAGGACATACAAATGGCCAAAAGGTCCTCCCTATCACTAATCATCAGGGAAATGCAAATCAAAACCACAATGAGATACCAGCTCATACCTGGTGAGGATGGGAAGAAAAGGGAACTCTTGTGCACAGTTGATGGGAATGTAAATTGGTGCAGCTACTATGGAAAACAGTGTGGAAGTTCCTCAAAAAATTAAAAGTAGAACTACCATATAATCCAGCAATTCTGCTTCTGAGAATTTATATGAAGAAAATGAAAACGCTTCCCCGAGAAGATATCTGCACCCCCATGTTCATTGCAGCAGTATTTACAATAACCAAGATAAGGGCACAATCAAAGTGCAGATGAATAAAGATGGATAAACTGTTGTATATACACACACAATGCAATACTATTAAGCCATAAAACAATAACGAAATCCTATCATCTGTGACAACATGGATGGACCTTGAGGGTGTTATGTTAAGTGAAATAAGTCAGTAAGTCAGACAGAGAAAGACAAATACTGGATGATCTTGCTTATATGTTGAATCAAAAAAAAAGGGAAAGGGGGGGAACAGAGCTCTTAGGTACAAAGAACAAATTGGTAGTTACCAAAGTGAGGAGTGGGGGNGGGGGGGGGGGGGGGGGGGGGGCAGGCGCCCTGGGTGGCTCAGTCAGTTAAACATCTACCTTCAGCTCAGGTCATGATCCGGGAGTCCGGGGATGGAGCCCTACATCTGGCTCCCTGCTCAGCAGGGAGTCTTCTTCTCCCTCTGCCTGCTGTTCCTCCTTCTTGTGTTCTCTCTCTTTCTCTCTTGCTCTCTCTCAAATAAATAAAATCTTTAAAAAAATAAGTCATGGGGTTGTAATGTACATATAGTAACTATAGTTAATAATAGTCTCGTATATTTGAAAGTTTCTAAGAGTAAATCTTGAAAGTTCTCATCAGAAGAAAAAAAATACCTGTAACTATGTATAGTGATTGATGTTAACTGGACTTACTGTGATTGTTTTACAATATATACAAATATCAAATCATTATGTTGTACACCTGAAACTAATACAATGTTGTATGTCAATTATACTTCAATAAGAGAATCAAAAATAAATAATCATTTGGCACATGGAAAAAAAGTTTCAGATCAGTGAGATTAAAGAGTCCATAAGTAGACCTACTTACATATGAGAATTTAAGATATGATTCAGGTGGGCATATCTAATAATGGGAGAGGAAAAATTGATTATTCAATAAATGGGCAGCTGGATTTTGGGGGCAAAATGGAAGGACGTATACTAGAAATTGTTTTTAGTTCATGCCTCTGTGGAGGACTGAGTGCTTTGACAACACAGCAATATGCACAAATAAGGCAGCGACAAAGGGAATTTTGCAAGGGAACTACTGGCCTGGTTCAACTTGCTCTGGGCACCATTGTTTTTGTGACTTGGAGAATTTTCTTTTTAACTCGGGGCTTATAGGAAAGCACTGGGGCAAGGACTGAATCCCTTGAGTAAGAGGGAACTGATACAATGTATACTCCTAAATTCTATTCTTCCCTATCTCTAGTTCCTCCTTTCTAAAAAGCTGAAGTCCCTTCATGGTCATTGCTGATTGGGTTCATCTGTGCAGGGTGGGTCTGATGCTTCGTACATGTTCTCATTGCTCTGTCTGGGCTGGGGTGTGCAACCTCCAGTTTCAGTCCCATATTTTGCATTTTGAATCATTGTGACATTGCATTCTAATTTTTTGCTTGCAAACTCAAAAAGCCCATGAGATGCAGCAGCTCTCTGTCTAACCACACTTTATTCACCAGGCTCATTTTGTCTAGGGACAGATATTTTTCTGCTCTGTCATCTGGTGTCTGGATTCAGCTATGAACTGTGGTTTTTAGAGTTCAAAAGTACCTTTGACAGAAGGAATCCAAACTGAGAACAGATCCCCGATTTATAAGATACCACAATACTTCCTTTCTTATGTGACAAAATAAAACATCACCTCTTGCCATCCCCAACACATACCCACAAACACATCACAGCACCCCACCCCCCACTCTGGACATAACTCTTAATAACTGCTGGCTGCAGTACATGTTCAGAACTCTTTATACCCTTGTTTAAACTAGAACGCTATAGCATCTCCCTTACCCACGGAGAGTCAAAGTAGACCTGGCCTCAGCTATGGCTTTGTGTCTATCCGGGACTTATTTTTGTTCAGCTGCTACATGCCTAGGAAGTAGTGAAGAGTTCCAACTGGGGAGGGAGGAGTTGGAAAGAGCAAACGATTTCCCACATCCTACTGAGTCAACTGTTCTCACTGGAGCTTTAATATTTTGTCTGAAATGTAGTAAATCCTCTAGAATGTCAGCCACAACTTTAAAAACACATTTCAAAGCCCACTTTCTCCAAGCCTTGTTTACTCTATTAGTAAGGTAAATTTTTTTTTAAATGAACAACTGTTAAACTTTTAAGTAACATGGTAAAGTTGGCAGTTATCAAGACCACCAATAGGAAGACAAAATACTTCAGAATTCCATCACTTTTCCTATAAAAAAAAAAACCCCACTCCTGCAGTAGAAAGTGATAACATTGAACAAAAAATCGTTAAGTCTTGCTTTTTTGTATACGTTGAGCTTTTACTGTTACAGAGTTTTAGAACTCCATTAGTGATTAGAAGAGGTTTTTTTTCCTTTCCGAAGAAAGGATTGAGGAAATAAAGTTAATATTATAAGAACAAACCATGTATCCAGCACTATTAAGTCCTTTCCCATATTTTATGACAATCACTGGCTACAATATTGTTATAATATAATGCTTCTTTTAAATCAAGTGCTATTAAATTAAAAAGAACAGAGGACTATTGCTTAAAACAGGACAAAAATAATTAAGTATCATTTTCTCTTGTCTTCTATTCTGCCTCACCCCCAAATCCAAAGTTTTGACCCTATTTGTGGAATTAGTCTTTTTCATCGTTAATATTGCAAGAAGTTCTTATTTTGCAAACTACAAACGGACGTGCAGGATTTCATTGGTAAAGATCACAGGGGCAGCATTTAAGCAATAAAATTTACATGTGACTAGTCCTTTCACTTTATAAATGCCTCGTATCTTTTATTTCATTTAATTCTCAGTAAAACCCTGTGAAGCCGCTCTCATTATTCCATCTTACGGATAAAAACTGAGACTCACTAAGGCTGAATGACTGTAACAGGATGTGAAACTATTAAATGATGGGTTTAGGCTTTGATGCCAAGATCTAACCTCATGTGCCAACACCTCATCTGAGTAACTAGCTGGTTTGTTCAGAGACATTCAGCTAGGATCTGAACTTGAGTACTCTGTTGGATACTTCTCTCTTCCTCCCTCCCATATTTCATCATTCACCAAGTACTGTCCGCTTTTACCTTCTCAGTATGTCTCAAAATCCATGCCGTCTTCTCCCGTCTTTCACCACTCACCATCTCTCACCTGGATTGTCATAATTAGTCTTCTAACCTGCCTATCCCACCCTGTATTGTGTCACTCAAGACACATCTTTCTCACATCCAACAGGGTATCTAAAATGTAGCTCTGATCACAAAATCCTCCAATGGCTGCCTATAATCTAAATCTACCAAAATAAACTGCTGACATTCACAGCCCCCATTTGTCATTCTTAACCCTGTATGTGCTCTTACACTGTCCCTCTGCCTGGAGCGCACTCGTTCCATCCTTTGCTTGACAAATATCTATTCCTCTGTTGAGGTTCAGCTCAGATGTCATTTCCCATCAGTACCTTCCATGCCCTCCTCTCCAGCCTGCTTCACAGAACTTCCTCTGTGTTCTTTAAGACCCTGGGATTATCTTCATCATTTCACTTCCTATCTTCTTTTATAAAAATCTGTTTGGTTGTTTGTGTTTGTGTTTGTTTTTGTTCTGCAATATCCTATGGAAAGAGATCTCTAAATCATCTTCATTATTTTAACAGTGTTTTATTTATATTTTTTTAAGATTTTTATTTTTATTTATTCGACAGAGAGACAGCCAGCGAGAGAGGGAACACAAGCAGGGGGAGTGGGAGAGGAAGAAGCAAGCTCATAGCAGAGGAGCCTGATGCGGGGCTCGATCCCATAATGCCGGGATCACGCCCTGAGCCGAAGGCAGACGCCCAACCGCTGTGCCACCCAGGCGCCCCAACAGTGTTTTATTTTTTAAATAATGATTATTATCCTTAAAATATTAACAGTGTCCTATTGTGTAAAAATCAGAGAAAATAGATTTCATTCTTCTAAAAAGTGTAGTGGAGTAATAACATTTCTCAGTTTTATTCATCTAAGATGACAAATGTTGGCTATCACAAACAAGTCTATAGAAGACTAAGGAAGAATTATCTGATGAGAACTCTGATGGTTATTTTGAGAGGGGAAAAAATTTCCAGATCTCACAATTATTTTTTTTAAAAAGAGGAATATTTGCTTAGAGACTTTTAAAAGATAAGACATTTTGAACCCTAGGGGTGCCTGGGTGGCTCAGTCAGATAAGTGTCCGCCTTCAGCTTAGGTCATGATCCCAGGGTCCTGGGATCAAGCCCCACATCAGGCTCCCTGCTCATTGGGGAATCCACTTCTCCCTCTCCAGTGCCTCTCCCCCAGCTCATGCTCTCTCTCACTCTCAAATAAATAAATAAAATCTTTAAAAAAAAAAAAAGAAAGAAAGAAATTCTGAACCCTATAGCAAAATATCTGAAAAAGCTGACAAAGTTTTTCTTTTCTTTTTTCTTTTGCTTGTAAGTAATTTTCTTTTTTTAATTTACTTATATTGAGATATAATTGACATATAAGTGTCAATTGTGTAAGTTTCAGGTATACAGTGTTTTGATTTGATACATTCATATATTGCAATATTATTACCACAGTAAGCTACCACATCACACAATATTACATATTGTCATTTCTTTTTTGTGGTGGGAACAATTAAAATCTAGTCTCTTGGTAACATAAAATCTGCTTTGCATTTGTCTCCTCTGCAGACTCTAAGCTTCTAGAGGGTAAGGACAACATCTTGCTCATCTGTGTATCTCCAGCGCTTGCCCCCTCGCACTAACACCACATGCCCATTGTGTAAATTGGATGTGTTAATTAAGAAAAATGGTTGCTGGCTTCAGAATCCTCCACAAACAGAGAGAATAAGAAGATAACACAGAAACAATGCGAATTTGATGAATTAGCAGATGGCAAGAATATGAATTGTCTTTCAGAAGATGTCTCTCAGATGCTTTCAGAAACAGCCTAGAGAGGAGTGCTGACCAAAATACTAAATGCAGATGGTGTGCCACTAAGTTGGCACTCAGAGAAAAGTTATTTCAAAAGTACCACAGAGCAGTCCCAACCAAACCACCCAATGTCCCAGACTCAGGAGCCTCAGCAAAAGCACACATTGTCCCGGGTCAGGGCAGATTTGTTTTCAGATCACAAGTCAGCCACCAGGACCAGGACAGATGTACACTTGAGTTTTTTAAGGCAGTAACTCATCAGGAATTTTTTTTTAATATCTGTAAAACCATTTGTCATCCTTTGATTCTCTTGCTACTGCTGGCTGTTGTCCAGCTTGCCCTTTTCTTCATGGGGTTCCAAACGTCTCCTTCCTCCTTTGTCTTCCAGCGTCACCTGCTTTTGTCCTTCACTATGTTACATATATAGGATTACCACTGACTTTTAAAACTCCTGGAAAATTCTGCTGACTCTTGTCCTCCCCTACCTGTGGAAAGTACACAGGTCACATAAGTCTCTGTCTTAATGTGCCACATTCTCTGTTTGTTCTTGCTGTTCCCTCTGCCCAGAAGCCCTTCACCTGACCAAACCTTAGCCATCCTTCAGGGTCCAGATCAGATGTCCAATGTTAAACTTCCCCCAACCCTAGAGACAGAAAGAGAATTCCTTGTTCTCTGCTCTGTGTTCCAGAGACAAATTTGTTTAGACAGCTAGAATAGCTTTTGTGACACTGTTATTTATTTGTTTACATTACTGGTTCCCCTGGTAGACTATGAACTCCAGAGGACGGATACCAAATGTTACCCATCTCTGTATCCCTTGCACTTATCAATGCCTAGAACATTGTAGACACTACAAAGATATTTGTTGAAATATTCTATACTCTTATTAACCCTATTAATGTGTCAGGTTCACACCTAAAGTCAACAAGATCTATTCTAGTCAAGGTTGGGTCGCGTGCAAAGAACAATTTGAAGACTGAACAATGTGGGTATTACTTATTCAATAAATATTTATTGGGCTTCTATGGAGCTCACTGTACTCAGAACTGAAGATACCATAAGGAAAAAAAAAGCTGGGTCTTATGTTCTCAGTCTAACAGAAAGACTATTATTAATCATATAATTGTACAATTATTATGCAATTTTAATAGACATATCAAAAGATAACTGGAGGGGGCCATGAAAGCATGTGGTAAAGGGAGATGACCTAACCTGGGATAAGTCAAGGAAAGATTCTTCCCCAGGCAACTGATACTCAGGCTGAGAGCAGAAGGAAGAACAGGCATTGGCCAGGTGAAGGGGCAGGCATGGGGACACAGAAGGATACAGCATATAAGGTACAAGATACTTTAGAAAAATTATAAGGGCCCTCCAGAGGCACTTGCCATACTCTTGCAGCCTACTTGTTGCCTGGGAAATCTCACCTGTATGGACTGCACCAATGGGCTTCCATGTCCTCTGAGTTTTGGTTGGGTTTGGTCAACAAGAGGCACTAGCAGAAAAGCAGAAGGTCGGAGGAGAATGAATCAAAGTATTTATTCCTCCAGCTTCCACCCTGACAGATGGCTGTGGTTGGTTGGCTTCAGCCCTCCACCTACAGCCGTGATTACTGTCAGGCAATGCTCTCCATGGATCTATCCCATTGGCTCTGCAGTGGCTCCATCTGCTTGTCCTTCAGACTTAGAGGTGGGGAGCACTTCCCAGATTTATTGCCCCCAAAGGACTGTACTATCTCTTGTTTATCCCTTGTTAGTTTCTCCAAATCCCCCCACACCCATGTAAATAGCCTCTTTATTAGATACTCATCAAATTACCCATTTTGATTTATGCTATTTTCCTGCCAGAATGCTGACTGATAGAAAGGGCAAATGAGAGGCTAGATCACACAGAGGGGT
Organism: Ailuropoda melanoleuca; assembly: GCF_002007445.2. Taxonomy (NCBI): domain Eukaryota; kingdom Metazoa; phylum Chordata; class Mammalia; order Carnivora; family Ursidae; genus Ailuropoda; species Ailuropoda melanoleuca. The sequence continues at coordinate 94,644,995 of NC_048223.1, forward strand.
TTGAATTATGGTGAGGGCTTTTGGTTTTTACCCTGAGTGCCATGGAAAGTCATTGAGGGGGTTTAAGCAGATGAGGTAGGTGATCAAGTTTGTGTTTTTAAAAAATTCTCACAACTACTGTGTAGAGAACAGATGGGAAGAGGTGCAAGAGTACAGGCAAGGAGGCCAGGTAAGAGTGGCTTCCAAGACCACCTGGCTCTGATCACTGAACCCCCTTTTCCCCCTTATGCACAGTCTATGGCCCAGACGAAGTGACTTCCTTACCAAACACCATGTACCTTTCACCTGGTATACTCTTTCTGGAATGTTCTTGCTCTCACCCAAATCCTACCCATCCTCCAAGGCCCAGCTCAAAAAATAATAAGTGATTACAGCTAACAGTCTCTGAGAACTTACTCCTTTTCAGGCACTGTGTTACCAGCATCAGCTCATGTAATCCACCTACCTATGAAGGAGGGCTATCATTCACCCTATTTTACAGATAAGGAGTCTGAGGCTCAAGAGAAATTAAGTGCCCACAGTCACACCATGTTGGACTTGAACCCAGGCCTGGATGACTTCAAAACCCCTGTGTCGATTCCAATCTAAAAATGTTTCTCAAATAAAAATAATTAATTTTATTGATAACGTACCAAATGACAGGCAGTATGCAGTATGCTGAGCACTCCCTTGAATTGTTTTATTTGATCCTGATTACAGCCCTGTGAGTTAAGAACAGATTTTAATATCATCTTTAGCATATGAAACTAAAGCAGAGGTAATAAGAAACTTGCTCAAATGTAACTTTCTCCACAAAAGTTAGCCAGATTCCCCACACTCTTGAAAATCGTTCCTCCCTTCTCCGAAATTTGAGGCACCATAATAATATCACCACCCTCTGCTTCATTTATTGCTGGTTAGCATGTGTCATCTTTTTTATAATTAAGTACTAGGGCAACCCAGGTCTGATTCACTGTCGATTCCCCCAAAGCACCTACCTGTAGTTTCACCATTTCCTAACAGTTCCTCACTCCAAGTAAGCCCCTGTAAAAGTATTTAACAAATGAACACCAGAATGCTTACAGCATACCAACAAGGAACTCAGGCAGTGCTGGGGAATGACAGAGTATTTGTTGGCGTTAGTCCAGAACACAAGGCCGGACCCTCCAGCCAGGTTACTGCCAGTTATCTGTCAGCCACCAGACTTTCTGGGTCACATATGACTTAAAAACTGCAGAGCAGAAAGAAAGGAATTAGATTTCTGTTTATTATAACTAGCTTGTTCAGTAGTAAAAATAATTATAGTGTTGGAGGATTATGAGCTTTGGAAACTCTGCTGTCTACTGCTCTTAATCCTAAATCCATTAATGGCTTAACTTATTTGAGCTGCACACTCCTTATCTATAAAATAACGGTTGCAAGAACTGTCTACATGGGACCATTGAGAGGACAGTTAAATGAGACAAAACACATAAGTAAAGCAGCTATAGTTAAGTGACTGAGTGGTAAATGGTAGTTATAATTAAGTATGAAAGTAGTGTATTCCACTCACTACATTTTAGGAGGGTCATTGCCAAACAGGAAATTTAAGAGAGGACAAGAAGATTGTCCTGCATCTGCCTAAGGAGCTAAAGGAGTTTGGCCCGGAAAGACAGAGAATGCACAAGATAAATTTTAAAAAATCTGTTAAGTTTACCTATGGAAGAGAGAACAGATGTTTCTGTCGTTCTAAAGCTGGAATAGTACCATGGTGACTTTATCATTATGGTTTACTATAAGAGAAGTCTTTCTAACAGCTGGGTTATCCAGAAAACTAGTGAGAGTTTGCTCTTTGGACATGCTCAGGCAAAGCCTGGAAGGTGTGTCAGAGATGCTAAAGGCAGCATGCTTTATGTGGGAGGATGGCCTCAGTGGCAAGAGAGTTTCTTTCCAGTGCTAAAATTCTGTTATTCTATTACCCAGAAACTCAAATACACTTTGGAAAGTTGAGTAAGGAAAGATCTAAGGATTACATCCACTAGATTGTTAATTCCGGAGTGGCACAAATTATCTATCAGCTGCAGTGATTTAGTTCTACCCACATTCATGCAGGCTCCTATCCCTGAATACCTACAAAGATGAGTCAGGGCTGTCATCTTGACATCTCTCCAGACAATAGACTCATAGTTTCCTAAAGTTAGATGGGACCTGTGAGGTATTCTGATCCAATTTCAGATCAAATACCCTTGATCAGGAGAGTAATCTCCCATTCCTTAGTCGATTAGCAGTACACAAAGAAAAACAATCCTAAACATTGGAAATAAATACATAAGCTGATTCCCATGAACACCCAAACTTCAGACACCACCATACCAAGTACAAACTCTCTTTAACCCATTCATTCATAAAACGTTTAATCCTTGTTCTGAGTGGGACCAAGGGCCAGGTATGACTGGATGTTCAAAATAAAATATGTGCAGATCCTGCCCTTTAGAATCTCATGGAGATGAGATATGTACATAAATTAGTAAACTAAAAAATGTAAAATAGGGGTTGCTGTAAGAGTGATACAGATAGAATGATCCGAGAGGATGGAGGGAAAATAGCTCCCTTCAGCTTAGGCAATGGGAAGAGCCTTTCTGAAGTGTCAGGTCATGAAGGAAGGGTAGGACTTGGCAAAGATGGGAAGGAGGATATTTAAGGCAAAGGGACCAAAGGAAATAAAGGCACAGAGGTGGAGCAATGTATGTGTTTGTATTAAGTAGTTCAGTTAAGAGAGGAAAGTGACTCAAGATCACCAAGTATCCTTGAAAGCTGCATTGAGAAACTTGAACTTTCTACTGTGGATTACAGCATGCCTTTGAAGGTCTTGAGTAGGGAGCACATATCATTAACTCATGTCTATATTACTCATTTAATCCTTACAAGATCCCTATGAGCAGGAATTACAATAACCCCATTTTGCAGATAAAGCTCACGCTCATTTTCATGCCAAAGAATATAAGAATATTTCATCAGTATCTTTTTATTTCCCTCTCCCAATCTTTAGGCTAATGTTATCATACATTTTACTTCTACATATATTATAAAGCCTATAATATATGATTATCTTTGTTTCTGCAGTATTTAACACACTGTTAATCCCACCTAGTGATTTTTCATTTCACATATCATATTTTTCATCTTTAGAAGCTCCATTTGGTTCTTTTCTGTATCTTCAATTTCTCTCCTCACTGTCTTCATATTTTCCTTTAAATACTTGAATATAGTCATATTAGCTGTTTTAACATTTTTGTCTGTTGATTCCATTATCCCCATCATCTCTGGTCTATTGCTATTGGCTGACTTTTTTCCCCCTGGTTATAGGTCCTGTTTTCCTTTTTCTTGGCATGTCTAATAGTTTTTTATTGGATGCTAGATATTATAATTTTAGGTTGTCAAGTGACTGGATTTCATTGTCTTCCTTTAAAAAGTGTTAAGCTTGGTAAAGAGATAATTTACTTACAGTTCAACTTGACTGTTCTTCAAGTTTATTAGAGCAGGTTTATAGTAGACTTTGTTGTTAATTTAACCCCATTACTAAGTCATGGAAATTCTGGAGTCTCTACTAAATGCCCCTATCAACAAAACTCTCCACTCTGGCCTGTGGGAACTCAGTGATCCCTGTCCGGTTTGAGCTCTGGGACCTGTCAGATCACAGCTCTCCCATCACTCTTTGCCCTTACCTCATAGGGTTTCATTCCACATATTTGAGTCTTCTTAGCAAAAATTCAAAGACCCACCATGTAGATTTCTGGAAGTCTAGCTCCCTTCTCTTTAGAACTCTGTCCTACAATTTCTAGCCATGTTAGAACCCTTGAATTTCAGTTTCCATCTCCTCAACTCAGTGAGTTCCCTATGTTCTGTTCAAGAGTCCTCCTGCTCTGTGATCCAGAAAGTGCCTCCAGGCAGAAAACCAGGGCACACATAGGGTTGCCTCATTTGTCTCCTTTCTCTGAAGGATCATAGTCCTGTGATACCTGTTGCCAATGCCTAAAAACATTTTTGGTCCATTTAAGTTAGATGAGTAATTCCTTGATGGCCAGAAACAAAAGTCCTTCTAGTTGTTTTTTTCCTTTCCAAGTTTTTATTTAAATTCCAGTTAGTTAACTATAATATTAGTTTCAGGTGTAGAATTTAGTGATTCATCACTCACATACAACACCCAGTGCTCATCACAAGTGCACTCCTTAATCCCTATCACCTATTTAACCCATCCCCGCCCCCTGCACTCACCTCCTTTCTGGTAACCATCAGTTTGTCCTATATAGTTAAGAGTCTGTTTCTTGGTTTGCCTCTCTTTCTTCCCCCCATGTTTGTTTCTAAAACTCCCCATATGAGTAAAATCATATGGTATTTGTCTTTCGCTGATCGATTTATTTCACTTAGCATAAAACTCTCTAGCTCTATCTACATCATCACAAATGGCAAGATTTCATTCTTTTTGATGGCTGAGTAATATTCCATTGTATATATACAACATCTTCTTTATCCATTCATTATTTGATGAACATTTGGGCTTCCCATAATTTGCCTATTGTTGATAATGCTGCTCTAAACACTGGGGTGCATGTATCCTTTCAAATCAGTATTTTTGTATCCTTTGGGTAAATACCTAGTAGGACAATTGCTAGATCATAGGGTAGTTCTATTTTTAACTTTTTGAGGAACCTCCATACTATTTTCCAGAATGGCTGTACCAATTTACATTCCCACCAACAGTGTAAGAGGGTTCCCCTTTCTCCACATCCCTGCCAACACCTGTTGTTTTCTGTGTTGTTAATTTTAGCCATTCTGACTGATATGAGGTGATATCTCATTGTGGTTTTGATTTGTATTTCCCTGATGATGTGTGATACTGAGCATCTTTTCCTGTGTCTATTGGCCAATGGTAGGGAAAATGTATATTCATGTCTTCTGCCCATTTTTTAACTGGATTATTTGTTTTTGGGCTTTTAAGTTTTATAGGTTCTTTATATATTTTGGATACTAACTCTTTGTCAGATATATCATTTGCAAATATCTTCTCCCATTCTGTGGGTTTCCTTTTAGTTTTGTTGATAGTTTCCTTCACTGTGCAGAAGCTTTTTATTTTGATTAAGTCCCAATCGTTTATTTTTGCTTTTGCAAAATAAGGAGACGTATCTAGTAAGAAGTTGCTATGGCCAATGTCAAAGAGGTTAGTGCCTGTGTTCTCTTCTAGGATTTTAATGGTTTCCTGTCTCACATTTAGGTCTTTAATTGATTTTGAATTTACTTTTGTGTATGGGTATAAGAAAGTGGTTCAATTTCATTCTTTTGAGTGTTGCTGTCCAGTGTTCCCAACACCATTTGTTGAAGAGACTTTTTTCCATTAGATATTCTTTCCTGCTTTGTCAAAGATTAATTGACCATATAGTTGTGGGTTCATTTCTGGGTTTTCTATTCTGTTCCATTGATCTATATGTCTATTTTTGTGTCAGTACCATAGTTTCTTAACCACTACAGTTTTGTAATATAACATGAAATCCAGAATTGTGATGCCTCCAGCTTTGCTTTTCTTTTTCAAGATTACTTTAGCTATTCAGAGTCTTTTGTGGTTCCATACACGTTTTAGGATTATTTGTTCTAGCTCTGTGGGAAAATGCTGTTGGTATTTTGATAGGGATTGCAGTATTTTGTTGGTATTTTGATAGGTATTTTGATAGTAGATTGCTTTGAATAGTACAGACATTTTAATAATATTTGTTCTTCCAATCCATGAGCATGGATAGTCTTTCCATTTCTTTGTGTCTTCCTCAATTTCTTTCATCAGTGTTTTATAGTTTTCAGAGTACAGATCTTTTACCTTTTTGGTTAGGTTTATTCCTTGGTATCTTACTGGTTTTGGGTGTAATTGTAAATGGGATTGATTCCTTGATTTCTCTTTCTGCTGCTTCATTATTGGTGTACAGAAATACAACAGATCTCTGTATGTTGATTTTGTATCCTATAACTTTGCTGAATTCATTGATCAGTTCTAACAATTTTTTTCTGGAATCTTTTGGGCTTTCCTACATAGAGTATGTAGAAAGTTTGACTTCTTCCTTGCCAATTTGGATGCCCTTTATTTCTTTGTGTTGTCTGATTGCTGTAGCTAGGGCTTCCAGTACCATGTTAAATAACAGCAGTGAGAGTGGACATTCCTGCCTTGTTCCTGACCATAGAGGGAAAGTTCTCAGTTTTTCCACATTGAGGATGATATTAGCTATGGGATTTTCATATAGGGCCTTTATTATGTTGAGGTATGTTCCCTCTAACCCTACTTTGTGGAGGGTTTTTATCATGAATGGGTGTTGTGTACTTTTTCAGATGCTTTTTCTGCATCTATTGAAAGGATCATATCTTTTCCTTTATTAATGTGGTGTATCAAGTTGATTGATTTGCAAATAGTGAACCACCCTTACGGCCCAGGAATAAATTCCAGTTGATTTCGGTGAATGATTCTTTTAATGGACTGTTGGATTAGATTTGCTAGCATTTTATTGAGAATTTTTGCGTCCATGTTCATCAGGGATATTGGCCTGTAGTTCTCTTTTTTAGTGGAGCCTTTGTCTGGTTTTGGGGTCAGGGTAATGCTGGCCTCAGAATGATTTTGGAAATTTTCCTTCCTTTTCTATTTTTTGGAATAGTTTGAGAAGAATAGGCATTAACTCTTCTTTAAGTGTTTGGTAGAATTCACCTGTGAAGCCATCTGGCCCTTGACTTTTGTTTGTTGGGAGTTTTTTGATTACTGATTCAATTTATTGGTTATTGGTCTGGTTCAAGTTTTCTATTTCTTCCTGTTTCAGTTTTGGTAGTTTATATGTTTCTAGGAATTTATCCATTTCTTCCAGGTTGTCCAATTTTTGACAAGTAGTTTTTCATAATATTCTTTTATAATTGTTTGTACTTCTGTGGTTTGGGTTGTTGTTTCTCCTCTCCCATTTGTGATTTTATTTATTTGTATCTTTTCTTTTTTCTTTTTGATAAGTCTGGCTAAGGTTTGGCAATCCTACAGATTTTTTCAAAGAACTAGCTCCTGGTTTCATTGATCTGTTCTACTGTTTTTTTAGATTCTATACCATTTATTTCTGTTCTAATCTTTATTATTTCCCTTATTTTGTTGTCTCTAGGCTTCATTTGTTGTTCTGTTTCTAGCTCCTTTAAGTGTAAGCTTAGGTTGTTTATCTGAGATTTTTCTTGCTTCTTGAGATAGGCCTGTGTTGTTATATACTTCCCTCTTAGTACCACTTTTGCTGCATCCCAAAGGTTTTGGACCATCATGTTTCCATTTTCATTTGTTTCCATGGGATTTTTTAAAATTTCTTCTTGATTTTCCTGATTGACCCATTCATTCTTAGTAGCATGATGTTTAACCTCCATGTATTTCTGGTCTTTCAAATTTTTTCTTGTGGCTGACTTCAAGTTTCATAGCATTGCAGTCAGAAAATATACATCATATAATCTCAGTCTTTTTGTACTTGTTGAGGCGTGATTTGTGACCTAGTATGTGATTTATTCTGGAGAATGTCATATGTGCACTTGAAAAAAATGTATGTTCTGCTGCTTTAAAATGAAATGTTCTGAATGTATATGTTAAGTCCATCTGGTCCAGTGTGGCATTCAAAGCCATTGTTTCCTTTTGTTGATTTTCTGTTTGGATGACCTGTCCATTGATATAAGTGGGGTGTTAAAGTCCCTTACTGTTATTATATTATTATCAATGAGTTCCTTTGTTTGTTATTAATTGCTTTATATATTTGGGTGCTCCCATGTTAGAAGCATAAATATTTACAATTGTTGTATCTTCTGGTTGGATAGTTCCCTTTATTATGATATAGTGCCCTTCTTCATTTCTTGTTACAGGCTTTGTTTTATTTTTTATTTTTTCCATAATTGCTAGCATTTATTTCATGATTACAGGCTTTGTTTAAAGTCTAGTTTGGCGGCGCCTGGGTGGCTCAGTCAGTTAAGTGTCTGCCTTCGGCTCGGGTCATAATCCCAGCACCCTGGGATCAAGCCCCGCGTTGTGCTCCCTGCTCAGCATGGAGTCTGTGTCTCCCTCTGCCTGCTACTCCCCCAGCTTGTGCTCTCTCTTTCTCTCTCTCTCTCATAAATAAAATCTTTAAAAAAAAATGAAGTCTAGTTTGTCTACTATAAGTATTACTATTCCAGCTTTCTTTTGATGTCCATTTCCATGCTAAATATTTCCGCATCCTCTCACTTTCAGTTTGCAGGTATCTTTAGGTCTAAAATTAAGTCTCTTGTAGGCAGCATATAGATGGGTCTTGTTTTTTATCCATTCTGACACCCTATGTCTTTGATTGGAACATTTACTACATGTACATTCAGAGTAATTATGGATAGATATGTATTTACTGCCATTTTATTACTTGTTTTGTGGTTGTTTCTGGAGATTTTCTTTGTTCCTTTCTTGCCTTTGTCACTTTTGGTCTTTCCTTCCCACTCAAAGAGTCTCCTTTAATATTTCTTTCAGGGCTGGTTTAGTGGTCATGAACTCTAGTTTTTGTTTGTCTGGGAAACTCTTTATCTCTCCTATTCTGAATGACAGCCTTGCTGGGTAGAGTATTCTTGGCTGTAGATTTTTCCCGTTCAGCACATCAAATATGTCATGCCACTCTCCTTCTGTGGAGAGATCTGCAGTTAGCCTTATGGGTCTTCCCTTGTAAGTTAGGGACTTCTTTTGTCTTTCTGCTTCTAGGATTTTTTCTTTATTGCTGTATTTTGGAAATGTAATTACAATATGTCTTGGTGTTAACCTGCTTTTGTTGATTTTGATGGCAGTTCTCTAGAGTGCTTCTGGATTTGGATGTCTGTTTCCTTACCCAGCTTAGGGAAGTTTTCAGCTATTATTTCCTCAAATAAATTTTCTGTCCCCTTTTCTGTCTCTTCTTCTGGGACTCCTATGATATGAGTGTTATTATGTTTGATGGAGTCACTGAGTTCTCTACATCTATTCTCATGTTGCATAATTCTTCTCTCTTTTGTTCAGTTTATTTTCCAATATTTTATCTTCTATATCACCTATTCACTCCACTGCTTCTTCCATCCTTGTGTTCATTATATCCACTCTGTTTCTTTCTTTTCTTATTTATTTAAATTCAATTAGCTAGCATATAGAACATCATTAGTTTCAGATGTAGAGTTCAGTAATTCATCGATTGCATATAACACCCAGTGCTCATTACATTATGTGCCCTCCTTAATGCCCGTCAACCAGTTATCCATCCCCTCCACTCCCCTCCAGCAACCCTCAGTTTCTTTCCCATAGTTAAGAGTCTCTCATGGTTTGTCTCCCTCTGATTTCTTTCCATTCCATTTTTCCCTCCCTTCCCCTATGATCTTCTGTGCTGTTTCTTATATTCCTCATATAAGTAAAACCGTATGATAATTGTCTTTCTCTGATTGACTAATTTTGCTCAGCATGATACCCCCCAGTTCCATCCATGTCGATGTAAGTGGTAAGATTTCATTCTTTCTGATGGCTGAGTAATATTTCATTGTATATATATTCACCACATCTTTTTTCTTTTTCTTTTTTTTTTAAACAAAGCCACTCTTTTTTTTTTAAGGATTTTATTTATTTATTTGACAGAGAGAGACAGCAAGAGAGGGAACACAAGCAAGGGGAGTGTGAGAGGGAGAAGCAGGCTTCCTGCTGAGCAGGGAGCCTGATGCGGGGCTCAATCCCAGGACCCTGGAATCATGACCTGAGCCGAAGGCAGATGCTTAACGGCTGAGCCACCCAGGCGCCCCTATACCACATCTTTTTTCATCTTTTTTATCCATTCATCCATCGATAAATTGGATAGCCACAAGTAGAAGAATGAAACTGGATCATTTTCTTACAGCATACACAAAGATAAACTCAAAATGGATGAAAGACCTTAATGTGAGACAGGAAACCATCAAAATCCTAGAGGAGAACACAGGCAGCAAACTCTATGACCTCGGCTGCAGCAACTCCTTGCTAGACACATCCCCAAAGGGAGGGGAAACAAAAGCAAAACTGAACTTTTGAGATTTCAGCAAGATAAAAGGCTTTTGTCAACAAAACTAAAAGACAATCTATGGAATGGGAGAAGATATTTACAAATGACATATCAAATAAAGGCTAGTATCCAAGATCTATAAAGAGCTTACCAAACTCAACACCCAGAAAAACAAAAAATCCAGTCAAGAAGTGGGCAGAAGACATGAACAGACATTTCTCTAAAGAAGACATACAAAAGCCAACAGACACATGAAAAAGTGCTCAACATCACTTGGCATCAGGGAAATACAAATCAAAACCACAATGCAATATCACCTCATACCAGTCAGAATGGCTAAAATTAACAAGTAAGGAAACAACAAATATTGGCAAGGATGTGGACATCCATTCTATTTTAAAATCAGTTATTGTGTTTTTCATTTCTGACTGTTTTTTAACTCATTTATATCTGTGGTGAAGGCCTCTCTGAAGTCTTCCATGCTTTTCTCAAGCCCAGGGAGTATCTTTATGGTTGTTGCTTTAAATTCTCCTTCAGACGTGTTACTTATATCTGTTTTGATTAGATCTCTGGCCATTATCTTTTCTTATTATTTCATTTGGGATGAATTCCTCCATCTTGGCATTTTGTCTAGGTGTCTGCCTCTTCCTGTGTGTTGGAAAAGCCTGTTATGTTTCCTGCTCCTGAGAGTAATGGCTTTATGAAGAAGAGGTCATATAGTGTCCAAGGCCTGACACTTTAAGGAGTATCTCTGGTGTGTGCTGCATGCACTCTGCTGCTGTGTTTTGGCTGCTCTATCCTTCAGGCCAGTCATCTCCAGAGATTCTCCTTGTCTGCAGTGGGTAGTGTTTGGACCTTGGGCAGAGTGTAGCAAGTTTTAAGTAGGTGTGTTCTGGTCTGCTGGTTAAATAAGACCTGCTGCTACTTCCACTAGAACTGAAGTGTTGCAGAACTCTCTGGTTGGGAGATGTTGTACATGCAGTGGTTTCTGCTGGGTTTCTGGGGAAGGATCCACTGTGCTGGGACTGAGGCATGCTTGCCCAAAAAGGGCAGTACTGGCAGAGCTCAGGGGGCCTGGTTTAAGCAGGTTAGGCAGGCAGTGTTGACGTTGTGTTGTTTACTGAAGTTGGTTTATGATGAGGGACCAGGGAGGAAAATGGCTCTAGCCAGCTCCTTTGTCCCCAGAAAGGGGACTCCATGCTTGCTGCTCTCAGGGAAGCACTCCAGAAGAGCAAATAATCTGCCCCCCTGTGCGTCCCAGGTGTTTTTCAGACTGCTGTTTTCACGCTGTGTGTCTCTAGGTTGTTTGCTCTCCAGGAACAGGGCAGTGTGCTTCGGGCTCTATTCCAGCCAAGACTGCTGACTTTTAAAACTGCAGACTTTAGGGACGTGATGTGGGCAGGGGCCTGTGCCAGTCTTCTGGGGGCGGGGGGGTCTCGCTGCCTTGGGACTGATGCAGGTTTGGCCAAGAAGGGCAGTCATACCAGAGTGCAGGGGCATGGGACTTGGAGCAAGCAGGCTAGGCAGCCATTGTTGGGGTGAGCCAACCCCAGCAAGTAGTTCTGCATCTATGCTGAAGGGCAGAGAAGGGCAATGGTGCCACCTGGCTCTTTCGTCCCCAGAGAGGCATCATTGCAAACACCACCTCTTACAGCCCCACTGGTTACAAAGACTCACGAAAATCACCCCCTCTCTTTTTCCCAGCCAATGGCTTTGAGGAAGTGTTCTCCTTGTGCGTTTCCCTGTGTGTTCCTCCCTCTTTTTCTCCCTTTCTCTCTCACCTTTCTCCACAACCAAGGCTCCCTTCTCTCCATAGCACCCGTGATCCGTTTCTCCCCCAAACCACATCTCCATACTTCCTACCTTGCTCGATGTGGTCTCTTCTCTCTCTCTAGTTGTGCAGTTTGTTCTGTCAGTCCTCAGATCTTGGGTATTCAGAATGATGTGATAGTTCTCTAGTTGTATTGGAGGTATGAGGCTAGCCTAGGGTCCTACTTCTATGCAACCGTCTTAGCTCCCACCTATCATGCTACTCTTTTGTAACTGTTGGGGACGTACATTTTTCCCTCCCTGTTCTATTGCTGATTCATCCGTATTCTTATGTGTAGCTGTGAGTCATTCTTTTATGCCATATAATAGTACATTATGTGAGTAAACCATAAGTTATGAATTCATTCTCCTGTTGATGGACATTTGGGTTGTTTCGAGCTTTCTGTTATGAATATTCTTATACGTGTTTCCTCATATATTTTTGTAAGTGTTTCTTTTGTGCATTCAATATTTTAATTGAAGTTTTAATTAGAAATGACTACTGATTGTATCAAAACCTTTCTTGGCATTTACTGATGACTTCATATTTTTTCCTTAATTTGTTGCTGTAGGGAATTATATTGTTGGATTTCCTAATGGCAAACCTTTCTGGCATTCCTAAAACACACTTAGTTAGGGTCTATTATTCTTTCAACACCATTACTAGACTTACTATGTTTTGTGAGTCCAGTTTATTGAAGTATAATTTAGAGACAGTAAAATTCATCCTCCTGAGGTACACAATTTGATGAATTTGACAAATATATTCAGTCATGTAACATCTGCCACAGCCAAGATATAAACATTTCCATCACACCAGAGTATTTCTTTAAACTCTTTTGCAGTCAGTCTGACCCATCCCAAATCCCTGTTAACCACTGGTCTGATTTCTCTCCTTCTAGTCTCATCTTTTCCAGAATGTTATGTTATAAATAAAGTCATTCAGTATTAGGCTTTTGTGAATGTTTTTATTACTCTACATAATGTTTTTGAAATTCACCCATGTTGCTGCATACATCAGTAGTTTGTTCCTTTTTTTATTGTGGAATAGTATTCCATCCTTTAAGTGTACCACAATTTGTTTAACTATTCACCAGTTGATGGACTTTCAGATTTTTTTGTTTCCAGGTTTTGACAACTATGAATATATCTGCTGTAAAAACTTTAAGTGTGCCTTTGTGTAAACAAATGCTTCCATTCTGAGTAAATGCATACATGCAAGATTGCTGGGTCATATGACAAATAAGTGTTTAACATTCTAAAACTGCCAAACTCTTTCCCAAAGTTGCTTGCTACTTTGCATTCCCCACAGAAAGGTATGAGAGTTCCAGTTGCTCTACGTCTTTGCCAGCATTTCGTGTTGTCATTGGGCTGTTTGACTTTCTATTGAACTTTAAGAGTTATTTGTATATTCTGGATACAAGTTCATTATTAGATTTATGTTGCAAATATTTTTTCTCCCAGTGTATGCCTTGCCTTTCATTTACTTTAATGTTGTCTTTCAAAGGGCAGAGGTTTTTTCTTGTGACAAAACACATTTAATTTTTCAATTCATTTCAATTTTTTCTTTTATGGTTCATTTTTTTATGTCCTATTTATGAAATCTTTCTTAACCCAAGATTACAATGATTTTCCTCCGTTTTTCCAGGCTTTCTTCTAGAGGTTGTATAGTTTTAGCTCTTACATTTATGTCTAAAATGCATTTCAGTTTAGTATCTTTATAGACGTAAGGTAAGGGTCAAGGTTTTATTGTTGTTATAGTTGTTACTCTTTTGTTTTTGCTTTTGCATATAGGCTTCCAGTTGCTTCAGGCCCATTTGTTTAAAAGGCTCTCCTTTTTCCTTTGAATTTCCTTTGCACCTGTTTCAAAATTCAATTGATCATAAATATGTTTGGGTCTATTTCTAAAGTCTCTATTCTATTCCATTGTTCTGTAAGACTATTTTCTTCTGCAATTATCACACTTTCTTGGTAAGTGGTAAATCTGAAATCAGGTACTGTGAGTCCCCAACTTTGTTCTTGTATTTCAAATGGGCGTGCTAAAGTTTTATCTAGAATCTTTTCATATATATGCGTAAGTTGAACTACAGAAGCATTTGGTGCTATATTTATCAGATTTTAGTATTAATGTTATGCTTATTTCATGATATTAATTGAGGAACTCTCCAGACCTTTCTAGATTATGAAGTGATTTGGTTAACTGATTAAAGAGATTAAATTAACTCTTCCTTGAAGATTAGATTCAGTTGCAAACCACTTTCAGTAGGTTTCTTTTTCCTTAAAGGAAGAATTTAATAATTTTTTTCATTTCTTCTTTCATTTTTGGCTTCTGTATCTTCTTACACCAATTTTGCTCATTTATGTCTTGCCAGAAAAATCATTCATAGTGTTTAGACTTTCAGATTTACTGAAATTTATCAATTTATAATTTATTAATACACTTTGAATTTATGAATGTACTTATAAACATAGGAAACTAAGTACAGAGAGATCAAGTAACATGCCCAAGATCACACAGCTTATCAGTAGTAGTGCTGGGATTTGAACCCAAGGCATCCAAGTTCCAGAGTCCCTGCACTTAATCATTAGAAATCAGGGAATACTGATACAAAATGACATTTAGGTTCTGTAAATCATCTAATAAGTCTTTTATGATATCATAAGCTACAAGATGAAGAAATGTTAGCTACATATTTGGCCGAACAACCTTACCCAAAGAGAGTGCTCCATCTTTAGCCCTCCTTTTAAAATCCATCAAGAAAGAAAATAAAGGGCTTGACAACTCTTCTCCAAGGACATTGAGAACATAAAATGTGGTTCCTAAATTTGAAGATAATGCTAAAGTGTATCTGCTAGCTTAACAGTGAAACGGAACTCAAGAAATCTTCTCCCCTGCTCCTAGTGAATCACACAGGTATAAACCGAACAGACTCTAGGCCCCACAAGAGCAAAGACCAAATATATTTTTATTTGTCCATGTACACAAAGCTCCCAGTAGAATTGTAGCTGCTTAGTAAATATTTTATACTATCTATTGAGGGAAAAATGTATTACTGAACTGCAGCAAGCACACAAGTTTAGAATGAAGATGGCATGGTTAAACATCGAGACAGGGGAAAAGGTCTGGTTTGCCATGAACTCAGTGCGAATCAGCAGTGTGGTGGTGCAGGATCTGGCATGAAAAAAACTAGATCTGCTTCTAAGACAAGTCACTTAACTCACAGCAAAGTAAAGTCAATAATAATCCAAAAGATTATTTTGAAGGTAAGATCACTCATGTGAAAAAAACTTTTTTGCAAGCAACAAATACCCATTACTAAATATTATTGCTAGTAGATTATAAATCCCTACAGCAAGTTAAGAACCACCTTGAGCTTATCTGCAATTTCTCAGTTTTTTGTGTGATAAAGATTAAAAGAAGATCTATGATGTGCCTTGCAGGATGTCTGGAGCATATTAAGCAATTAATAAATCTTCACATAAATAAATTATCCTTTCAAACACAGGAGACTGTATGTATAAGTATAAATGTAACCATACATACATATATAATCACATATAGGGAAGGATTTATATCAAAATGTAAAGACGTTTCCCCTAGTTATTCCCACTATTATCACTATTCTAGATTTGGGAGACACAATGAAGAATTATTTTTTTTAAGATTTTTTAAAAATTTTATTTATTTGACAGAGAGAGAAAGAGAGAGGCAGGCAGAGGGACAGGGAGAAGCAGACTCCCCGCTGAGCAGGGAGCCCGATGTGGGACTTGATCCCAGGACCTTGGGATCACGACCTGAGCTGAAGGCAGACGCTCAACCGACCGAGCCACACAGGTGCCCCACAATGAAGAATTAGATGGACAAAATGCCAACCAACATCTTTTGGTTATTTACTTGTCTCCCATATTCAAGAATCATTTTTTTATTATAAAAGACTAACCTATAAAGAGAATAAAAAGATAGCAGTTGCCAGGGTTTGGGAAAGGAGGGGGAGGGATGTATAATTGCAATACGGAATTTTTAGGGCAGTGAATTACATTACCATTTGGCAAAACCTATAGATTGTACAACACAAAGAATGGACTCTAATGCAAACTGTGGATGTTAGTTACTAATAATATATCAATATTGGTCCATCAATTGCAACAAATGTGAGATTGCGAGGGGGAAAATTCAGCTGAGTGGAGAGGCTTAAGGAAGGGAAGGAAGAAAAAGGTTTAAGTCAAGTGTTCTAAAAAAGAGTAGACCTCCTTTAATTCCACTTCATTCATTACCTACTAATTGGGCAAGTGGTTAAATCTCTCAGAACCAGTTTCCTCCTCCATAGATTGAGGATAATAATTCTTTCCCTTCAGGGTCATTGTAGGACCAGATTTTAAAAGTATGAAGTACTTCCCCTGAGAGATAGTGGATACCTAATACATTGTAGCTTTTACTGAAAAAAAAGGTGTCCTAAACCAGTGCTTCTCAAATGTTAATGTACAAATGAATCTCTGGGACATCTTGCTGAGTGCAGATTCTGATTCAGAACACCTGAGGCAGAATCTGAGCTTCTGCATTTCTTTTTTGTTTTTTTTAAAGATTTTATTTATTTATTTATTTGACAGAGAGAGACAGCCAGCGAAAGAGGGAACACAAGCAGGGGGAGTGGGAGAGGAAGACAGGCTCCTAGTGGAGGAGCCTGATGTGGGGCTCGATCCCATAACGCCGGGATCACGCCCTGAGCCCAAGGCAGACGTTTAACGACTGTGCCATCCAGGCGCCCCTGAGCTTCTGCATTTCTAACAAGCTCTCTGATGATGCTGATGCTGGTTGAAAGTCCCAGAGTCATTCGACAGTGCAAATCCTTGACAGGGAATATTTAAGAATAAATTTAACAACTGATGTCTATTTTCAGAAGAGTTGTAACTCGGAGCTACTCAGAATCTGCAAGATGGAAGAGATAGCTATCCCTTAGAGGATGAAACTTGAATCTAAAATTATCTGAACCAGGTCAATGTTTCACCAGATGAAATTTAATTACAGTCGCGGTTGCTATCCAGGGAAGCCAAACCTCAGATGGATAGAAAATTGTGCGTAAAAAGACGAAAGTAAAAGATCCAGTGGTGAAGTCCTCTCACTGACCTCCTTCCCAAAGACCCAACCAAAATACCCATCAGAAAGAAACACCTCCTATGAAAAAATCGAGGCGTTTAAAGGAAACAAATTGTAGTACTCTCTGATGCAGCATTTCCCAGCTTCAGCCAATCAGAATCATCACCCGGGGCATTTGCTCCCACCCCTAGAGCTCCGCAGAGATCATGGAAGCAGGTGGGAGACTCCCAAGCATCTGTTATTTCCAAAACAGAAATACTTTGGGGTGTCTGGATGGCTCAGTTGGTTAAGCATCTGCCTTCAGCTCAGGTCATGATCCCGGGGTCCTGGAATCTAGCCCCGCATCCAGGGAGTCTGCTTCTCCCTCTTCCTCTGCCCCTTCCCCTGCTTGTGCTCTCTCTCTCTCTCAAATAAATAAAAATCTTTTTAAAAATTAAAAAAATAAAACAGAAATGGTTTGAGCTACCCTGCCTCACCGCATTCATCTCCTTTCCTTTCAGTTTAGAATTTATAGCAGAGAGGAGTTTGATGAATGTGGTGGGCAGAGGTTGGTTCTGTTGTGAGGAGAGCAAGCTACCCATCCTACTCCAGCCTGATTTTGTTGGCTGTAAACCAAGAATAACAAAAGCATCTATATAAGGTGTAAGGTCATCATAGAAAATACATAAAGTAATGGATGTGATGGCCACTTGTAATCTGAATACAAATGCGTTTTCCATAAATGCATTCATTGTGTCAAATCTTCACCAAACAAAGCCATTAAGATGCCCCTTGGGGTTTTTTAGTTTGAGATTTTACCCATTTAGCAAGGAGGAGTTGGTAAACCAGAGGTCAAGTTGACATAAAGCCTTGCTGTAAGCTCAACTTCACCTTTTCTTGTTTGAGGCACATGGGAAGAGATGGCACCCTTCCAGATCTGTTATCTCATCTATAAAACTGATGATGGTAACTCCTTGCTCCCCTCTCAGAGAGGTGAAGTTGCTTCATAAATGATGAAATCTAAAAGTGTCTTAGAAACTATAAAACTGCGTATACATTGTTGATGCCTGCCTGTGCAAGAGCTGGAAAGGGCAAGGCATCAGTTTTCAGATCCAGTAATATCCCACCCCTACCCCACCTAATGCCTACCCCAAAAGGAATGATCTGCTGACAGGAGTGCCANACCCCTACCCCACCTAATGCCTACCCCAAAAGGAATGATCTGCTGACAGGAGTGCCAGAGTCTGAGGTATAACTCCATCAGCAGTTCCAGAAAGGCAAGAGTACTCAGAGTCTCTGGGGCAAATGCCAGTCTTCCGGAGTGGAGTTGAGGGGGCACTGCTCAGCAAGCAGAGGTTGGCCCACCGTCTGTGTGCCTGGCGTCTTTGCAGGTTCCCAAGTGACGGATGGTGCCCTACATTCTCCCTACTGCTGCTAGCTGCAACTGTCATCATGCATCATATTTCAAGAGTGGAATTGTAGACCCCGTACTTTGGAAGAACTGGGCTCGGGTATCAGCAGAGCCAAGCACAGACTTACTAAGGGATTAGGAGTGGGGAAAGACTTTACAGAATAAAACTGGTCACATGATTAAAAGTGGGGAAGTGAGAACAGCTGTCTGAGAAAATAAAGAATGTCACTTAGAGGGGCGCCTGGGTGGCTCAGTCAGTTAAGCATCTCCCTTCGGCTCAGGTCATGATCCCAGGGTCCTGATATTGAGCCCCACATTGGGCTCCTTGCTCAGCGGGGAGCCTGCTTCTCCCTCTGTCTGCTGCTCCCCCTGCTTGTGCTCGCTCTGTCTCTCTAAGAAATAAATAAAATCTTTAAAATTAAAAAGAAGACGA
The DNA here is from genome assembly GCF_002007445.2 of Ailuropoda melanoleuca. Lineage (NCBI taxonomy): Eukaryota > Metazoa > Chordata > Mammalia > Carnivora > Ursidae > Ailuropoda > Ailuropoda melanoleuca. Next base: position 94,663,732 of record NC_048223.1, read on the forward strand.
AGAAGAGGTATGCTAAGGACACTTAAGCCCAAAAATAGCTTCCAATACCTTATATTTTTCAGGTATTTTTCAAAGCTCTCTTTTTCTTACTAAATTTTACTCACTTAGAAGCCAGCAAGAAATGTGATATCACACTTATTTATAACCAAAAGGTAATAATTCCTGCATACTTTCCCTTTCACAACATATTACATTAAATAGGATAAGCCTTAAAAAAAAAAAAAGCAACTCCCAGGTACATCTTAGGGAGATGATCCATTTTTTAAGAAAACTATGACTTTAAACTAATGGTTCTCAAACTTGAGCTAACATCAGTAATCATTTGGAAGGCTTGTTAAAACACCAAGTGCTGGGCCACACCCCAGTTTCTGATTCATTAGGTCTGGGGAGAGGCCAAAGAACTTCCATTTCTAACAAGCTCCCGGGTCATACTGATGCTGCTGGTCCACAGACCATACTTGAAGAACCAATGCCCTAGATAACCAGGGATCTTTGACAGGAAGAAGGGAAAAAATGCAAAGACTCTCTGAGGGCAAATACATTTTCTCATCATTAGCATTCCAGTCTTTTAAGTTGAAGTTCAGAAATGTCATTTCATCCAAGCAGATCACTAGGCTTAATAGCTTCTCACTGTGTGGAAATACTCATAGAAAAGCTCAGGGTAAACTGAAAATGGAATGGTAGAGTGGGTCACTGAACTAGAGCCATACATGAGGTGGAGGTCACTTGGCTGCTCTTAGGGACCGGTGACATTAAGATCTGTCCCTTGTGGGGACAAGCCTGTCACGGGCAAGGAACACAGAACCACCTCCTTTGGACAACAGTTCCAGGTGTGGTACCAGAATCTTGCTCTCTGAGTCCCATGTTAGAGAATTTATAATTTTGTTTAGTCATTTATTTAATCATGTGATCCCTCTCTGTATTATATAAACTCTCCTGATGAGGACACGGAATGTACGCGAGGTTCAGTGGGGTGGAGTCCGGAGCTGACGACCAAAAAAGAATTCTTGAGGCGTCTTTGGTGCAAAATTGGTGGTTTATTAAAGAATGAGGACAGGACCGTGGGCAGGAAAGAGCTGCTGCACCAGGGTTGTGAGAGGTGGCTGTTATATACCATGGGGTTGGGGGAGGTAAGGAAAAAGGGAGGTTGAGAAAGGACTTTCATATGTTAAAGAAGATTCACAAGATACCGGAGGCCTTGCCCTTGTCAAGTTAAGGTGGTTTTGCCCTCTAGCAAGGCATTAACATGAAGATGATTGGGAACTTCCTGGAGCCTGCAGATTACAAGGACATTTAATTGTATCTACATTCCCTTCCAGAAGCTATGTTATTGGTAGAAATGCTACGTTCATGTAAACTGCTAAGACATTTGTAAACTGAGGGAGACTTAAGTCTTGCAGGATTGTGGTCTCTATAGGTTAACTGTGTCTTTGTCCTTTAGGGCAGCCAGAGTGCCTGAGGAATGTCACGTACATCCCATGGGGGTGGGTTGCAGAGCGTCAGTTTCTCCTTTTTCCTCAGCTGGCCTTCTGTTCCCTCATCAGCTGCTCTTAGGGACTGGTGACATTAAGATCTGTCCCTTGTGGGGACAAGCCTGTCACGGGCAAGGAACACAGAACCACCTCCTTTGGACAACAGTTCTAGGTGTGGAACCAGAATCTTGCTCTCTGAGTCCCATGTTAGAGAATTTATCATTTTGTTTAGTCATTTATTTAATCATGTGATCCCTCTCTGTATTATATAGACTCTCCTGCCTGAGGAGATAGCCTCTTTTAGATTTGGGACAGTGGAAAAATAGTGCAAGCCACCTATATACTTTTAAATTTAAGAAGTAAAACTAAGCTGGTGAAATTAATTTCAATAATACTTTATTTAATCCAGTACATGCAAAATATTATTTCAACATGTAGGCACTGTAAAAAAAAAAATTGAGGTTTTTTACATTCTTATACTAAGTCTTTAAAATCCAGTGTATATCTTAAGAAACATCTCCAGTTGGACCAGCCACATTTCAAATGCTCGATAGTCATGTATGGCTAGTGGCTAACTCATGGGACAGAGCACTTCCAGATCATATTTTATTGACAAGATCAAAGGCAAATTCAATTTATCAGCGCCAACCACTTTTATTATTTTCTCCTGTGCCATCAAGTACCATCAGAGTCTGAAGATTCTTCCCACTCTGGCTGCCCGAGAGTGGCTCTCTGTGCCACAGAATGATAATTGGCTTCAAATTATCATTTAGCTTCTCCCCCTCTTCCGTAGTAACGGCAATTTTAGTTGGACAAATGGCTACCCAGAGTAAATACTACATTTTCCCTTCCAGCTATTTGAAGCCATGAAACAACTTTTTGGTCAATGAAATGTAAACATAAATTAACGTAGCACCCTCCAGGAACTCACTTTAAGAATCAGCTGGCATCACCCTTTTATCATCTCAGTTTCCTTCCTATTGGCTGGAATGAAAACCAGATGCCTGGAATTATAGCCACCATCTTGTACCATGAGGTGCTCTTGGAAATGGAGATGACACAATAGACTAGGAACCCAGATCCTGGGGATTTTGTGGAGCAGAGTCTATGGTCTGACTTTAAAGTGGGAGAGAAATTAACTTGTACCATGGTTAACTCGATGTTTTTCCAATTGTGTAAGCTGAACTTAACTCATTATAACCAACCCATTCATCCCTGGCTTATAAACAGGGTGGAGATCCCTTGGAAAGAAACATTAACAGATGTAGTGTGCATTTTTAGCACAAAACAAAACTAATAATAATAACCAGTAGTTATTGAGCACTTACTTGAACAGGCCTTATGTTAAGTACTTACCTCCTTTAATAAGACTCACAAAGACCCCCATATATGAATCAGGAAATTTAAAAGAAGTGATGTGACTTGTCCAAGATCACATTGGTAGAAAATGGAAACTCAGAATTTGAACCCCTGTCTGGATGGCTCCATAAACCATGTTCTTTGGTGGGTGAAGTCTAGGCTACACAGAGGAAGAGAGAATGGGGCGCAACTCCGGTTTTACAAAGTCAGCAGAAGCTCTGAATTCAAACTCAAATTTACATCCTTATCCCAGCTAGGTTCAATCATTCGGGGAAAATGTGAAGGTCACTCTGTAAGGTATTCTAAGGGAATGAGGCCACATCACTTGAAGCCAGTTCTCTACAGCTCAACTCCCTTTTGAGGGCTTTTACAGCTGTCCAACAGTTCTTTATTTTTTTTTAAGATTTTATTTATTTATTTACTTGACAGAGAAAGACAGCCAGCTAGAGAGGGAACACAAGCAGAGGGAGTGGGAGAAGAAGAAGCAGGCTCCCAGCAGAGCAGGGAGCCCAATGCAGAGCTCAATCCCAGGACCCTGGGATCACCTCCCGAGCCAAAAGCAGATGATTAACGACTGAGCCACCCAGGCATCCCATCCAGCTGTTCTTTTTAAACTCATTTTAGCACTCTAAGGATTTGAAAATTAATTTATCTAGGGTGAAACATCTGACTTACTGCATTTCTAATAGTGAATATACATCATTTTAGAATGATGGACTCAAGAGTGCCTTTGGGTGGCAGGATGTGGGATAAAACTTCTAAAAGAACAATCTTGAGCCAGAAGTCAGAATTTTCTTTGCATCAACTCTTTTCAGACTATGCAGAACACAAAAGGTAATGAGTGGAACTCCACAGAGAAGTCAGAGGAAGAATACGTGACTCTCAAATTCAAACGTGTGTTGGTGGAAATGAGAAGAACAGCAAGCTCGAATGAGTCAAGCACATCAGCTTTATTAAGAACTTCAGTGAAGGGGACTGAACAAGAAAGAACAGTGGAGGAGGACAAAGTTTCCTGTCCACAGGAGAACACACAATGCAACAACCACCTAAAACCAGGAGAAGATACCCATGTCTCCACTACCCTGTAAACTACCACCATTCAACCTGCTTCACCGAGACACCGCATGGGCCTGGTGCTGTCTGTTAGTCAGCACCAGAAACCAGAAGCACATAAGCGACTCTGTGAATACCCAATCAGAAGAACATTCCTGTCGGGGCACCTGGGTGGCTCAGTCGTTAAGTGTCTGCCTCCGGGTCAGGTCATGATCTGAGTGTTCTGGGATCGAGCCCCGCGTTGGGCTCCCTGCTCGGCAGGAAGTCTGCTTCTCCCTCTCCCACTCCCCCTGTATGTGTTCCCTCTCTCACTGCCTCTTTCTCTGTCAAATAAATAAATTAAATCTTAAAAAAAAAAGAAGAAGAAGAAGAATATTCCTGTCACAGCCAAGAAGGCCAACATCCGGACAAGGTCGTAAAGAAAATCAAAGGTGGACAAGGGGAAAACATCTCTGGAAAAGTCCAAGATAAAGTTGTGATCCGAGGGGACTGAGCCTCTGGAAGTAGCTCCTGACCTTGAGCAGGGGGTGTCTGACCTGAAGAGTTACCACTCTTCTTGAGGGAGTTCATACCACTGTGGTAACAACTTTGGCCCAGAGGCTGTATTGGCCACCTGGACCAGAATTGCAGTCAGGGCCAGGAAGATGGAGACAGTGGAATCACCACAAAAGACTTAACAGTGTCCAGTGGTGTATGGTCCATGGGCAAGTTCTCCCTGTGGACATGGATGGTTGGATTCACCTGCAGTTTTATGTTGGACCAGCCTGGATTCTAGAAAAACAAGGGAAAATGAGTACCTGCTTCTTGCTCCCTTCCTGCAATTTCCCAATACGGTGCGCCCTATGTATTCAGAGGAACAACGTATTAATAAAAAGCCTCTAATGAGATTAGAATACCAGGGGAAGGAGCACATTCGTGCTTGTAAATGAGGGTAGAAAAGTTACTACAGTCAGCTGCACTGACAGGCAAACTTCAGTCACCTCCACATACTCCGTGTTTCCTGCTTACAGGGCTGGTAGACCAGTGGGTTGCAGACTGGTGGATTGCCCACAGACCTCCTAAAGGTGCCCGCTTTGGTGTGGGATATGTGCTTTAGGATACAGAGACTCTTACAGGTTTTTTTCTTTGTTTGTTTTGTTTTTTAAGTAGGCTCTATGCTCAGCATGGAGCCCAACACAGGGCTTGAACCCACAATCCTGAGATCAAGACCTGAGCTGAGATCAAGAGTCTGATGCTTACTTAACCCACTGAGCCACCCAGGAGCCCTATGAAGACTCATGTTATCATCAATTTCAGTTATCATTAATTTCAGTTGATAAACACCAGTTATTAATAAAATGTTAATTATGTCATTTATTAAATGAAAACTTTGTAACTACCAAATGTCTACCCTTGTGAATAGAAATGACTTTAATAATGTGTAGGTGAGAATGTCTTCAGCTGAGCCTTGTGAAGGATTTGAGTAAAGAAACAGCCATGGTTTGTTTCCATGCTCCTTTTCCTCTCCAGAACACAGACTACCTTAGGACTTGCTCCCTTCTGGTTTTAAGTGTGATGACTCCGAACTGTTGAGTATTGTAAGCCAAAGAGTAAGCTGTTATTCTCTCTCTTGCCCTCCCCAAAACACATAATTCTTAATTTGGAAAATGTTGTTTTGTGTTTTTTCTTAGTAACCTGAGACATCTATGGTTTAGCTCTGGGCTAAAAGCACAGGGCCCTTTGCCAGTATTATTTCCACTTGTAAATTTTTTGTATATTTCTGCTGCTTAGAAATGTTTAAGGCTGCTTCCCAATCATAAATACATAATCTGTTGAATTTAAAATATATATATAACTCATCAACTGTTGTATTTAGACCATATTCATCGCATACAAAGTATGGTTAATGTTCTGAACTCAAAGTAGGATTAAAGCCAAAAAGCATGATTTTATTTTGCATGACTCATTTTTAATTTTTTGTGTACTTCCTAAATTTATAGTCCTGGAAGTCTTGGAAAAGAGTGGATGTTTTTCACTGATCTTGTGTTTTCACAGCAGTTTCCAGCATTGTTTTATTATTAGAGGATTTCTGGGCCCCCGCCCCCCATCAGATGAAGTTGTAAAAGTAATGCGCCGCAAGGAGTAGTGGAGTTGGAAAGTTTTAACCATCATGATGTAGACTGGTTTGGGTACAAATCCTCAGTTTAAACGTTAAAGATAAAAAGGAAAGTCTTACTGGGGAGCAAGGTATTTCCATGGCCTCACAGTGTCTCTCAACAGATTGCTCATTAGCAGTCAGAATTTTTCAGCATAATAATTAATACATGTACTTTATTCTTTTAAAAAATGATGGAATCAGGGGCACCTCGGTAGCACAGTTGGTGAAGCATCCAACTCTTGATTTTGGCTCAGGTCATGATCTCAGGGTCCTGAAATCAAGCCCCTCATGGGGCTCCTGGGTCAGTGGGGAGTCTGCTTTAGATTATCTCTCTTCCTTTCCCTCCACCCCATGCACACATGCTCTCTCTCTCTCAAATAAACAGTTCTTTAAAAAAAAAAAAAAAAAAAAAGGTGGGGGCGCCTGTGTGGCTATCTGCCTTCAGCTCAGGTGATGGTCCCAGGGTCCTGGGATCGAGTCCTGCTTCAGGCTCTCTGGTCAGCAGGAAGTTGCCTCTCCCTCTTGCTCTCCCTCTGTGTTCTCTCTCCCTCCCCCCCCCAAATAAATAAATAAAATCTTTTTTAAAAAAAAGGCAGAATCATCTGGTGTCTTGGCTTGTGAGCAGGTCACCAACAGAGATCTCTGGGAACTAGCCCAGATGTATTACCCATTTTCAGCAGTGTCACAAAATAAAACTAACAGCAGCTGACGACAGTTGAGCCGTTCTTTAATAGACCTTATGTTAAGTACTTATCTCCTTTTAAGCTTGCAAAAATCCAAATGAGTTTCCTGAGGGTAAAGTTGTGTTGTCTTGGTTACTACCGAACTACCATCCCTTATCTCTTTACCTGGAATCTAGCAGGTCTGCGGTAACATTTTGTGGAATGAATGAATGTCAGATACTTCCTAGTGCCCTCCCACATTCTATCAGCCTCACTAGTCTCTTGTTCCAGCCACTGCACAGACCAGCACAACCGTAGCCTCTGAGCAACCTCACACGCGCACAGAAGACATGCCTCACCTGCACTCCGTACTTCCTGCTTCTTGCTTTGGGGCTTCCCTTTGACCCAGAGGTCTGTGTGCCTGAAACCCCACCATGTATGTGCAACATGGAAGTGTGGGGGAGGCAGGAGTCAGTGAATACATTCTTCCTCTTCTCTCCAGTGGACTATTTGGATACAGAATTTATTTGGCTTTTAGAGAACAGTCGTGATGGTCCCTTGGTATCAAACAATTAGCAGCAACCAACTCAGTAACCCACCCTCCTATACCCTGTAACATTCCATCTTCCTGTCTTCCTGCCTCACTTTCTTCATCTCTCCATCCTGCTCCATGGGCTCATGATCCCTAGTAAAGAAATAGCATATAAGTCCTTTATCTCAGACCCTTCTTTTTGGAGAAACCAGAATAAGACAAAGTAAGTGAATTTACCTTTGAATACTTTGTCTAAAAGCATTATCCAGATGAATTATTGTACAGTGGGCCATCTTATTTTAATTACTAAATTCCAATCAAAAGGAATGAGGGATGCCTTTTTCCAGAATCACGTAACCCACCACCCTGGATACCAATGGTAGCTATTTAGGTAAGCTGTGAGAGCACAGCCCCAAGGCAGTAGGGCCCCATTCAGACTCCCATAACTCTTATTTCTCCCCAAGAAGTGTCACCTCTACAGGACTCTTTGAGGACAGGAGGACGTAATATTGCTGTGTCAGGATTCATCTCAGAAGGCTTAAAACAAATGTTTGCAGTAAATAGTGGCACAGTGATGCCTTCTAGCTATGTCTGGAAAATTCTCCAAATCTCTGGAAGTTTATCAACACTACTAGAAAGCAGGAAACCTAAAAAGGAGCTGATAGAGGAAACAACTAGCAGCAATAATAAAATAATAGATATTATTTTTTTCCCTAACATCTATTGAATATTTACTTTGTTCCAGGCTAGGGTTTGTCACATTAGATCTTTACAAAAACCCTTTGATAACATTACTTTTAATTTACAGGTATCAGGAAAGTTTAGACATTATTAATTTTTACCCCAGTTCTCACTGCTATAAAGTAGATGGCAGCCAAGTTCCAGGCTTCTTTTACGTGAGGGAGCAATAAATCTCTCTGTTTAAGCCAGTGTTGTGTTGATGATTTCTGTTACATGTGGTTGAGATTAATTATAAATGTTATATTTACCTAGTTACAAGGGATTTCTGAAACTACTTTTGATTCAAGCCCCAGCCCAAAAACTAGGGAAATATACCCTAGTAGACATTCTAAAAAATTGTAGTCATATGATACTTTTTCCAGTGTGTGTCAGAGAAAGGAAAATCAGTAATTATCTGATATTAGGAAAACATATCACAGAAGAAAAACAGGTCCCACAAGAAAGCTTCTCAGTGTTTCAAGACCTTTTATAGGCATAAAGACTATATTTTTTTCCCCTGACCCCAAAACTGGTACACAAGAAGTGATAAATATGAATGTGGCTACAGAGATTTTCAATAAGACTATAGGAAATAATTATATTTCATTCATTTATTCATTTAAAACCATTTATTAATGGGGCACCTGGTGGCTCAGTCAGTTGAGCATCTGACTCATGGTTTTGGCTCAGGTCATGATCTCGGGATCATGAGATCAAGCCCCACGTCAAGCTGTGCACTGAGCATGGAGCCTGCTTAAGAATCTCTCTCTTCTCCCTCTGTCCCTCCTCACTCACGCTCATGCTCTCTCCCTCTTTCTCTCTCTCTAAAAAAAAAAAAAAAAAAATTTATTAAGCCCTGGGAAACTACAGAAATGAAATGGTGAGACCTGCCCTCTAGGAGGCCAGGTGTATGAAAGAGGCGCACAAGGAAACAGCCCCTGTGCTCCAGTGTGGGGGTGTGGCAGCCCAGGGAGTCACAGGGTAGGTATCTAATCCAATGTTGAGGGAGGAAGGAAGGCTTCCTAGAGGAAGTGATGCCCAAGGGAGTCCTAAGAGTTGAGTAGGTATCCCAGGAAGATAAATCTGGGTAAGGGTTAGCAAGAAAGGCAGGAAGACAGCCCCGGGCATTCCGGGAGACCGTGGAGCAGCGTGGTATGGTAGGAAACATGGAGAGGAGTGAGAAGAGATGAGGCCACTGCGGCATAAAGGAGTCATGCCATGAAGGCCTGGCTCCAAGGTCTAGATCCCCTGGAAAGCTATACCGAGCATGGAATGCTTTTATTTATTTATTTTTATTATGTTATGTTAGTCACCATAAAGTACATCCTTAGTTTTTGATGTAGTGTTCCACGATTCATTGTTTGTGTGTAACACCCAGTGCTCCATGCAATACGTGCCCTCCCAGAATGCTTTTAAAAGAGAAGTACCTTTAGAACCCTTGTCATTTGGGAGCACCTGGGTGGCTCAGTCAGTTAAGCCTCCAACTCTTGGTATCGGCTCAGGTCATGATCTCGGTGTCATGAGAAAGAGCCCCGAGTGGGATTCCAAACTCAGAATGGAGTCTGCTTGTCCCTCTGTCTCTGCTCCCCCCACCGAACCCCTACACACACACTCTCTCTATCTCTCTCTTGTATATAAATAAAATCTTTAAAAAATAAACTTCTAAGGAAAAAAAAGAACTGTCATAGTTTAGAAAGATGCTTTGCTGTGGGTGAGCTCACTGACTTTTCCTGCTCTAATACTATGAATCAAGAAACTAATTTTTTTAAATTATAATTTGGTAGGAATCTACAAGTAACTCTTGTCCTCATTTGGGAAGGTAATATGGCTCACTGAATGTTCATGCTTGATTCTGTCCCCCAAGGACATGCCTAGTAGATATACCCAAGTCAGGAAAAGAGATGCATAACCACTTGTTTGAGATATCAATTCAAGCAGAAGCCAGGAGCAGGGACTGAAGCTGAGAAAAGGTAAGACTCAGGATTTGGGACTAGGACTCAGTGATAAGGTTATCAGCTAGATGGCTGCAGGGATTGAGGACCCAATAGGTGCCTGTGCTCACCCCATCGGATGGTTCTGCTGAGGGAATTTTCTTCATATTTGAACATTCTCTGCAGAGTCTAGGGGCTTTCTACGGGATGGACCCTGGGTTGGGCCCGATGGCCCCTGGTATAACAAAGAAACCCCTGCACCTTTCCCTACCACCCTCTGCATGCTTTGGCCAGTGGTGGTGGGTCCCTGAGCAATTTCATGCCTTCTTTTACTTAGTAAGGAGCAGGAGGCCACGTGCTGGGCAGGGACTGAGTCTGCTTTGTGCATAGTTGTACAACACATATCATGTTTACCATGTACTCTAAGCATTTTACAGAAACAATGTTATAAGGGAAATACTATTATTATTCCCTTTGTACAATGAGAAAAATTAAGAACAGAAAGGTTAACTACTTGCCTAAGGTCACACAGCTGTTAAGTGTAAATTCTGCAAAAGGTACAAACTTCCAATTATAAGATAAATAAGTCCTAGGGATGTAATGTACATAAGGACTACAGTTAACACTCCTCTGTTAAAAGAAGTTAGTATTTGTTACATGAATGCTAGCATTTCTCGTTCCTTTGAGACCCCTCTATTCTTCCAGTTTGGGGTACTTGTAGGTTTTAGCTGTTAATTAGGAGATATTATTAACAGGTAAAGATAAATCTGTTCATCTTCTGGATATAAATGGCAATCCAAACACTTGAAGAAGGGAGTGAGGCTTGAGGGGGAGAAAACCTGAAAACCCTACATGGCAGTCCCATTAATCTTCAAACCCAAACACCCCGCCTTGGTTTATCGTGTCAGGCTCCCACATCTGGCTCCCCCCAGTCATTAAGGTCTCTGTCACATTAGCCAGCCTTCTGCTCTTCAGATAAGCCAAGCACGCCGCTCCTCAAGGGCTGTGCACGTGCTGCAGATAGATGCTCTGCCTCCAGGTTTTCTCCTGGCTGGATAATTCCTCACCGCTCAGGTCTCAGCCTAAGTGTCACTCCTTTTTGAGGCCTTCAAATCTCCAGTCCGCAGAACTACCCTCCAATCCTTACCCCCATCCCATCAACCTGTTTTATATTCTTCAGAGCATTTGCCAGTAAAAGAAATAATGCTTTTTGTTTGCTTGCTAGTTCCTTATTTCTTTCCTCTGACCACTGCGGAGCATAAGATCCTTGAGGTAGATCAGGGAGGTTGGCAGCATAAAGAACGGGTGCAATTCATATTTGTCCAATGACAAATGATTCAACAAATTACAAATCTTTGCCAAGCACTGGCCAACAACACCAAGTCAAATGAGGAGAGGAACCTCAAATCTCCATGCACCCATCTCTCCGTGCCTGAATCATGCCAGATAAGATGCCCAGGCCCACTGATGATACTCAGTTGCCCGCTGAGGAATTGAGCCCATTCACCCCTCTGCCCACCCTTCCCTCCTCACCAGGCGGCAGGTAAGCGCTCATTGCCTGCTCCAGGCAAAACACGTTAGGAACGTAGAGCACTCAAACAGGCCACTGGCCTATACCTATACTTCACAGAAGATAGGAGGAAGAGAAATCAGGGAAATAATCACCCTAGAAATAACTCAAGCAATGGGCATCCTACACCAAAGCCCGCCAAGCGCCCACGCCTCCTAGGGGTAAGGTAATGGCAGACTGGCTAGCGGCTAATGGGGCAAATCAGCATCTCAGAATTTTGCAAGGCGGCTTCTCACGGCCTTGGGAATAATTGGGAATGTTTAGCTGAAAACAGATGCCTTCCTCTCACTTGCACTTCATGCCTTTAAGCTTCCAAGGTGCAGCTTGGCTGCTGCTGTGGGGAGAGTAACGAGGATTGTGCAGCAGTGCTCCCCAGCCGCACAGGCCCGGAGGCACAGAGCAGCTGCCCCCACACCTGTGCTTTGTGACTGCCACCCCACCGCTGCTAGGCAAAAGATAATTGGTAGCGCTGGAACCTGGCCAAGATTTGACAGAGTGAAGAGCAGACATCTAAAGGTATGGCATGGGCTCCAGCATTTGAGCGCTGTCTGCGGGGTAGGTTTCATGGTCACAGGACATTCAGAATGACCTCGGAGGTCAGGGCACCCTGCCTGTAATCCAACTCCCACTTACGCAACTCCCATACCCCTTGTGTGCCGCTCTTCCTACAGACCAGCCTCTTGCCGGGGCAGCAACACAAAGGTGGGAGGCGACATTTGAGTCCTCTAAGTGTACAGGTGGTGAGTGCACACCACCCTCAAGCTGAATGGTGACAGTCGCCGCTCTATTTAGGGACAGAGATTAGCACAGGCTTCGGTGGGTACTGCAAGTACTGGCACAGCGGCTCTTTGCATTGTGCCAGGAGCCTATTAGCAATGTAGGACTTGCTCCAGGCCAGCTGGCAGCACAATCACTTGGAAGTCCAGCCGCCGAGAGAAGAGCCTCTGATCATTAAAGAGCCACACCCTTGTGGACAGCCAAAGGATTGGTTGAATCCAACAACCTATGTGCCTGTGTCTTCTGCTGGGGGTCAGTCACTAAATTGTCATCACGGATGTCCAGCCACAGCCCTAGTCCTGAGGCTGGAAGTGTGCCACTGGGGGGGTGGGGCACGTAGGGACCTGTCCCTCAGATGGCAGGTTTTAAGTGGAGGATCCACCACTCACAGGAGCAGGGCAGGCTTCCCAGTTCACAAGAGGTGCTGGAGACCACGTGGCCCAGATCTCAGCTCACAAATGGCCTCAAATTTTGAATTTTGAAATGATCTGCAAAAGAATTATATACACAGTCACCAAGATACCCCGACAAGGGTGAAGGAAAGTGACATTCAAGGTAAAACTTTAAATTAGCTGCTTCTTACCAGATGACACTGCTTGGAGTACATTAAAATAACGACAGACACTTATGTAGTGTATACTGTTTTAAGACTCCAGGGCCCCTTCTAAGACTTGCATTTAATCCTCACAAAAACCTGTGTTGCCTGGGTGGCCCAGTTGGTTAAGTGTCTGCCTTTGGCTCAGGTCATGATCCCAGAGCTCTCTGCTCAGTGGGGTGCCTGCCTCTCCCTCTCCCTGCCACTCCTCCTGCTTGTGCTATCTCTCTCACTCTCTGTCAAATAAAAAAATCTTTTTTAAAAATCCTCACAAAAACCCTATGCCCATTTTATAGATTAGAAACTGAGGTACAGAAAGACCAAATACGATGCCCAAAATCACACAGCTTATAAGATCACACGGCTAATTAAGTGTTGGGTTAGGATTTGAACTCAGGCTGTCTGGGTCCAGAGTCCCTGTACTTACCTACTATGAACTACTATGAAGTACCTACCTCCTATTTTAAAAATAAATCCTTGGTACCAGCACAATCGAATTGCAATTTTACAGGTTAAAGTAGTCACCTCTTAGCATGGAAACACTTGGCATTTCACTATTTTTTAATAGTGAAGAGTCTCTAAAAATGGAAGATGCTCAGGCTCTCTGAAAGGCCTCAGAACAGTCTAGCAACAGCTGGTCTTCTTCACAAGGACTGCTCTTACTCTAGAGAACAGTAGTTCAAGTTCTGGATGAGGATGTGGAGACCCCATGAGTGGGCCTCCCTCTCTGCAGCAGAGTCTTCCTTCACTTGGTCATGTCCACTTCTCAACCCGGGGCTCTCGAACTAAGAATCAAGAGAGCTTCTCTATACCTGATAACTGGTAACGCCAAAGCCTCCAAGGGCTTTCATTTTGCCCCAGCCCTCCGAAGAGTGGCCACATCGGGGGGCAGTGCCAGGCAACCAGCCAAGATGCTGGGAGGTGTAGCCCACTGTGAGCTCTAACTGACCTATGAAAGGAAAAGGTAGTTCTTCAAAGCTGGCACTGGAATTGTGGTATCTAATAGAGACCTAGATATGCTGGAGGAGAACAAGGCATACAATTAGTATTTTTTTTTATTAAGTTATGTTGGTCACCATACAGTACATCATTAGCTTTTGGTGTTGTGTTCCATGATCCATTGTTGGCATATAACATCCATTGTTGGCATATTTGGTGTAAGGATGGTAGGATTTATTTACTCAAAACCCATCTACTGACCCTCCCTGAGAAGGCGCTGTGCTAGGCACTGTGGGAATGGAGATGACTGAAACATGAGAGCCCAGAACAGGGGCAGCAAACGCACAAACAAATCACTCTCCTACAGTGTAGTTGGCAGAGTAGATGTGGCAGGTCTGAGTGCTATGAGACCGCACTTCGTTCTGGAGAGACAATTTACAGAAGGCTCCGTAGGGGAGTTGACATTTGCAGGCAACCTCTAAGGATCAGCAGACATTGACTTAACCAAGCAGAGAGCTGAGAGAATGACGAAGAGAATCCCCAAATGCCATCAGACCTATTATCATCTTCCACCTTTGCGCAAGCTTCCTGTTAGGCAGTTAATTTAATTAATATTTACTGAGCACCTATTATGTGACTATAAAGCTTGAGTATAATTCTTTTTCTGTTTTATTTAAATTCAAGTTAGTTAACATATAGTGTATTATTAGTTTCAGAGGTAGAATTTAGTGATTCATCAGTTGCATATAACACCCAGTGCTCATTATATCAAGTGCCCTATATAATGCCCGTCACCCATTAACCCAATCCCCCCACCCATCTCCCCTCCAACAACTCTCAGTTTGTTTCCTATAGTTGAGTCCCTTATAGTTTGTCTCCCTCTCTGTTGTTATTTTATTTTTCCTTCCATTTCCCTATGTTCTTCTGTTTTGTTTCTTAAATTCCACATATGAGTGATATCATATCATATTTGCCTCTCTGACAGGCTTATTTTGCTTAGCATAATACCCTCTAGTTCCATCCACATTGTTGCAAATGGCAAGATTTCATTCTTTTTGATGCCTGAGTAATATTCCGGTGTGTGTGTGTGTGTGTGTGTGTGTGTGTGTGTGTGTGTGTGTGATATGCCACATCTTCTTTATCCATTCTTCTGTTGATGGACATCTGGGCTCTTATTGTGGCTGTTGTGGACATTGCTGCTACAAATATTGGGGTGCATGTGCACCTTTGAATCACTATGTTTGTATCCTTTGGATAAATACCTTATAATGCAATTGCTGGGTCATAGGGTAGCTCTATTTTTAACTTTTTAAGGAACCTCCATACTGTTTTCCAGAGTGGCTGCACCAGCTTGCATTCCCATCCAACAGTATAAAAGCGTTCCCCTTCCTCCACATCCTTGCCACACCTGTTGTTTCCTGTGTTGTTAATTTTAGCCATTCTGACCGGTGTGAGGTGATATCTCATTGTACTTTTGATTTGCATTTCCCTGATGATGAGTGATGCTGAGCATCTTTTCATGTGTCTATTGGCCATCTGTAGGGAAAATGTATATTCATGTCTTCTGCCCATTTTTTTTTATTTTATAGTTCCAGAATATGGATGCCTTTTTTCTTTTTTTTTAATGATTTTTTATTATATTATGTTAGTCC
>NC_048223.1:94679230-94699360 GCF_002007445.2 Ailuropoda melanoleuca
CTGTAGTGTCCTTTGCAAATATATCCTCCCATTCCGTGGGCTGCCTCTTAGTTTTTTTGACTGTTTCCTTGCTTCTGCCCATTTTCTAACTAGATTTTTCGGTTTTGGGATGTTGAGTTTGATAAGTTCTTTATTGATCTTGGATACTAGCCCTTTATCTGATATGTCATTTGTGAATATCTTCTCCCATTCCATATAATCCTTTGCTGTGCAAAAGCTTTTTATCCCGATGAAATCCCAATGGTTCATTTTTGCTTTCATTTCCCTTGTCTTTGGAGACATGTCTAGCAAGAAGTTGCTGCAGCCAAGGTCAAAGAGATTGCTGCCTGTATTCTCCTCTAGGATTTTGATGGATTCCTGTTTCACATTGAGGCCTTTCATCCATTTTGAGTCTATTTTTGTGTATAGTGTAAGAAAGTGGTCTAGTTTCATGCTTTTGCATGTGGCTGTCCAATTTTCCCAACACCATTTGTTGAAGAGACTGTCTTTTTTCCATTGGATATGCATTCTTGTTTTGTCAAAGATTAGTTGACCGTAGAGTTGTGGATCCATTTCTGGATTCTCTATTCTGTTCCATTGATCTATGTGTCTGTTTTTGTGCCAGTACCATACCACTCTGGAAATCATACATGATTACAGCTTTGTAATACAGCTTGAAGTCTGGAATTGTGATGCCTCCAGCTTTGATTTTCTTTTTCAATATTCCTTTGGCTATTTGGAGTCTTTTCTGCTTCCATACAAATTTTAGGATTGTTTGTTCCAGCTCTGTGAAAAATGTTGATGGTATTTTTATAGCGATTGAATTAAATGTGTAGATTGCTTTGGGTAGTATGGGCATTTTAACAGTATTTGTTCTCCCATTTCTTTGTGTCTTCCTCAATTTCTTTTATAAGTGTTCTATAGTTTTCAGAGTACAGATCTTTTACCACTTTGGCTAGGTTTATTCCTAGATATCTTAAGGTTTTTGGTGCAATTGTAAACAGGATCAATTCCTTGATTTCTCTTTCTGCTGCTTTATTGTTGGTATATACAAATGCAACTGACTTTTGTGTGCTGATTTTATATCCTGCAACTTTGCTGAATTCCTGTATCAGTTCTAGAAATTTTTTGTTGGAGTCTTTCAGGTTTTCTACATAGAGTATCACGTCATCTACAAAGAGTGCAAGTTTGACCTCTTCTTTGCCAGTCTCAAAGCCTTTTATTTCTTTTTGTTGTCTGATTGCTGAGGCTACGACTTCTAGTACTATGTTGAACAGCAGTGGAACAGTGGTGAGAGTGAACATCCCTGTCATGTTCTTGACCTTAGGGGGAAAGCTTTCAGTTTTTCCTCATTGGGGATGATATTAGCTGTGGGTCTTTCATATGTGGACTTATGATGTTGAGGTATGTTCCCTCTATCCCTACTTTTTTGAGGGTTTTTATCAAGAAAGGGTGCTATATTTTGTCAAATGCTTTTTCTGTATCTATTGAGAAAACCATATGATTCTTATCCTTTTTTTATTAATGTAGTATATCACATTGATTGATCTGTGGATGTTGAACCACCCCTGCAACACAGGAATAAATCCCACTTGGTCATGGTGAATAATCCTTTTAATGTACTGTTGGATGATTAGCTAGTATCTTGTTGAGAATTTTTGCATCCATGTTCATCAGGGATGTTGGTCTGTAATTCCCCTCTGTAGTGGGGTCTTTGTCTAGTTTTAGGATCAAGGTAATGCTGGCCTCATAGAATGAGTTTGGAAGTTTTCCTTCACATTGCTATATTTTAGAACAGTTTCAGAAGAATAGGTATGAATTCTTCCTTAAATGTATGGTAGAATTCCTCTGGGAGGCCATCCGGCCTTTTATTTGTTGGGAGATTTTTTTTTTAAGATTTTATTTATTTATTTGACAGAGATAGAGACAGCCAGAGAGAGAAGGAACACAAGCAGGGGGAGTGGGAGAGGAAGAAGCAGGCTCACAGCAGAAGGAGCCTGATGTGGGGCTCAATCCCATAACGCCGGGATCACGCCCTGAGCCCAAGGCAGACGCTTAACCGCTGTGCCACCCAGGCGCCCCTGTTGGGAGATTTTTAATTACTGATTCAGTTTCTTTACTGGTTATGGGTCTCTTCATATTTTCTACTTTTTTTTTAACTTTTTCAAAAGATTTTATATATTTATTATAGAGAAAGAGAAAGAGTGCTTGAGCAGGGGGAGGGGCAGAGGCAGAGAGAATCTCAAGCAGACTCTGTGCTGAGCACAGAGCCTGATGCAGGGCTCAATCTCACGACCCTGAGATCATGACCTGAGCCAAAAATCAAGAGTCAAGACACAACTGACTGAACCACCCAGACACCCAGATTTTCTATTTCTTCCTGTTTCAGGTTTGGTAATTTCTATGTTTCTAAGAATTTATCCATTTCTTCCAGATTGCCTAATTTGTTGGCATATAATTGCTCGTAATATTCTCTTATAATTGTTTGTATTTCTTTAGTGTTGGTTGTGCTCTCTCCTCTTTCATTCATGATTTTATTTATTTGGGTCCTCTCTCTTTTCTTTTTGATAAGTCTGACTCAGGGGTTATCAATCTCATCAGTTCTTTCAAAGAACCAGCTCCTAGTTTCGTTGATCTGTTCTACTCTTTTTTTTTTTTAATTTCTATATCATTGATTTCTGCTCTAATCTGTATTATTTCCCTTCTCCAGCTAGATTTAGGCTTTATTTGCTGTTCTTTTTCCAGCTCCTTTAGGTCTAAGGGTAGGTTGTGTATTTGAGACTTTGCTTGATTCTTGAAGTAGGCCTGTATTGCTATATACTTCCCCCTTAGGACTGAATCCCCAAAATTTTGAACTGTCATTTCATTTTCATCTGCTTCCATTTTTTTTTAATTCTTCTTTAATTTCCTGGTTAATCCATTCATTCTTTAGTGGGATGTTCTTTAACTTCCACATATTTGTGGTTCTTCCAAATTTTTCTTGTGGTGGACTTCAAGTTTCATAGCATTATGGTCAGAAAATGTGCATGGTATGATCTCAATCTTTTTGTACCAGTTGAGTCCTGAGTTGTGACCAAGGATGTAGTCTATTCTGGACAATGTTCCATGTATACTCAAAAACAACGTGTGTTCTGCTGCTTTAGGATGAAATATTCTGAATATATCTTTAAGTCCATCTGGTCCAGTGTGTCATTCAAAGCCCTTGTTTCCTTGTTGATCTTCTGCTTAGATGACTGTCCATTGTTGTAAGTGAGGTGTTAAAGTCCCCCACTAGTATTATATTATTATCAATGAGTTTCTTTAAGTTTGTTATTAATTGATTTGTATACTTGGCTTCTCCCAACTTAGGGGCATAAATATTTATAATTGTTAAATCTTCTTATTGGATAGACGCCTTTATTATGATATAGTGTCCTTCTTCATCTCTTATTACAGTCTTTAGTTTAAAATCTAGTTTGTCTGATATAAGGGTGGCTATTCCAACTTTCTTTTGACATTCATTAGCACGATAAATGGTTCTCCATCACCTCGCTTCCAATCTGGAGGTGTCTTTGGGTCTAAAATGAGTCTCTTGTAGGCAATATATCAATGGGTCTTTGTTTTTTATCCATTCTAATACCCTGTATCTTTTGATTGGAGCATTTAGTCCATTTACATTCAGAGTAATTATTGAAAGCTATGGGGACCCCTGGGTGGCTCAGTTGGTTAAGCCTCTGCCCTTGGCTCAGGTCATGATCCCAGGGTCCTGGGATCGAGCCTCATGTTTGGCTCTCTGCTCAGCGAGGAGCCTGCTTCTCCCTCTCTCTCTGCCTGCTACTCTGCCTGCTTGTACCCTCTCTCTCAAATAAAAAAAAAAAGTTTAAAAAAAAAAGAAAGCTATGAATTTAGTGCCATTCTGTTACCTGTAAAGTCACTGTTCCTGTAGATTTTCTTTGTTCCTTCCTAGTCTTTGTTAATATTGGTCTCTCTTTCCCACTCAACGTGTCACCTTTCATATTTCTTACAGGGCTGGTGTAGTGTTCACGAATTCCTTTAATTTTTGTTTGGGAAACTCTTTATCTCTCCTTCTATTCTGACTGATAACCTTGCTGGATAAAGTATTCTCGGCTTCATATTTTTCCCATTTAGCACATTGAATATATCATGCCAGTCTTTTCTGGCCTTCCAGGTATCTGTAGAAAGGTCTGCTGCCAGCCTTATGTGTATACCCTTGTACGTTAAGGGCTGTTTCTCCCTCTCTCCTTTTTCTCCCTCCTCTCCTTCTCTCTTTATCTTTGTACTTTGGAAGTTTCATTATAATATGTTATGGTGTTGACCTCTTTTTGTTGATTTTGAGGGGACTTCTCTGTGCCTCTTGAACTTGAATGCCTATTTCCTTCCCCAGGTTAGGGAAGTTCTCAGGTATAATTTGTTCAAATAAACCATCTGCCCCTTTTTTCTGCTCTTCCTCTTCTGGGACTCCGTGATAAGGATGTTATTTCAGTTTATGGAATCACTGAGTTCCCTAAGTCTACCTTCATGATCTAATAGTTTTCTCTCCCTCTTCTTCTCAGCTTCATTATTTTCCCTAATTTTATCTTCTATATCATGTATCCTCTTCTCTGCTTCTTCAGTTCTCATAGAGATTATATCCAGTCTGTTTTGCATCTCAGTTATAACATTTTTTTTTATTTCAGCCTGACTAGTTTTTAGGTCTTTTATCTCTGTAGCAAGGGTTTCTCTGTTGTCTTCTATGCTTTTTTCAAGTCCAACTTGTAGTCTTATAACTGTTGATCTAAATTCTTGTTCAGATATATTGCTTATATCTGCTTTGAGCAAGTCCCTGGCTGTGATATCTTCCATACCTTTCTTTTGAGGGGAATTCCTCAGTCTTGTCATTTTGGCTAAGTTTCTATCTTTTGAGTGTTATAAAAGCCTGTTATGTTTCCTGCACCTCAGAGTAATGCTATATTAAAAAGAGGTTGTACACTGTTCAGGGCCTGGCGCTTCAGGAAGTGTTTCTGGTGTATGCTGTGTGCACTCTGCTGTTGCATTTCAGCTGCTCATTCCCACTGCTCTGTCCTCTACAGAGGTCCTCCTTGCTTGCAGTGGGGAGTGTTTGGACCTTTAACTAGGTGTGCTTTGATTTGTTTGTTAAGATAAGCCTCACATCTGCCATGTTCTCTCCCTTCAGTTGTATAGATTGTTTTCTTAATCCTCAGATCATATTCCTAGTTGTTCAAAATAGTTTAATTTGATCTAGCTGTGTTCAAGGGACAAGGCAAGTTCCCCTTACTACTCCATCTTAATTCCTCCCCTCCTTGACTATAATTCTTGAAAATGGGGAGACTACCTGGAATTCTTCATAAATATTTTAAAATAATAAAGAATTAGGTGTTTCTCAACTAATTCTAATGCTTATCTTCAGAAACTAAACTCAGCAGAGGCCATAGGGCAAATGAAGAATTGTACATTCACACACACACACACGCTCATACACCACCCCATCTCTTTGAGGATGGGGACTGCAGAGAGTTTTCAGAGAATTTCCATCTTTGAACTTGGATTCCCTTCCTATTCTGACTCTTTGGCATCTGTTGGGTTGGCATCCTTTTGAAGGATTGTTAGCAACAGATCATACTCCCAGTGAGGACTTGGGGTATGCCTGACCCCCATCCGGGTGGCTATGATCAGAAACAGATGCCTACCACATGCAAGCATGGTGAAGCTGTCATGCCATCTTTAGGGATGTTGAATGACAATCTGACTCTTTGTTCTCTATCCCTTTATTGCCTTCAAATACTATAGAAAAAAATCTACTTATAAGAGGAAGCCAACCAGGTGCTACCCTCCACTAAAGCTTCCAAGCCTGGAGCAGGCTGGAGCTGCCAGAAAGAACTTTAAATGAAATGCAGAGTTTTAACTAATACCTATAACTGAATACTTTTATTACTTGAAATGACATCATGTTTGTGACAACTAACTAGAAAACCTTTAATTATCTACATGTGACTAGAAAAGTCTGGGGACCCACCCTAACCATACCTGGGGGCAGAAGGGAACTAGCTCTACAAATAGGTTCAAGTAAGTGGTGGGGGGAATATAATTAAGTTGGTTTCTCCTTGTACTCTTCAGAGTTCTGCCCTTACTATGTAATGTGGCTAGCCAGGCTCAGGTTTCCAATGGCCCTACCTCTGCACTGTACACTCTGCCTGCAGTGCCTTTGTCTCCTTTGCTAAGAAAGTTCTACTTGAAGACCTGATCCAAATGACAGCCTCTATGTCACTTTCTCTGAGTCCCTCCAGGCATGTTGTGTGGCCACAACCCACTGTACATGGCCTTACTATTGCCCTTGTGTACTATCATTTAGGTCTGTTATGTTATCTATTATGTTCCTGGACTGTCATTGCCCTTATAGGCATGGCAATGTATTACTTCTATTTGATGCTCAAAGCCCAGCACAATGCTTACCAAAAGGGCCAGTTTAGTATTCATTCACATATGGTAAATAAGTAAATTCCGGACTGCAGTTGCCCCAGTTGATATCTGTAGCCTGATCCACAGATGTTTAATATGTTACTCAGTTATCACAGTAGTAACACTGAATAACACTCTCTCCCTCTCTCTCTCTCTCCTGCTCTCTCTCTCTCTAACAAGTATTCATTTTTCTTGCTCAGCTAGGGCAGCTGTGCTTCAGGCAAAAATTTGGCTGGGCTGGGCTACAGGCTGCAGGTTGGGTTCAGATTTTCTGTACATATTTCCTCACTCTGGGACCAGGAGCTATGTGGGACATGTTCTTCTCATAATAGATCACAAGACATAAGTGGTCAAGCCAAATCATGCAAGCACATTTATAGACTCTGGTCATATCATGTCTGTTAACATTGCATTGGCCAAAACAAGTCACATGGTCAAGACCAACATCAAGAGTGGGAGATATACTCTACCTTCCACGGTGTCAACAAAGCCAATGGCAAAGTATATGGAGGTATAATTCTTTAACAGAGAGCCAACTGGGACCAATTATCCAATCTACCAAATATACTTTTTCCCATTTTGGGGCCTCAGCCATCCGTTTATTCTGTTCAGATGACACTGTAGCATCCCAGACACCAAGTAAGTCTCTGTTGCTAACCTTGGACATTGGGTAGGCTATCTCTGGAGCTCAACTTCTGCATCCACAAGACGACCAAGCCGCACAATGGCCCAGAAGACCAGTGGTATCTGCCCTTTTGATAAGAAATAGAAAAATTGCATCCCAGATTTTTCCATTATCTTTCTTAAGAAAATGGCACTGCTTATACTAAATTGTTTTGGGTTTGGAGTTTTGGGGTTTTGGGGGGTTTTTTTGTTTTTTTGTTTTTTTTTTACTTTGTATTTATACTGCATCATGTTTAAGATGTGTCTAACTGGGGCGCCTGGGTGGCACAGCGGTTAAGCGTCTGCCTTCGGCTCGGCGTGATCCTGGTGTTCTGGGATCGAGCCCCACATCAGGCTCTTCCGCTATGAGCCTGCTTCTTCCTCTCCCACTCCCCCTACTTGTGTTCCCTCTCTCGCTGGCTGTCTCTATCTCTGTCGAATNGAAAAAAAAAAAAAAATCTTTAAAAAAAAAAAAAAAAAAAAAAAGATGTGTCTAATTATTTTTAAATCTCTCTTGAACTTCAGCCATGCCTGTAGTTGTTCAAGTACTTAAAAAGTCATCTAAAATAATAGATTATCCAAAATAATATGCCACATTATGGCTTTACAGTGATTCTAGGTGGTCTGATGATTTACAGACTGTAGTGTGGTCAGGCCCAGCTGGAAGTGTCCATTAGGATGGCAGAGAGAATTAAGAAATCAAAGGCCTCAGATAAGCATGTGTGCTTGTCCCCAGGGCCACGAGGGGGAAACTCTCCTATTACAGTACTATATTTAGTGCTTGTGTCCTCTGAAAGTAAGAATTTTTTTACAGAGTGCTAGAGATTTAATCTTGGCAAGGGACACTGTGACCTGCTCTCTCTGCTGTTCAGGGCAGACCAACCAACTTCCTAGGGCGGTAACTGGAGCTGATGAATTTATTCTTGCCTCACTGCTTCATCCTTGAACTTTTGTCTGCTATAGACCAGGGCTGGAAACCCCAGAAGAGCTCTACTCAGCCACTGGATTTTTTTTTTAATTATCACTTGCAAAGTCATTATAGTCAGTAGGAACCCCCATAGTTAGAGAAATACAACTCCAGCCTGTCGTGTTAGAAAATACAATTTCCACACTTCTTTAATTAAATGTTAGACCATAACATTTTTCTTTATCAGTCCAACTTTTCTATTCATAATGGTACTTTCTTTGAGCTAAAGACCTCATTCACTGTGATTTTATCTAATACTTAATCCAAAGGCTAACAAACAGCCCTGCCTAAAGCAGCAGAAGGGAGACCTCAAGAAGACAGTTACCATGGAAATGGGAGAAAAGGCAGGAAGCCCCCACCCCACCCTCTACACACCCACTCACATGTTCTATTGCTAAGAATTACATTACATGATAGATCTTCGACAGGGCGATGACCTCTAAAAGTTTGCCATGTCCCTTCTCTCTGAGCCTTTCAGAGACACGTAGCAACAGGTAGCACACCCCCAGTCGGTGAACCTTGCCTCTCCCTACTACACAGCCTCCCACCTGCTTTTGAAAGCCAGCCAAGAAATCATCCAGTATCCACACAGATTGCCAAAGAACAGAGGCAGATGCTATGCGAAAGCAGGCAACACAGTCCAAAGAACCCCAGAGTTAGGAAACAGGGGTTATGGTCCTACCACTGACTTTATGGTAACCCGGGCAGGCCCCTTCATCCTGCTGCACCTCAGCTCCCTTTCTGATCTCCTCCTCAAAGTAAGTTTTCCTGCATTCTACTCTAGCTGAGTGCATTGTTTAACTGTCATAATTGAACATAATTTGTAATTATTTTCTTTTTACGTGCTCTTAGTCTGCACTGTCCACTAGAACATAAACTTTTGGGCATCTGAACCCCCATTGTATACCTAGCACAGGCACATTGTCAGCACTCTGTAAATAGTCATTTAATGAATGGATGATATCCAATGATCTAGTTTTCATATTCTATGACTTTTTATTTAGTCAAAGCAAAAATAAAAACAAATAACAATTATATGGAGGAAAAATCAGCTCCTTCTGTAGTTCTCAGGGAAGAAATGGGGAGATGGATGATTAATAGAAAATCTCCTGTTCATAAGCTACTCCTTCTTATAATGTCTTTTCTAACCTCCCAGAGGACAATTTATTGTTTTTATATATTTGCCTTTTTAAAATACCTTGGGAAATTATTGTGAGCACAGAAATTGGAAAGGCTTTCTTATCTTCTGGGCACTTTCTTGTCTTTCTAGTATCTCACCTAATCTGCTAAATCATTTTAATTAACTTTCAGGTATGTGGTTTAACTTACTAACCAAGTCTAGACTAGTTTTTCCATTTTTCTTATGTTCAACAGAGTTTTTGCATGATTTCTGCCCAGTCTGTCAACCCCAGAGAGATCTCTGAAAGAGAGATCAAATGAAACCTAGAAGTGTAAAAATAATTAAAATATCCCTACAGACTGGAGTAGTTTAATTTTTCTTGTGTTAGCAGAAACCATCTGGGCAAAGCCACTATAATTGACTGCCATTAGCCACTGTTTTTCAGTACAATATTTAATTAAGATGGTACTGATGGTTGGTCAGTGGTCCTGGCGTCCATCCTTATGCCACTCCATACCCCTTCGATTGGCATCATATTGAGCCATCCCAAGCTAATGGACAAACCACAGATAACTGCAGCTTATTTTCCCTCACCCTCACACTCTTATCTCTTCTGTAATTCGGTGACTCTAGCCATAGTTTTTACCTGCTCTTTGCTTATTTGCTTTCCAAATAGATAAGATTATGTATATGACAATTGCTGCTTGTAGTTGTTCCTGACACAGAAGTGGAGAGCCCAGTCTCCTTGAAATATCTCCTCCAGAAACACACAGATTTGATCCTCTGTGCTTGGCCTTCAGATAACTTCCAGCCAGAGCAAATACTTCCATGCAATACCAGATGTTTATAGCAAAAGCTAAGGCGAGTCCTGGTGTTTTTATTTAGAGCTTTGCCCCAAACAGCCGTCTTTCCAGGCTTATTTCCCATCTTCCTTCATTCTGATCAGATCCAACTTTGCCTTTTTCCTCATGCAAGATTTGTGCTTCCTTGGATCCTTGCCTCCGACCTTGGATCCTGTTCATCCTTTATGGCTTTTTGAAGCCCAGGGCCAAGAAGTTTTCCTAGGGCTGCAGGGATCCAGATGAGCAACCTGGGCCCCAGACTTCGGGTGAGGCCTTATTATACAGTGAACATTTGTGTCCCCCCAAAATTCCTATGTTGAAATCCTAACCCCTAATGTGAATGGTATTAGAAGGTGGGGACTTTGGGAAGTAATTAGTTCATGAGAGTAAAGTCCTCATGAATGGGATTAGTGCCTTCATAAGAAGACATATGAGAGGTTTTGGCTCCCCATTTGCAGAAACAACAAAAAGATGGCCATCTGCAAACCAGGAAGCAGGCCTTCTCCAGACACCAAATCTGCCAGCACCTTGAACTTGGACCTCCCAGCCTCGAGAACTGTGAGAAGTAAATGTTTATTGTTTAAGCTACCCTGTCTGTGGTATTCATTATANCTTGAACTTGGACCTCCCAGCCTCGAGAACTGTGAGAAGTAAATGTTTATTGTTTAAGCTACCCTGTCTGTGCAGCCCAAACTGACCCTGTCTGTNTTATAGCAGCCCAAACTGACTAAGACAAGGCTGCTTAGGGCACTAGTGGAGGCAGCGTTGGTGTGAGAACGGATGAGTAAATGCTGACAGTAGCCAGCCTCCTTTCCCACCTGGCATCCATGCCTGCTCATCCCATAGACTCTCTGCCAGGCCTTCATGGAACCCAGCAAAGGGCAGCTTTGCTTCAGGACAAGTCGTAGGCAGTGGGCCAGGCCCAGCTACCTTGAGTCAGTTGGATCACAGAGAGGCCCTGCCCAAATCTGTGGCCCCTCCCTCCTTTGCCAGGAAAGACTTTTGTAGGGGCGTGTTGGCCAGGAGCCTAGTATAGCTTTCACATGTGGGTCTCCCTATAGGAATCAACAATAACCAACCTCTTGGCTCTGTGGATAGGGACACTAAGAAGCTCTGCTCTCAGCCTCCCCAGAACAATCATGGCCCTAAGACCCACACAATCTCTTGCAGGGATCCAGGCAAATTGGGCTGGTGACTGTATGGGAGGGGAAGGCTGTGTTTTCGTTGTGCCAGTGCTGGAGGAAGGGCAGAGCTTACCCCAGGACAGGAGTCAGTTCTCCTATAAGACCCCTACTGCCTCATCAAGTAAGCATGATCTGTCCTCAAGGCAACTCCTTCGTCAGGCAGAGAGACGGAACTGACCTGGGTTCTCTCATTCTCCTGTTGTTGATGCCCTGCTGCCTCTGTGGATCCTCAGGATAATGTCCATCCCCAGCCCTCTGTGCCTCAAGGCCAAAGGGAAGGCAGCATTCCAAAACCTGGGCTTGGGACTGAAACCA
The DNA here is from genome assembly GCF_002007445.2 of Ailuropoda melanoleuca. NCBI lineage: Eukaryota > Metazoa > Chordata > Mammalia > Carnivora > Ursidae > Ailuropoda > Ailuropoda melanoleuca. Next base: position 94,690,757 of record NC_048223.1, read on the forward strand.
ATAGGGCTGCCCAAGGGAGAAATTTGCAAATGGCCAGGCCTGAGAAATCAAATGACTCAGAAAGAAATCCTTGGAGACAGGCTATCAACTTAGAGATTTACCTGCGCTTACAAGCAGAAAACAGAGGCTCCAGTACCACAAACGGGGCAAAAGAAAGCAAAAACCTGTAGGACAATGAGAGTCAGGCATGGAGCAGTCAGAGACAGGCTGGCCCAAATGGGTAGTGTGGGTGGTTCATGACAAACCCTACAGAGACCTAACATCTCTCTCTCTCTGAAATTCTGGAATGCTTCCATTGGCTCAGGTCAGGGTCCTAAACGGGAGGCTTCCCTGGACAAAAGGACCCCATCAGCCACTCTTGAGAAAACAACATTCAGTTTCAAATACTTATTAAGCACCACTGTATGCTGGGAGCTATGCCAGGCACTGGGGTGTAGCTGTGAATAAGACTGACCTATTCCTGTCCTCAGAGCTTCCACACAGCAGAAAGGATAGACATGGTGCTAGCAGTTACAGGTACAGTGAGCATTGCAGAGAAGTCCATTTAGCAAAGAAAATAACATTTTTCAACACTTCACCACTCAATTCCTTAATGAAGAGAATTTGAAAATAGGTGTCAGACTTAGAAATTATCCAGCCCTAGTCTCATGAGAGGTTAAAAAAAAAAGTTATTTCAAAGGGAGTCCTTTATGGTAGTGCCTTCATGGTGGCTTACCCGAAAAATTTACCCTAACATTTAGGTAAACCTAAATGTATAGGTTTCCCCTAAATATTTCCAAAGCTGCTCAATAATTCATTTCAATTTTATCTTCTATGAATATCTAAATCCCTCTTGAACCTTACCTATTTACTACTTGATTCTGTATTGCATTGCTGGGTTCAGTACTTCTTATTCATTTATTCCTAGTCTCTCAGCCTTTATCTTTCTGTTTGGGAGAACCCTTATCTCCTTACTGAATCTTCTTCTAGAAATTGCTCTCTTCCCTTTACCACTTACTCTCCTCCCCTGGATTTTTGCCAGCCCCATTAGGTCACGCTTGAGAGGGGTGGTCAGAAATGGTAGAAAACCTAGTTTTGTTGCCAGTGCCCTTTGCCAGAATCTGCCCACATCCTCCCCTGGCCAAGAGCAGCCCCTTCCCTGCTTGCTCCTACAGGCCCAAGAAGGCCTTGGCCAATGCCCGCCCCTGCAGGCTGGAAGCCCTCATTAATAACATCTTTCTCTGGCCTAGGAGAGCTCTTTCACAGACATTTTCTCATTTGATACAACAATATTGAGGGGTAGACAAGAGAGATGCTAGCATCCCTGTGTTATATAAAGAGAACAAAAGTTCACAAAGCTTAAATTAATGGTCCAGCATCATAAAACTACCAGTGACAGATGCAGAGATTGAACTCAGATCTCCTGGTCCAATGCTGGAGGCTAGAAGTCCAAGATCAAGGTGTCTACGGGTTTGGTTTCTTCTGAGGCCTCTCTCCTGGGCTTGCAGATGACCACCTTTTTACTGTGTCTTCACATGGTCTTCCCTCTGTGCTTACCTGTGTCCTAATGTCTTCTTTTTATATGGACCCCAGTCATGTTGAATTAGGGCTCACATTAATGAACCTAGTTGAACTTAAGTACCACTTTCAAGGCCCTGTTTCCAAATACAGTAACATAAGGTACTAGGGGTTAGGGCTTCAACATATGAAGTGAGGTGATAAGGACACAATTCAGCCATAACAATGAGTGAAAGAGAGTGTATTCATAGATGCATAGGGAAAGGAATGTTATGACAGTTATCTGGATGCTAAAGGATGAATTCACAGCACGGATAGGGAGAAAAGGCAGTCCAGGCAGATGGAATAAATAAGCACCATTCCTTCCAGAATGTCAATCATGACAAAGTTCCTTGAGTCACAGAGCCTACATCATGAGCAGAGTCTCATGTCCCTTCTGATGCTCATTCACCGTGCTCCTGCCCAGGCACACAGTTTCCCAGATGCCTCTTCAGTAGGTCACCTCTAGCTTGTTATTCATACAACCTTCAGTCAGTGGAAACGGAAGTGAGGGTCTCTCCCAGATCACTGAGGAATGTGTTCAGTCGCCTCATCATTTTAGCACTGGCCCATAAAAGAATCTCAACACTAAAATAATACTCTGTAGCTGTCCCCATGGTGGAAGACTATGCAGTTGTTTTACTGTGATAGTCCCAATGACAATGGGGAAATGTTGTATTAAGTGAATTGTATGGTATTAATATTGTATTAAGTGAAGAGACACAACACAAAGTTGCATTATAACTTTCATGCTGTTAAAAAATAATAATAATAAGCCTAGAAGACATTTCAAGAAGATGCCAATAACAATGGTCTATGAGAGTAATGAGATTGACAAGTCTAGTTTTCCAAATTTTCTATAAAATTATGTGAAAAATACATTTAATGAAGTTTAAACCTCATTCCAAAATCGAGTCATTTTTTTGCATACCCTTTGTTTCCTAGTACAGTGTAACAAAATGCTCTGGGTGCTTTAAGTCTCTAATGAAGTTCACTACCAAACAAAACATGTCCTCTCTTCCATAATTATCCGTTTCCAAAAAATCAGTTGCTGAGTTTTTAAAAATAAAATTCAAGGCATGTTATAATACTTATTTATGTTCACCCATTTACAAAATAGTTATTCTAGGACATTTGAAAATAGAGACAAGCACTTAGAAAAAAACGTTGCCTAATCTGACTCTATGAACATATTGGTAACTTTTTATATATAACTGTTTAATGGAATCAAGCTACTTTATAACCTGCTTTTCACTTATCAATAAATCATAAACATTTCTCCCATATATCCGTTATTCTTACATATCATTTTTATGACTGCCTACTATACCATTGTATAGATATGTCTTACTTTACTTAACCAAGTCCCTTTTGATGGAGAAGTAGGTGGGTTTTTTTCTTTCAGTCATAAATTAAACTATAATGAACCATATAATGAACTATAATTAAACTATAATGATAAATCAAAGCATATGTCTACGAATATTTCCATAGAATAAATTTCTAGCAGTGAAAATGCTAAGTCAAGCACATTTAAAATTTAAGATGTATATTGCCTAATTATCTTCCAGAAATGTACTGATTTCCCTCTCAGCCTATTTTTCTCTCTGGTATTGGATATCATAGTTTTTAAAAAATCTTATCCAATTTGAATGGGGTAAAATGTCATCTCTTTTCTTTATGTCAAAGGCTTTTTGAATGTCAAAATAAATTTTGTTCACAGATTTGCATATGTCTATTCAGATTTAACCCCTTAAAAAAACACATTTCTCCAACATTCCATACTTGTTGGTTTAGTGTCTATTACATCCTAAGTTCTGTACTAAGTACCTTTTCACAATGGGTTGTATTTATTTTATATTTACTGACCCTATACTTTATCTTTGATTTTCCACATTGCCAAGAATTATAGTGACAATAACAGCCCATAATTTTCCCATGGGCACCCCTGGAACTTCCTTTTTTTTTTTTAAAGATTTTATTTATTCATTCATTCGACAGAGATAGAGACAGCCAGCGAGAGAGGGAACACAAGCAGGGGGAGTGGGAGATGAAGAAACAGGCTCATAGTAGAGGAGCCTGACGTGGGGCTTCGATCCCAGAACGCCGGGATCACGCCCTGAGCTGAAGGCAGACGCTTAACCGCTGTGCCACCCAGGCACCCCACCCCTGGAACTTCCTAATAGATTTCTTATGTTGCTAATCCACTAGTTATCTGATAACTTGTAGTAATTTTAAAGTTTATATTTCAGCCAATGGTTCCACAGTTTTACCTCCAGAAACAGCTGGGTGGATGCCATATGCTCAAATGGTTTATTTACATCTAAATTGTCATTCTGTTCTAGAACATTTTGTGCATGTATCATCATTTGGCACACACCATCTGGTTTGGCAACTACCAAAAGTAATTTAATTGTCCAGCATCTTGTCTAAGGTGCCATTGGTCAACTGTCTCAGGGACACTAGACAATAGCCCTGTGCGAAATGTGCCAGTAAGAGGAAGGAAAATCAAATTTAAGGTAAAAAAAATAGTAACAATAATATGGAATCTTCCTGAAATCCAGTACTGTCTTCATTTACTAGTCAGGAGTCAATGGATTTAACTCAGTAATAGGAAGGTGTTTTCAGTATTTAAGCACATATAATTCAGGGTTCTCTCAGGAAAAAGGAGTTCATGTCAGATGGTTTAATGGAGATAAGTCAATACAGGGAACCCGTTATAAAGATGTTAGAACAATTGAGAGGCTGAATAAAGAAAAATGGGATAACCCAGAGATTCAAAACAGTGGAAAGTTGCTACCCCATATTATCAAAACCCAGAAGCCAAAGCAACAGGGCAGAAACTAGAAACTCAAGACTCCCCCTAAAACAGAGAAAGGGGAAATGCAGTACCCTGGATCCTCCCTTTCTTTTTTCTCCAGTCTCTCTCCTGGCCTCCCCACAGGTGAAATGTAGAGAGAAGCCAGTTGGCAAAGAAACTTGGGAAAAGACAGTCTACAGGAGGCAGCCCTGCTGGGATTTAGAAAAGAGTAGAGGGAGTAGATAAGGGATCTCAGATCAGATAAGCAAATGAGCAACACAGCACACCAGCAAAGAGCTAGAATTTTGCCATGAAGAGGGTACTTCTCTCTCATGGAAGAGAGCCCAATGTCTCAATTTCCACAGAGGTCCAAATTTCTTGCCCTTAAACTCCAGTCTCCCCATGAATAGGTTCCCCCCACCACTTACACTTCTCACTTCTAATCTGTTTGCACCTTGACCAGTGCTACTCACATTTCATCATCTGTGTCCATGGAAGCTGACCTAGACTTTGACCAGCTTTGCACTCTGTGCCTCTTCAACAGCTCTGGACTTTGGGCCTATAGCCAGACTTCTGACCTTTGCCAACACCACGGTTCTGTCCGCACTTCCCAATTCCAGTTGTTCTTTCCCCAAATCACAATGAAACCATAAATAGAGGCTTATATGTATTAAAGTTATAATTGCAACTCATGTCATGCCTAAAAAATCATGCATATCTATCAGACTGGCACTGTTGACTATATGAATAAATTGTGTTTGTGTGTGTGTGCATGTATGTGTGTGTGTTTTATTAGGTAGGAAAAAAAATTTAATGACCAATGAGTATTTTAAAGAAATCCTCACTTTTTTTGCTTGTCTGATTTTGTTTTATTTTTCACATTGAGATAGTTCTTGGAGGATTAACTATACCTGAAGTTTTCCAAGTGGGTTACTCCTTTATACACTTGCCCTTGAGAGATTCCTTTAAGTTCAGTCTAACAAAGCTTCAGGCTGGTCTAAAGTGCAGCGAACTGGCATCACTGGGAAAAAGGAAAAGAGATTCCTTGGCAGAACACTTCCTTCCCCATGAGGATACAGTTTCTCTAGGGTGTCACCCAAGAAAAGAGCCTTTAAAATGAGGGCAAGCTCCATTGAGAAATTACATAACCAAAAGAACATAATGTCTTAATGGGCAGTTCATTTTGTTGGTTTGTTTTCTTAAAATCAAAGTTTCAATTATTTAAATCCTAGAAGCTAAAGAATTAAAGGTTACACAGCCTTGTTAATGTATAGGTCTTTAGATATCAGAATCTAAAAACTGTACCTTTTGAGGACTTTAAATTTATTATAGTCATTGTACTCTTATCCAATTTCTTCTGAAAAGACAAGCAATTTCTCCCAAAGGTATCCACCAATATTAACAACATCAGAAACACCCAATCTTTTCAACTCCTTTAAAGGACTCCACTTTGAATTTTGCTGATGAGTCCTCCCATTAATGTGACTGAATCACTGATACGGTCAAGTAGAGAAGACCCAAAATGCAGAGTAAGACATTCCTGTGTGGCTCAAGACCAAGCCTATCACTTACAACAGTGTGACTGTGGAAGGACTTTCCTATTCCGAGGACTGGCCCCTTCAAGCCCCCAGTTCCTCATCTCTGCTGGGAGTAATGGAACCAACTTCACAGGGTTATAAGGAGTAGATGGAATAAGGCACATAAAATGCTTCCCACAATGCCTAAAACACAGTAAGTATTCAAGAAGTGGGTATTTTTATGATTGTTACCATTATTGGGTAACTATATTTTGTAAAGTTAGGAAATATCTCTCAAAAACAAATAAATATATTAGTCTTTAAATGTGATGTGATACCCATCACCTCACCAGTATACTCCTTGCAAATTGCCAGTCCTTAGAACCTATGAGTAAACGTATTCAAGCTTTAATTACACATCTCTTCTGGAATAGATTATATACCCTTACCTTTGACTCAAAACAATTTCACCCAGTGTTGGTAGGCTTGTGCTTTGTTGGAAAAGCAGCCCCATATGTTCTGCTGCTAGTTCCCATGCTGTGTCCCCTAAAATTATACTTTAGGATGATTAACAGATCTCCATCTATTGACTATCATCTTCTGGGTAGTGGTTAGATTTTAAGATGACCAACATCTATGTTCAGATTTCATCAGGCAGGAAAAACGTAACTCAGGAGTTTGATTTGATCAGAAATTTCTAAGAGGAAAAGCCTACTACCTCTTACTCTTTCTGGGGGGAAATATGAACAGATTACCAGCCAAGTCCCTGACTCAACAGAGGCCCAGGTGCCCTAGAATTAGAGTTGCCAAATAAAATAAGAATGCCCAATAAAACCTGAATTTCAGATAAACAATAAATAATTTTTAGTATTGTAAGTATGTCCCAACTATTACATCATTATCTGAAATTCAAATAGAACAGGCATCCTATATATTTATTTGCCGGATCTGGCAATCCTACCCAGAGTGTAGAGATAACCACGAACCTCTCCCATCTTTATCCCCTATGATATTATCTTCCCTACTAAATTTTGAGTTTCTTGAAGTGGGCCATTCCTCTTTTGATCCCCATGCTGCCTGGAATAGCTTAGTTGTTCAGTGACTGTATCTCGAATGAATGAATGAATGAATTGAATGAATGAATGAGTGAGTGAAGCATTTAAATCTTTGAGGACACAGTGAGTGTCAGACTTTCAAATTGCAACACCAGTGCTGCTTCCCTGAGCCCAACAGGAGCTTGACCCCAGCTTCTAATAATGTAACTTGTCCTGACCCCAAGTATCCCTGTGGACGGGACAAAGGCAAGTGATCTGAACTGTACACCTCATACACTTCAAGGGCATTAATAAATAGCACTGACGCTGGTCCACAGTGCTGGAGACTCAGTTAGGAATAGAAGGGTCTGGATAGCCGGAGAAAAAGCCAACACTCTGTAGTTACAGCCCATTGTTGCCAACCAGAAGTACCCATTCTTGGCAAAGCCAAGTAATCCAGCTTTTCAGGTGAAGCAGAAATCCATGCATTTATGTGAAATCTCCCAGTTTCTAGTTATAGACACTAATTCAAAAATTATTTTATTAATACTCTGGCCGAATAAAACACATCTGCAGGCTGGATTTGGCCTCAGCCCACAGTTCACATCTCTGGACTTGGCAACGCAGATTTTCTATCTGCAAAGTTGCTGATCAGTTCATGAACTATTTTGATTGAAATGACTGCTGTACTAAATAAGTAACTTGAAGGCATCACACCACTTTTGTGGCTATTCAGTTCAACTCATTTTAAAGTAGTGCTGAGGAGATCAAGGGTAAAGTAGCAACTATCCTATTTTTACAACAGCACATTTCATTCTCAGTCTTGACCGGTCCTCCCACCTACTTGGTTACATAAAGACAAGAAAGGAAAAAAAGAGAATATGGATGGTGCAACACAATCCACCCCAACTCCTAGAAGGTCAACCCAGAATGTAGTCTTTGGACATCAGGAAATCATCTGTGCTGTTACCTTTAAAGATTATAAAGTTTTTAGCTATTTAAACTCCCATGAACCATTTATAAATCCAAATTTATTTTTTCATACTGTCCTATTCTTTTTTTATTATGGTTTTTATTACTTCTATTATGTATTTTATCATTTTAAACATGCTTTTTTTAAAGTAGTTCTTTTTTTAAAATATTTTATTCATTTATTTGTCAGAAAGAGAGAGAGAGAGAACACAAGCAGGAAAAGTGGCAGGCAGAGGGAGAAGCAGGCTCCACACTGAGCAAGGAGCCCAGGACCCTGGGATCATGACCTGAGCCGAAGGTGGGTGCTTAACCAACTGAGCCACCCAGGCGTCCCTTAAATATACTTTTTATGGTATCTTTCAACTTGCTGATCTCAATTATGTGGGTTACCAATTCTCTCATTTGTTTGGTCTGTTGACTTTCCCTCCTGGAGTATTTCTTCCTTACGGATTTGGACTGTGAGCACATTTTGAACATGGATGCCTATGGAAATCCCGTGTGTCCTGTTACAGAAATGTTGCTACAGAGAGATTTGGTATTTGCTTCTACTGAGTTGATACCTTTTTATGTTCTCTCTTTTTTTTTTTAATTTTATTTTATTATATTATGTTAATCACCATACAGTACATCCCCAGATTCTGATCTAAAGTTTGATGCTTCATTAGTTGCGTATAACACCCAGTGCACCATGCAATACGTGCCCTCCTTACTACCCATCACCAGTCTATCCCATTCCCCCACCCCC
>NC_048223.1:94699938-94700412 GCF_002007445.2 Ailuropoda melanoleuca
TATTGTAAATGGGATGGATTCCCTAATTTCTCTTTCTTCAGTCTCGTTATTCGTGTATAGAAATGCAACTGATTTCTGGGCATTGATTTTGTATCCTGCCACCTTACTGAATTGTTCTATAACTTCTAATAGTTTGGGAGTGGATTCCTTTGGGTTTTCCATATAGAGTATCATGTCCTCTCTTGGATTGAAGATTCTGGGACTACTGGAGTAAAGATAAATTTTAATTCCACCAACACAAGTCACAAGCCTGGGTCTCTGATTTCTCAAGGACAGGGAAATGTTTCAAATTGCTTCCCTAGGTGGGGAGACGGTTTCTAATCCCATTTCACTAAGGTTATAGCCCTTTAAGTGTTTTAGCTCCATGGAGACGTCTCAGATCTACTTCCTTCCTATTGTACAGGAGTCCAAGACCTCACCTCTGTGCTCAAATGAATATAAATAGTAAATCCCCAATTACTAGTCCCTTTGGTC
>NC_048223.1:94700512-94702814 GCF_002007445.2 Ailuropoda melanoleuca
GAGTCCAAGACCTCACCTCTGTGCTCAAATGAATATAAATAGTAAATCCCCAATTACTAGTCCCTTTGGTCTATTTCCAGACCAATATTTTCCTGAGCCATTGTGGCATCAGATCATGAAGTTACACATCTGGCTTCACATTCCCTCATTGTTCTTGGCAACCAGGGAATGCTCTTTCTTTATTTTGAGTTCAGCCTTTGCATTCAGACTCTTTGTTGCAAGAATTCATCCTGCATTTATGCTTAGAGTGAAGGAAGAAGATAATACGGGGTATCTCAGTAAGCCATATTACCAGAGCCTAGGAAAACAATATTTTTATAAATATTCCTATTAAATAGAAAGTATACATTGTTGTGGCAAAATACTTAACAGAAAATGGTGTTTCCGGGGCACCTGGCTGGCTCAGTCAGAGGAATGTGTGACTCTTGATCTCGGGGTTGTGAATTCGAGCCCCACATTGGCTACAGATATTCCATAAGTGAATAAATAAACTTCAAAGAAAATGGTGTTTCCATTCCCCCAAATCACGCTGGCTCATCTCGTCAGCTTAAATTCCTTTGCTAAAAGTAAGTAGTTGATCCAAAATTGAGTAGATGTTGCATATAACATTTTATGAACTGCCTTTTTTGTATATGGTTTTTATCTTGAAATATTAGACAGTTACCATTTCCCATATGATTAAAAATTCATTTTAAGAAACTAATTTTTATGGGACACCTGGGCTCAGTCGGTTAAGCATCTGCCTTTAGCTCAGGTCATGATCCCAAGGTGCTGGGATCAAGTACCGCATCGGGCTCCCTGCTCAGCCTACTTCTTCCTCTGCCTGCTGCTCCTTCTGCCTGTACTTGCTCTCTCTCTGATAACTAAATAAAATCTTTAAAAAAAAGAAAAAACTAATTTTTAGGACCTGGATATTATTTTGCTGCAGTACTGTAATTTATTTAATAACTACTCAATATTGAACATTTCATAATACTCTATATTGGACATTTTTCTGATGTTTTGCATAAGTAATACTATGGTGATTATCATCATATTGAAGTATTTGTCCACATTTTTTATTCTTAAGATATATTCATACAAATGTCTTTACTGGGAAAGTACATTAATTCTTTTAAGCCCATGTATTACATGGGAAATGATTGTTTAAATTGTATCATCGCCAAGAACCTAACTGACTAATTTGCTAACAGGAAGAAAATGATTAGCAACTACCCTCTAGTAAACCACAATTTCATAAGATTATTGTTTGTTTTACTAAAAGTTGGCCCTTGATTGCAAATCATTAGGAGCCAATGATATCGAAAATCCTGTATGGGTTCACAAGAGTGCTTAAATTTCATAAGCTTTGTATATCCCACCACAAAGCTGAATTCAGTTTGGTGCTTTCATACAGTCTCTCAACCTTGCTTTTCAAAGAGTGCCCTTCATTTCCTTCTCCACATTTCCAAAAGTCATCAGTTCGTAAAGGTCCAAATCAAATGCTCCTTCCTTCAGTATCCCACCTTACCAAGAGAAACATCGGCCAAATCCTGCCCTCCTCTGTTCTCCCCCCAGCCCTCATGGCACTCTTACAACATCAAACACTCTCTGCTCCATCTTAACAGTAGTTGTGCCCATATCCCATCTCCTATATTAGGCCATATGCTTTCAGGACACAATCTCTTATTCCCAGCTTTATTGAGAAATAATTGGCATACATAACTGTAAGTTTCAGGTGTGCTGCATAATGGTTTGACACACATACATTGTGAAATGATTACCACAATAGATTTAGTTAACATCCATCATCTCATAGAAATACAGTAAAGAGAAAAGAAAAAAATTTTCTCCTCATGACAAGAATTCTTAGGATCTACTCTCTTAACTACGTTCCAATATACCATCCAGTTGAGTTGACTATAATCATCGTGTTGTACATGACATCCCTAGTACTTATGTATCTTATGACTGGAAGTTGGTACCTTTTGATCACCTTCGTCCAATTACCCCTCCACTCACCCCCCCTGGCTTTAGTAACCACAAGTTGATCTCTTTTTCTATGACTTTGGTATTTTTTGGTTTGGGGGCAGGGAGGTTTAGATTTCACATAAAAGTGAGAATCATACAGTATTGGTCTTTCTCTGTCTGACTTATTTCACTTAGAATAATACCTTCTGGGCCCATCCATGTCGCAAATGGTAGGATTTCCTTGGTTTTTTATGACTGAATAATATGGCTGAGTAATTTTATATATATATATCTATATATATATATAGACATATATATATAGATATATAGACATATATATAGACATATATAT
>NC_048223.1:94704570-94714627 GCF_002007445.2 Ailuropoda melanoleuca
ATATATATATATATATATATATAGACATTTAAGGTTCTTTCCATGTCTTGGCTATTGTAAGTAAGGCTTCTGTGAACATGGGGGTGCAGATGTCTTTTTTGAGTTAGTGTTTTCATCGAGGACAGAATCTTTGATTCATCTTCACATCCCACAAAGTACCTAGAACTCTAACTCTGTCTAAGGCATAGAAAAGACTCAATAAATAATTCTTGTAGACTTAAATGCACAAATGGTAACAACCCTAACTACACACAATGTCATTAACAACTACCAAAAATATATATTTCTACTATTAAAGAGTGAAAAATTAGCTTTTACCCAATGGTATTGAGGAAGTTTGTCTCTAAGAACATAAAGACTACCTTGAGAAATCTTCCTAGTACTGGATTTGGACTCATCAAAACCTAAATAATTCAATATGATTCAAGCAGAAATAAAGTACAATTCAGAAATTCAGTTAATCTGAATTTTGCATCTAACATCGTAACTAACATTATATCTACCTAAGGGCTGAGAATAAGCCAAATTATACTCCCAAATAGCAAAATTAAGTGATTTTTTCCTTTTTAAATTACTTTTTTTCCTTTGGAATTTTTAATACTAGTCCTTAACTGCTTGATAAATGAATCTGACCACCAGTGACTATTTTGGTATTCTCTTTTCTCCTGTCAACAGTAAGTTTATCATGGATTGATTCATGACAGTGCAAATACAGCAGCCTGTTAACTTTGGTATGACTTAAATCAAAGGTTGGCAAACTTTGTCCATACAGGGTCCTATAGTAAGGACTTTAGGCTCGGCAATCTTCCTTGCAGCTACTCAACTCTGATGACGTAGTGCAAAAGCAGCCAGAAACAATATGTAGACTGGTGGGCATCGCTGTGTTCCAGTGGAACTTTATTTACAAAAACACGCAAGCAGCTGGATTTACCCCAGGACTGTAGTGCGCGGACCCCTGATCAGAACGGTGGGTATATGCATGTTCACTATACAATTCTTTTGACTTCTCAGTATGTTTTAAAGCTTTCATAATAAACCGTTGAGGGGGAAAATATGTCTATGAATTATCCAAAGGTTTTAACTATTATGCAAAGGTTTAAATACTAAAAGCTTATAATTGTCCCCAAGTCTTTGTTTTTATATACGTTCTCAGATGGTAAAAGCTCTGTATCAAATTGTCTCAAGTGTCTTTAGGTTTGATTGTTGAAATCATCCTGAACAGGAATGACTAATCCAAGATGGCAATAGGAAGAAGAAAAATTTCCTCCTTCCTTTTCTCCCTCAGTGCTGCATGGTGACTTTCCACTCAACTGGGACCTTTCCATTCTTGTCAGGGGCGGGGGATGTTTTTGTGGCACTATTATTTTATATGCAGTGGATGTACCTTTTTCTGGGCTTGTTTTTTAATGTTCCATTATTTAAAGTTGACATTATCTGAAGTTGACAGCAGTGACTTTTCAAGTTGTGTTATTTCCCTGAATATTTCCGTCTACATAGTGCTTAAATAATTTGACATATTTTCATTTTCTTCATGATGTGGATTTTTTAAACAGTTTATCTGGTAGTAGCGACATTGATTACTTGAAAACATTAAAAAGAACTTCAATTTGTAGGTGTTTATGATATCAGTCTGCTGAATAGAACAAGATGACAAGTAAGACGTAAGACATCATTCAGGATACATGTAACCTTCTTGAATTCAGGCAGAAAAAATTCCATTTCACAGTCATTGGCTTAATTCATAATCAAAACCAGACCTTGGGAGACAGTCATAGTGTCTTTGTTCCTGACAGAATTTTTCTTCAGGCCTATGAAGTCCTTCTGGCCCTAGGGCCAAAACTGTTCCCCATAGAAAACAAAAAATGGGAACACGGAAGAAATTGTCTGTGTTGTAGTATCAATTCCAGCACAATCACAGGTGCTTCTCTTGTGACTCCCAGTCCTCCAGGATGCTAGTGTTGCCTCTCCGCCGAAACTGAGGGTCCTGCCCAGCCTTCCCGCCTTCGGGCTCCTTTGTGGAGACCCTTTCTCTAAGGTCTCCCCAGATGGCCTGGCCCTCTTCCTGTGCTGCAGTCACCTGCACTAAAACCATGGTCGTTCTGGAGAAGCACCGTTTTATTTTATTGTATTTTATTTTTAAGGATTTATTTATTTATTTAAGAGAGAGAATGTGCTTGTGTGAGTTGCGGGGAGGGGCAGAGGGAGAGGGAGAATCTCCAGGGACTCCCTGCTGAGCACGGAGCTCCAGGCAGAGCTCAATCCCACAACGCTGAGATCACGACCTGAGCCAAAATCAAGAGTCAGAGGCTTGACTGACTCAGCCACCCAGGTGCCCTGGCACCATTTTAAATAAAGAAACTGAGCCTGAGAGAGGTTAGATTACTACACTGCCTTCCCTCCTGCTGGGGTAAATCCCCACTTCTGGAACGCTTCTGCCTGGCAGCCCACTACTGTTTCCTGACAAGACCACTTACCTTCATGAAATAGTGCAGAGAGTACAAATTCTGAAGTCAAAGAGATCAGGGTTCAGCTCACACAACTGCCACTTATTAGTTACAGATTTTGGTCAAGTTATTTAACCCTACTGTGGTGGGCTGATGATGGCTCCTAAGACATGTCCACATCCTAATCCTGGAACCCATGAACGTGCCCTTATTATATGGCAAAGTTTTTGCAGGTATGATTAATTAAGGATCTTGAACTGAGATTATCCTGTTTGTTGGGGTCGGCCCTAAATGCCGTTCAAGGATCCTTGTAAAAAAGAGACAGGGAGTGCAGACCCCACACACACTGAGGAGAAAGCTATGTGAACGTGGAGGTGGGGATTGGAGTGATGGGGCCACAATCCAAAGAATACAATGGCCACCAGAAGCTGGAAGAGGTGAGGAATGGATGCTCCCCTGAAGCCTCCAAAGGCACCAACAACCCTACTGACTTCTTGATTGTGGCTTCTGGCCTCCAGAACTGGAAAAGAATAAATCTCTGTTGTTTTAAGCCACAATTTTGTGGGAGTTTGTTACAGCAGCCACAGGAAATTAATATACCTGCTCAGCCTCAATTTCCTTATCTGTTAAACAGAAATAAAATATGTGCCTTGCTGGGCTGTTTTGATAAGATTAACAAATGTAAAATACTAGCTCAATCTCTTGGCACATGGTAGGCATTTGGTACACAGTATTATAATTATCTTCATTATTTCTTAATATGGATAGAAGAGTATAGGCAGCTTATCCTAAACCCATCACCACTGTTTTAAAAATCAGTCAAACCAAATCCCCAGTGGTTTATCTTTGTATAGGAAGAACTGCATTATTTACAGTTTGTATCAAAATACTGCCTTTCGTCAAAAAACTCTTTCCTATTCTGTTGCTATATTATTATGAAGTGCCGGATTTATTCATGCCAATAACTAAATAAGCCATGTTGCATTTTTTCCAAGTATTTAATTGTGCGGTTTATTGTAAATTACATGTTTAAAATGGAAAATAAACATTTCCAGCTGTTTTGAGGACAGCAAATCTAAATTCAAACTGCTGAATTCTGGAAAAACTGCAGATCTCTTATAGTATACTGCAATTTAAAAAAAATAACGTCAACTCTTGCTTATTCAAGACTTGAACATTCACTGAGGTGTAATTAGGGGAGAGTGGGAGTTTTATGTGATGAAAAATTGCCTCCCCACACACAGAAGTAAGGGAGTACTAGTAGTAGGGGAGTACTACTCATTCATCTCACCAACGATTATTATGGTGCAGTGCCAGACAATGGAGGATGCAAGGATAAGACAGAGCCTCTTTACCATTGAGGGATTCACAGGACAATGAGGACATAAACATATAAGCAAATAGATTAAAATTCGGAATAAGTGAAGCTAACATTTACCATGTGTCTACTATGTGCAAGATACTGTATGACCCTTTACATGCATTCTTATCTTATCCTTACAACAACCCTATGAGATAGGGTTTTGACAAGGCTAACTCCCCAAAGGTCACATGACTAGTTTAAGAAGAATCTAACTCCTGAGCCCTCTCTCTCAACCACTCCTGCAGAGGCATAAACTAAATAATATGAGAACACAGAAAAGGAAGAAACTTACTATGCCTGAGGGAAGTGAGAGGGTTTCATCTCACAGATACATTTAAGCTGAATGGGTTACATTTAAGGATGGGATACATTTAAGGATGAATGGGAATTAAGACTTCAAAAGGTCAAAAGGCACCGCAGCAGGGAGGAGGCTGTGCACATGGGAGGCATCAAGAAAGGACTACGTATTCCAGATGGCTAGAGTGTCATTGAGCTTAGTGGCCAGGAGTAGTATGCTGTACACAAAAAAGGACATCGAATGATTAAACGCTTTGGCAAGAGACCAGACCATGTTTGCATTTCAGAAAGATGCCTAAGGATCCACGTGGAGGATGAGCTACACAAAAAGAAGTCAATCCTGGAAGCAGGGACTTCTAGTCTAAGATGGGAATCAGAGCACCACCCACTTACCAACTCCTGTTGGAAAATCAAACAAATGCAAAAGGAAACATCTTATATTATTGTTGGAAATCAGGGAAGAACGCCGTCCACATGCCAGAAGACACCGTGGAAGAAGATGGCCCTGGTTGGTCACAGTCATCTAAAAATGTCTGAAACAAACCTGAAGCTCAGCTGAGAAGCTTCCTTCACACACATTATATTAGTATTAGATGAAATAGAAACCAGTGGAAAAATAATTTTTAAAAAAGAAAAAGGGGTAATATTAGATGANTGGCCCTGGTTGGTCACAGTCATCTAAAAATGTCTGAAACAAACCTGAAGCTCAGCTGAGAAGCTTCCTCCACACACATTACATTAGTATTAGATGAAATAGAAACCAGTGGAAAAATAATTTTTAAAAAAGAAAAAGGGGTAATATTAGATGAATAAAAGGGGAAATTCAACCAAGAATACAGCCATGAATGACTATGTACCATATAACATAGCATCAAAATAGATAAAGCCAAAGCTGCTGAAAATACCGAGAAAAGTCTAAAATTGCAACTGTAATAGGAGGCTTCAACATACTTCTCTTTCTTAGTAGATCTAGTTAACAGAAGCAAACATGATTAATGTATAAATGCGTAATTGAAAGCTTGAGTTAATAATATGTATCACACTTTGTATCCCATAAATTTTATATTGTATCACATCCTAGTCAACAAGAAACTTCCACACATTCCAAAAGCTAAAAGATTGTACAGGCTACACTTCCTAACCACAATACAATTAATAAAAGGAAAAAAAAACAAAAAGGTAAATCATTTGGGATTATTAAACACTGTCTTAAATAGTTTGAGCCACAAAGGAATATAAAATTGCAGTTACAGACGCTAAGAAATAAATAGAACACTACATATCGAAACATGTGGAGGAAAGTACTCAGAGGAAAATGTGAAGCTGCAAGTATTTATATTAAGCAAACAAATAACTCAAATACACTTTATTCAAGGAGCTGTAAAAAGCACCAAGAAATAAAGGAAAATATAAGGAAAGATGCAATGTAGCAGCTCACAGCATAAATTAATCAATTCAAAGTATTAATTATTTTAAGAAATGGTTCAGTTTTAGAGATCAATAAAACAACTCTGGAAAGCTTAAGGTAAGGAGAAAAATGCAAATGTGCAACATAAGGAATAAGAAATGGACACAAACAAATTTTTAAAACTTCAACTACATAGACAATTTTCTGGAAATATGTATAGATATATCTTATAAAATCTTTGATTAAAGATGATAAATCTGGTAGGATAGTAACCACAGGGGGAAGCTTTTTAATATGTCAAAAAATATCCCCTCAAAGATACCAAGTTAGAGTCCCATGTTGTTTCACAGATTGGTTCTCACAAATCTTAAAGAAGGATACATAATTTATACGCTCAAGAACACAGAAAAAGAAGAAATGTTGCCCAATTCATTTTACCAGATGATATAACTTTGATCCTTAAACCTGAAAAAAATATGTAAAAAATACAATTATCTAATATATAGATTCAGAATTCTAAATAAAATATTGAAATTATAACCTAGCAGTATATTTTTAGAATAACTTAATTTAGAATTCAATTAATGTAATTCACCATGTTAACAAACTAAAAATGTAAAAGCCACGTGATCATCTCAATAGACATGGAGAAAGCATTTGATTTCCAGTTCTCAGAGAACTAGGAATACAAGGGAAATTTCTCAACACATTAAAAAATATCTATGAAAAATGTACAGCTGATATCAAACTCAGTGGTGAAGGTCAAAATGTTTGCCACCTAAGATCAGACACAAGACAAGACACTCTTAGCACTTCTAGTCACCATTGTACTGGAGATTCTAGCCAGTGCAATAAGTACGAAAAAAAAAAAAGCATCCAGATTGTTAAAGAAGAAGTAAAACTGTTGTTACTCACAGATAGCTTATTTGTCTATGTTAAAGTCTGACGGAATCTACAAAAAAGTTACCAGAAACTTATAAATGAGTCTAGCACCATTACAGGATACAAGGTGAATACCCCCCCNCAAGGGAAATTTCTCAACACATTAAAAAATATCTATGAAAAATGTACAGCTGATATCAAACTCAGTGGTGAAGGTCAAAATGTTTGCCACCTAAGATCAGACACAAGACAAGACACTCTTAGCACTTCTAGTCACCATTGTACTGGAGATTCTAGCCAGTGCAATAAGTAAGAAAAAAAAAAAGCATCCAGATTGTTAAAGAAGAAGTAAAACTGTTGTTACTCACAGATAGTTTATTTGTCTATGTTAAAGTCTGACGGAATCTACAAAAAAGTTACCAGAAACTTATAAATGAGTCTAGCACCATTACAGGATACAAGGTGAATACCCCCCCCAAAAAAATCAATTGCATTTATATATTGCAATGAACAATGAAAAATTTTAACTTTAAAATACTACCATTCACAATAGCAACAAAATATTATTTTAGGGGAGCACCTGGGTCGCTCAGTCGGTTAAGCATCTGCTTTTGGCTCAGGTCATGATCCGGGGTCCTGGGATCAGGCCCGGGGGTGTCGTCTTCGGGTCCTTGCTCAGCAGGGAGTCTGCTTCTCCCTCTCCTTTTGCCCCCCGCCTCGTGCTCTCTCTCTCTCTCAAATAAATGAATAATTTTTTAAATTTTTTTAATATTTTAGGGATAAATCTGACAAAAGATGTAGAGTGCCTGTACTCTGAAATCTACAAAACATTGAGAAAAAAATTAAAGCACTAAATACGTAGACATACCATGTTCCCAAGTTTGAAAATTCAGTATTGTTAAGATGGTGATTTTTCCCAAATTGGTCTGTAGATTCAACACAATGCCAATCAAAATTTCAGCAGTTTTTTTAAGAAGTGAACAAGCCAATTCTAAAATTCACATGGAAATGCAAAGAACCTAAAAGCTGAAACGATGCTGAAAAAGAACAAAGTTGGAGGACTAATGCAAACTGATTTCAATACCTATTGAAGAGCTATAATAATCAAGATAGTGTGGTATTGGCTTAAAGATAGATAAACTGATCAATGGAAGAGAATAGAGAATTTAGAAAAAATGCATACATTAAGAACGAATTTTTAGCAAGTGCAAAGTGGTGAAAACATTTTTTCAAAGAATAGTCTTTTTTGGGGTGCCTGGGTGGCTCAGCTGTTAAGCATCTGACTTCGGCTCAGGTCATGATCCCAGGGTCCTGGAATTGAGCCCCAAATTGGGCTCCCTGCTCAGCGGGAAGCCTACTTCTCCCTCTCACATTCCCCTTGCTTGTGTTCCCTCTCTCGCTGTCTCTGTCAAAAAAATAAATAAAATCTAAAAAAAAGAATAGTCTTTCCAACAAAGGGGCTGGAAAACTTAAATAACTCTATATAGAAAAACAGCAGCATCTGATCCATACCTTGCACCATATACAAAGATTAACTCAAAATGGATCATAGACCCAAATATAAGACCTAAAAGTATAAAACTTTTAGAAGAAAATATAGGCTATATTTGTGACCGTGGGCTGGGCAATGATATCTTAAATATGACAATAAAAGCAGAATCCATAAAAGAAAAAAATGATAAATGGACTTCATCAAAATTAAAAATGGTTATTCTGCAAAAGACACTGTTAAGAAATGAAAAAGATAAGCAACAGACAGGGAGAAGATACTTGCAAAGCATGTACCTGGGAAAAGATTCATATGCTGAATATATAAAGATCTCTCAAAATTCAACAGTAAGAAAACAAAGAACCCACTTTTTAAAAATAGGCAAAAATTTTAGACACTTCACCAACAAAGATATATGGATGGCAAATAAACACATNAACAAAGATATATGGATGGCAAATAAGCACATAAAAAATGTTCAACATTAATAGTCATTATGGAAATGCAAATTAAAGCCACAAGGAAATACCACTATTTACCTATTAGAATAGCTTAAATTTAAAAGGCTGACCCTACCAAGTGTTGGCAAGGATGTGAAGGAACTACTGTATCTTTTTACTGCTGAGCCATATTCAACCGTACGAATACACTGCAGTGTGTTCATCTGTTCTCTTATGCATGGGCATCTGGGCTGTTTCCAACTTGGGGTTATTATGAGTCAAGCTATGAATATTCTTGCACAAGTCTTTCATTTCTCTTGGGTAGATGCCTAGGAATTAAATATCTGGATAATAAAGAAGTGCATGTTTCCTTTCATAAGGTAGTGCCAGAATTTTTTCCAGAGTGGTTGTACTATCTTAGATCTTCACCAACAATGTACAAAAGTTTCTGTTCTGAGTAGGTACTGACATAGCACAATTGAGAGCAACTTTCTGGGGTGCTGGAAATGTCCTGTATGTTTATATGGGTTCTGGGTGGCACATATGCCTATATTCGTCAAAATTCAGCAAAGGTACATTTTTGTGTATCTTCATTTCATGTAAACTTTGTATCACAAGAAAAAACTGCAAACAAATACTGAATACTGGCTAATGATTTGTTTACTGAAATATTTAGGTTGAATTGTACTGGTGTTTGTAATTTACTTTATAATGCATCCAAAAAAATTGGACAGAAGGAGGTGGACAGAGTGATGATTGCATTGATATTGTCTCATAAAGCAAGTGCATAAAATGTAAATGACAAAATTTTATAGTGGGTAGAAAGGAGGTCACTGTANAAAAAAATTGGACAGAAGGAGGTGGACAGAGTGATGATTGCATTGACATTGTCTCATAAAGCAAGTGCATAAAATGTAAATGACAAAATTTTATAGTGGGTAGAAAGGAGGTCACTGTAAAAATCTTTCAACTTCACTGTATGTTTAAAATATTTCAAAAAATGCTGGAAATGAAAAAAGTTGCAGTAAACCGCCCAAGAGAAATTAAAGCGTATGACCATACAAAGACTTGTACATTAATGTTCAAAGCCAACCCCCCCAAAAAAGTTTATATGGTATGATTTCACTTACACAAAATTCTAAAAAAATGAAAACTAATCTATGGTGACAGAAAGCAGTAACTGCCAGGGGATAGGGTGTGGGGTGGATTGTGGAGAAGGGCAGGGAGGGGAGAGGGAAAGATTACAAATGAGAATGAGGAAGTATTTGGGCCTGATTGTGATGATGGTTTCACAGTTATGTACATATGTCCAAACTTATCAGATTTTACACTTTAAGTAAGTACAATTTAGGGTATATCAATTGTACCTCAATAAAGCTAGGGGTTTTTTGCTAATTTGTTTGGGTTTTTAAATCCTAAAGAAAATATCAAAAATTTTAATACAGCAGTATGTTTTAGAATATTTTAATAACGTAAGATTTAAGCAATGAATGCAAGGATTATATAATATTAGAAAATTATTAATTGCTAAATTATATTTGAAATTTTACATTTCAAATATTTATTTATCTATTTAAGATAGAACAAAAAAGACAGAGAGAACACGAGGGGGGGCAGAGGGAGAGGGAGAAGCAGACTCCCCGCTGAGCAGGGAGCCCAATGAGGGACTCCATCCCAGGACCCTGGGATCATGACCTGAGCCGAAGGCAGACGCTTAACTGACTGAGCCACCCA
>NC_048223.1:94714727-94774066 GCF_002007445.2 Ailuropoda melanoleuca
GATCGGTAGGAGAAGAAAGGGATAAAGAAAGGGGGTAATCAGAAGGGGGAATGAAGCATGAGAGACTATGGTCTGGGAAACAAACTGAGGGCTTCAGAGGGGAGGGGGGTGGGGAGATGGGATAGGCTGGTGATGGATAGTAAGGAGGGCACGTATTGCATGGTGCACGGGTGTTATACACAACTAATGAGTCATGGAACTTTACATCAAAAACCAGGGATGTACTGTATGGTGACTAACATAATAAAAAATATTATTATAAAAAATTAAAAAATTAAAAAAATAAATAAAATATCATTTATATTTGATATAATGATACCTCCATTCCTCCATTTACTGATAGTCAAAACTCATCTTTCCTTTTCAATTCCTGGCTTCAAGTTCCTTCCTACTTGATACTTTATAACCTAGGACCCTATAAATAATGGCAGGGAAGAGATCTGGGAGAATCTACAAAGCAGATAAACTGACTTAACAGTGAAACTTAAACTGGAATTATCTGCTGCCTTGGATAATTCACAGTTTATTCCCATTTGTTAATATGAATAATTAAGGATTGCTTGAATGAATAATGATGACATAACATGATTTCCTATTACCGGAGACTGGAAACCTGTCCAATTAGTGGTTCCTAGAGGATCTATTGTCAGTATGGCTATTAGGAGAGTGGTTCATATAATTTAGAGGATTAAAAGGGAAAAGGATTAGAAAAGCCCCTTCTTAGGTGAAGCTGGGATCCCTCCAAATTCTAGAGCTTCATGATAATGGAGGAGGAATCTTAATGATTATAGAAATCTATAATCATTGTCTTGAGAAGGAATTTGTTCCCCCACTCTGCTATTGTGATTTATAATAAATATATATTTGGCCTTTATTCCTGGCACAGAACTCCTAAAACCCTTGGAATTTCCTAAGAGAAAGTTGTCTTATGTTATATTAATGACATGACATTTGGAAAGTCTCTAGGTAACCTAAGGATGGGAGCTGGTTGCCAGGGGAACCGACCTTGTGATTAGAGGATTTGAACTTTTANAGAGCTTCATGATAATGGAGGAGTAATCTTAATGACCATTTCTATAATCATTGTCTTGAGAAGGAATTTGTTCCCCCACTTTGCTATTGTGATTTATAATAAATATATATTTGGCCTTTATTCCTGGCACAGAACTCCTAAAACCCTTGGAATTTCCTAAGAGAAAGTTGTCTTATGTTATATTAATGACATGACATTTGGAAAGTCTCTAGGTAACCTAAGGATGGGAGCTGGTTGCCAGGGGAACCGACCTTGTGATTAGAGGATTTGAACTTTTATTTTTTTATTTTATTTTTTTTTCTGTGATTTATTTTATTTTATTTTATTATATTATGTTAATCACCATACAGTACATCCCCAGATTCCGATGTAAAGTTTGATGCTTCATTAGTTGCGTATAACACCCAGTGCACCATGCAATACGTGCCCTCCTTACTACCCATCACCAGTCTATCCCNTTGGAATTTCCTAAGAGAAAGTTGTCTTATGTTATATTAATGACATGACATTTGGAAAGTCTCTAGGTAACCTAAGGATGGGAGCTGGTTGCCAGGGGAACCGACCTTGTGATTAGAGGATTTGAACTTTTAGTCCCACTAACCTTCCACCCCAAATCCTACCTCCAAGGAGGGGCAAGGGACTGGAGATTGAGTTCAGTCACCAATAGCCAACGATTTTATCAATTATGCCTATGTAAGGAAGCCTCCATAAAACTCCAAAAGGATGGGGTTTGGAGAGCTTCCAAGCTGGTGAGCACATGGAGGTGTTGGGTGAGTGGTGTACCTAGAGAGAGCATGAGCATGGAGGCACTGTGCCCATGTACTTTGCCCTATGTATTCATCATCTGGCTGTTCATCTGTATCCTTTATAATATCCTTTATAATAAACTGGTAAACATAAGTACATGTTTCTCTAACTTCTGAGAGCTGACTTATCAAATTACTTGAACCTAAGGAGGGTGTGGTAGGTCAGAAGAACAGGTGAAAACCAGGACATGCAATTGGTGTCTGAAGTCAGAGGAGGGGATGCCATTTTGTGGGACTAAGCCCTTGACCTGTGGGATTTGACACCATCTATCTGGAGTTAAACTGAATTAACTAAATTTAGCTGCTTTAACTAAACTGAGCTAAACTGTAGGGCACCCAGTTAATGTCTGTTGAGAATTGGAGAATTGCTTGTTGGTGTTGGGAAAAAAAAACATATATTGGACCTGCCTAGAAAGATAGAATTCCATCAAAATCTCAAAGAAATAGACATACTATAGGAGAACTTTAGAGGATGAGATCCCTAAAATTTGTTTTGTTTGTTTTGTTATAAAGATATTTATTGCAGCATTGTTTATACCGGTAGAAAAAAAATGCAAAAAACCCCACAAATTTCCATTAAATAATGCTTTTGTCCATATTATAAAATGTTAATCAGTCATTGGAAAACACAATACAGGCAGTCCTTGCTTTGCACAGTTGTGTAGGACCCTAAAAATAACCACACAAACTAAATTGCAAAGCAATGTTAAGGGGGGGATAGGATTATTCTATGACCTTTAAAATAGGAAACAAACAAAAAATAGGAAAACTAATATTTATTTAGTACATTATAATTTAAAACATTACAGTATTGAGAATTCAATTGTTTTATTCCTTTATAAGGAAACTTAGCAAGAGTAATTTGAACAGTGCTGCTCTTCTAGTCATATAACTTCCGGTATGGAGTGACCATCTCTCCTATGCTTTGGTGATTTACCATACTACTTCTTAAGTTCAGAGAGTCTCCCACACTTTATCCTTTGTACTTGCAGTGTCATGAAATATCTGCAAGAGTTCCTTTAATGTGAAGTATTTTGCCATTGTCACTTCCTCTGAGATATCTTCATCCTTTCCATCACAACTACTTTCCTTGTTCACATCAATAAGTTCATCTTTACTAGATGTTACTAGCCTGTTCCTCTGGCTGCATATCTGGAGTTTCTCAAATAGGGCCATGTCACCATGGTCAGGTATTATTTCTATGACTCCACGTACATTCTATTCAGATTTCACTTTTGGAGTTCTGTTTTTCTTTGTGTTACTTTCGTCTTTGTTGGCCAGTTCCCTCTTTCAGTTATCTGCTTTTGTAAAATGTCACATGGGTTCATTAGTGGGAGACAAGGAGGCAACACAACTACACACTTTGCTGTCTGTATGAACTAATAACGTGTGCAGTGACCAATCACTGACAGACTTTGAAAGAAGTGACATGATTGATCACCGAACATGATGAACAGCTGTTGTTTGCACAATGGAGATCCCTAAAATTTACCAGAGATGCTGAAATTGGGGTACTAGTCACTTGATAGTATGTTCCAAATGATTTTTATCTTATTATTGCTCCTTTCTGGGTAAGCAGAAAATAACAGGTAGCTCTGGTTCCTTTATCCTTTTGCCAGGACAGGCAAAAAATTAGAGAAAATCTGAAATCACCTCTTTTCTTGTGGTTGTATTATGTGGGTAATTAGTCATCATGGAATCTCTCCAATCTTCTGTTCAATTTTGATCATTTTGTTTCTTTTGGTGAATCATAAGCAACCATGATTGCACACATGTTCTTTTTGAGATCTTTCAATAATATACCAGTTGACTAAAGAATTTTAGAAGTTGATTGTATTCATTAGGGCTATTTTGGTAGCAAATGACAGAAAGTCAAGTAACAGTGGTTGAAGCAATGACTCTGCGGTGTCCGCAGATCTCAAGGGCAGGAGTAGAGCTGGGATACCAATTTTGGGCAGGCCCCTCTCTTCACCTTTTGCCTGTTTGTGTCTTTTTTTTTTCTTCATTTTTCTCTTTCTTATTTTTTCAACTGGCTTGCTCTGCTTCACATGAGAAGAAAGCATGGCTATTGACAGGACCTACCTGAGCTTTCCATTTCTAGTTTCAGTCAACTGGAAAGAGATGGACTCTCCTCATTTTCAGTTACCAAATCCCTGGCCAAAAACTCTGAGTGGCTCAGCTTGGATTAAATGCTAAGTCTGGAACCAATCTGCTGGCCAGGGCACATTTTGTACAAGATGATTGGTCCAGAGAGGGAAGAGACTGTTTCCAGAAGAAGGTAGAGGAAGGGTAGAGGTGGCTTTATATAGTTAGAGTAATAATTGTTCATTACACTGACCTGAAGGAATTTGGCTCTGTACAGTCAATATGGTAAATTTAACATAAAGTATCACATCTCTTTTGATATCGGGAACATTAAAAGATTCCTTTAGAAAAGCAAGGGTGTTTTAGAAATATATAGTTCCCAATTATGAGATGAGTAAAGATGATGTAACAATTCAGTATAAATATCCTGTTATAAAAACATGTAAATACTGGAATGTTGATGGAATATTGGAATGCAGTGAAAATGAAATATCAAGTCATTATAACTTGACTTAATTTTCCCAGCTACTGAAATACTACTTCAAATAAATGTGTATTTAGTTTTATTTATTGTTATTAATTGTGGAAATAAGAAGTTATTAAGCAGTCTAGCTCTGGAGGCATTTTGCTTGGGTCAGTTTTTTGGGTTTTTTTTTTTGGGGGGTTTTCTTTGTTTTGTTTTTGTTTTGTTTTGTTTTGTTTTGCCACTTACTAGCTCTATGGCCTTGGAAAAATTACTTAATCTCCCTATGCCTGATCATTTATCTGTAAAGTAGGAATAATAACTGTGGCCTTTTCATAGGTTGTTATGAGTATAAAATTAGTTAATATATGCAAAGTGCTTAGAACAGTGCCTGGCATGTTGTCAGCATTCAAGAAATGTTAGCTATCATTATTAGAATAATCTTTGAGCATTGTTTTTTCTTCAAGATTATAGATGAATGATACAAATGGATTTTCTTGCAACCTTTTTGATTTTCAATGAAATGATCACTTAAAATGGACTCCTTGCAAAAAGTTCATGAGCTCCATCTCAAAGAAAATTACAAAGGAGAGGTTACTGGTCATGCTTACAGAACCTAAGACATATTCTATCCCAGGTATTTATTAAGACCTTTTGAAAATGTTCCATTTTGTAGGTGTTTCACCACTCTCTCCTTCTAGGCACGTGGCAGAATTTTATTTTTCACCTATAGGAAGTTAAGTGTGGCCACGTGATTTGCTTTGGCAATGATTTCTAATCTTTCTGGGTAGAAACTTTAAGAATCAGGGTATGTTTTGCTGCATTCTGTTTTCCTTCCACAACAGGCAACTTCTGAGATGAGGGCTTCTCCATTAGCCTGAATCCCTGATTGACAACTCACAATGGATAGATGGTATGAACAACAAAGCAATTTTTGTTGTTTTAAACAACACAATTTCTCTATTTTTAATTCCAGTGGAACTGAAGTCCTTTAAATAAGGCCTCTGGAAAGGAGGGTATCTTCAGGTCTCAGGTCTGGCTAGGCTGGTTCTTCTTTGGCTATATTTCATTCAGGAATGAACATCCACATAATTAGGGTATCAATTTTTAAAAAATCACATTACTAAGACCAAGTATTTAAATGCAGGACAAATCCCCATATTTTGTGCAATGATGCTGTTATTTTTTAAAACACTGGCATCAGTTGGAAATTTATATTAAAGTAATAAATTTCTAGCCCAGCCTCACAAAAGCAGAGCTCATTTTTAAGGTTGCCATTCTGCTTGCCTGGGAAAGCCCATACACCCATCATTCCAACACTTCCAAATACCAGTATTGATAAACTATCTTTCATTGTTCTGTCAGTTTTAACAATCCATTTAATCTGTCTTTTTCTGATCTAATTTATGACACCTGATTTCTCTGCTCAGAAATTCTTTGAATTGGGTCAAATTATTTGTTATTTTTCATCCATCTTGAAATGTAAGCACAGTTTATTTAGCCTTTTAAAAAAATGTTTCCAGGGCGCCTGGGTGGCTCAGTTGTTAAGCGTCTGCCTTCTGCTCAGGTCATGATCCCAGTATTCTGGGATCAAGCCCCGGATCGGGCTCCCTCCTCAGCGGGAAGCCTGCTTCTCCCTCTCCCACTCCCCCTGCTTGTGTTCCCTCTCTCTCTGCCTCTCTCTCTGTCAAATAAATAAACCTTTAAAAAAAATAAAAATAAAAAAATGTTTCCTGCCATTCCTGGACTAGGAATGTGTATATAGTTAGGTTAAGGACCAGTTTCAAACTTGTGGGGATATAGTTTTACTAAGGCCAGAGTTTTACTATATCATTTCTTCCATATCCAGCTGGCCAATAAAATCTTTTTAATGTTTTTCCTCAGAAATGTCTCATGAATCCACTCACCCTTTTGCACCTGTTGAGTAGTACCACATAGTACAGGTTTCCTCATCGCTTGCTCATAATTTCAAGCTTCCCAACTGGTCTTCCTGATAGTGTTCTCTCATCTACCATTGAAATTACCATTTTATTTATTTATTTATTACCATTTTATTTATTTATTTATTTATTTATTTATTTATTTGAGAGAGAGAATGGTGGGGAGGGGCAGAGGGAGAGGGAGAGAGAATCTCAGACTCTGCTGAGTGCAGAGCCAGATGCGGGACTCAGTCTCACAACACTGAGATCATGACCTGATCTGAAACCAAGAGTTGGATGCTTTACCAACTGCACTACCCAGGTGCCCCCAGAATTACCATTTTAGAAACCAAATTCTAAAAACGTGTATACCTGCCCAGGGGACAAAGTGAGTGCTTTAGCATTTAGGGTCCCTCTTCCATTGTGTTCCCTCCCCCACCCACAGTTCTCCAAAGACACATTTTCACCATTTCCTGAAAATGTCATAGCTTTTCATGCCCTGGGGCTCTGCCCAGATGCCAGTCTATGGGGACATCAAAAGCCCTTATGAAACTTTTCTTTCAATTTTACTCTGAGTTTAAGGGTGGTGAACTGTAAGAAAACATTTTCTTTTGCTGTGCATTCATTTATTTCTCATAATAACTTAGTGTAGCTTACAGAACAATTAGCACAAATACATTTAACCCCTGGGTGCCATTTGGCCTCCTATGCCATGTCTGGGGAACTGGGTTTTAGTACTGACTCCAGTAGATGCGGGATCCAGAGTAGGGAACTTAATTTCCTGGGAAGAAACTTACTAATTTTTTAAATAAATGGTTGAACAGAAAGATTTTCAACGGAGGAGCAATTGGCCCTGAGGCAGAACAATTCTTTCATGTGTGAGACTGTCCTGCACATTGCAGGACACTTAAAATCTCTGGCCTCTGACTGGTAGCAACGCCTAGTCTATTACAACCCAAAATATCTCCAAATATTTCCAAGCAATCAACTTTTTTTAAAAAAAGATTTTATTTATTTATTTGACAGAGAGAGTGAACGTCCAAGCAGAGGGAGCGGCAGGCAGAGGGAGAAGCATGCAGGACTCGATTCTAGGACTCTGGGATCACAACCTGAGCTGAGGACAGTCGCTTAACCTACTGAACCACCCAGGTGCCCCAGGAATTAAGATATTTTAAATTTTGTGTGGAGGATCAGAATCTGGAAGAATTGGCCATCTAGATTTTTTTCATTTTCAGGTTTTTTTTTAGTTTTTATTTAAATTCCAGTTAACATACAGTGTAATATTAGTTTCAGATGTACGATTTATTGAGTCAACACTCCCATAGGACACCTAGTGCTCATCACAAGTGCCCTCCTTAATCCCCTTCACCTATTTTACCCCGTCCCCCTAACTTCCTCCCCTCTGGTAACCATCAGTGTGTTCTCTATAGCCGGGAATCTGTTTCTGTTTTGCCTCTCTCTCTCTTTTTCCCTATCCTCATTTGTTTTGTTTCTTAAACTCCACATATATGGAGGCCTAGTAAGACCTACTTCTGTGTTTCCAAGAGACTGGCAAACATAGGCATTTCTACGGCACCTCTTCCTCCTATGTGTTTGGAGTCATTAAGGACAAAAAACATCACTTGGATTTGGTACAAGTCTTTTGATTGTGTGAGTTCACTTGCTGAGGAAAGCTTGCTTACTGCCTAATGTTAGGGTTAATGTCAGTTTATGTCTGGAGGGGCCTCCTTTCTTGTTTTTCCCTTCTGGAACCTCACATGCCTGCATCCTGTCCCAGAAGGCAGGACTAGGGCTTAAAATTGCAAAGTAGATGAGGCAAGTGTAAGATCACAGGTAAGTTGAGGTGTCCTCCATGACCACATGTGCTATGTTTTAATTAGTGGAGCTTTTTTTATCTCCATGATTGTATTTCAGTTGCCCATGGGAGAGCCTTTCTTCATAGATGAAGGCTCACAGAGTCCCTTGGAGGCCCAGGAAAGATTTATGGCTGCTTATCCAAAGGTTCCAGATGGTTTCCTACTACCACAGCTTTAACTCAACTCACAGTTACAGGTAAGAGACCTGTAGTGAGAGGCCAATCCAATTGTCAGGCCCTTATACCAACCTCTAAATGTGACAATCCAACCCTTTAAATGGGTAAATAATCTCCTGTATTTCCACAGTAATTGTAGCTGACTGTGGTGGAATGCGTACCTTATACAGGCAGTGGGCTAAGATATATATATATATATGATATATATATGAAAATACTTAACATATATATGTGAACATATATAACATATATATATATGAAAATATATAACTGAATGAGGAGTGTTTTATTATTAGCTCCAGTCCTAGAGATATTAAGTAACCTACTGAAGGTCACACAGCTAGGAAGCTGTAAGGCTGAGATTTGAACCTGGGCAGTCTGACACTAGAGCATGTGCACACACACACACACACACACACACACACACACAGACACAATTCTACTAAATGTTTGACATGCTTTCTACTCCAACTTCTTCACAATCCTATGAGGTATAAAAGGGCCCAAAATAAAGAAAAAAAAGTAAGACTCCAATGCTAGAGAAATTAAATTTCAGAGCTCCTAAACACACTGACCTTCTTGCCCTCAGACAAGACACCTCAGACAAGACCATGCCTGTAACATACCCTGATAGGTCTGAGTAGGAAATGAGCACATATGGGAAGAGAGGACAGATCTGGAAGGGAAGCAAGAATCTGCTTCGAGAATCTCCAGTTAAACTACTCTTTTCATCAAGGGTAGCAGAGACTCAGGTAACCTCAGAAAGGGGACAGTTATTCTAAAGCTACATTTGGGGCAAAGGTGGATGACGGAACTCATGGATATCCAGCTCACGGGTTTGGTCTTCTGGAGCCAGGGGGTGGAGAGGGACTGGGATCTAAGGCAGATCTAGGCACCTTTGGACTCAGCCACTATCAGGATTAGCTTCTCTAATGCATCCACCCCTCTCTGGGCTGCCCACATCTGTCAGGCACCACCACCTGCCTTATTCTTCCCCTGTTTCCAGTTCCAATAATGAGAGAGGAAATCTGATTGGCTCAGCAAATATTCATCTATCTGTTTGGGCAGAACCCCCAGCCCCCACGAGGACTTGCCTTAGGCAGATAATTTGGTGTCTTTTGCGTCAGCTGCCTACCCAGGCTCACTCAACCAGGCTGGAGGAGTAGGGCAGGGTAAAATGGTGCAAAAGAAATGGAAAATCTTGGTCATTCGGACCAGATCCTCTGTAGAGCTGTTTTTCTCAGAAGCAGCTGGGTGTTCAGAGGCAATGGCATTCACGTATCTTTTACAGAGATAAAACACTGCACTTTTGCACAACTAGATTAAAATTCAGTCCTGTCTAGTGGATATCTACATTTTGGAAGGTGATTTTTCAGTTTTCTCCAGGTTATATAATTCCACACCTAATCAACCCAGAGTGTTCATTTCCTCCCTACCCCTTGCAAATTAGATTTAGGTAAAATTCCTATACTACAATGAAAACCTCTGAGACTCTAAGTCATCCCAAAACATGACATACCTGTGTCTGAAGGCCCCATATGGAATTTTGGTTCAGGCTTTCAGGCCTTAAATTATTATTATTTATTATCTTCTCTGCCACCTAATCTTTCTCTCATAAATTCTGGGAGTTACTAGTGTTTTCTGCTTGCACATATCCTACTTAGTGGTTCTCAGCTATGGCTACATAGTGGACTCAGGGAACTTTAACAAATACTGCAGCCTGAACATACCTTCAGAAATTACGATTTGTTTTGTGAAGGCCTGAGAATTTTTGGAAAGCTCCCCAGGTGATGATAATGTAGAGCTAGGGCCCATAACCATAGTTCTCAAAGTATGGTCCCTGACCAGCAGTGTTAGAAGCATCTGGAAACTTACCAGAAATTCAAACTTTCAGGCTGCATCCCAGACCTGCTGGTTTAGAAACTCTGGGGGTAGGGCTCAGCAGTCCGTTTTAACAAACCCTCCAGGTGATTCTGATGCAGTCTCAAGTTTCAGAACCACTGGTCTACATGGAGCTGTTTAATTTTTTTTTTTTACCTCTTCAGAAACCCGCATCTCAAGCCTTTGAGCTAAGGCTTTTGGAGGTGGCCTCTCAAGTCACATTTGTCACACAGCTTAACTGACTTCCTAAGAGCTGTGTTAGGCTGACTTATGGCTTGGCAAAAGGTTAATTGTTTTGATATTTTGGTAATTCTCAGCTCATTTGTCTATGATTATTAATTACCAAAATAAGATAGCTAAGTCTAGTCCTCTCAGTGGGCTCCCTTTACTATTTTTTAATGTGATTGTTTTCCTAATTGTTTCAGACAATCGTTTTTCTCCCCATGTCTGTTCCATGACATGATAAACTGGCCAGATACTAAGTTTCTGCTTATTCTACCTTCAGCTGCCATTATATGATTTTTCTGTTTTTTTCTTTTTGAGAAAAAAGACCCAACAATTGTTTACCAGGATTTTTGATGCTAAGTGTTTTTATAAATACATGGAACATAACATACTTGCCATAAAAGCAAACACATATTATATAGGATATCATATAGGATCTAAAATTCAAGATGCAATACAATGTTATTGTATTATAATTGTCTTTATATGTCCCCCCATTAACTGCCAAACTTCTGCAGGGAGGGGGGTTGCATATCTTATTCTTAACTGTCCGGCAGATTGGCTGAGGCATAATAAACACTGATCACATGTTTAGTGAATGAATAAAAGAATGAATGAGTGATGGTACCATCCAACACTAGCTGGTCATATCCAGGAATCATGTTTTTTTCGTCTGGAGGCCACATTATAGAAGACTCACTGTTGTTATAATCCAAAGGTGAAAAAGTCAGACCAGGAACAAGAATGTAAGGGTGTCTAGGAGAGGGAAGGGAAATACTGCATGGGTTTGGAGTCACTCCCTTGTGGGGATGGAGCTGATTTTTCCCTCCCCTATGAACCTGGGGAAGGCTCATTGTTATCCTGTCAGCAAATGGAATGGGAAGGAAGCATAGCTTGGCGTGAGAGAATACAATTGTAATAAATGAGAAGGAATCAAAATACAGTAGTGGGAAGCCTTTCTTATCTCTGGGGGATGAGATGTCTTTGGAGGATAGGGTTGGGGAGAGCTGTGGGAGTGGTCACCCATTAGGAGCATATTCCCTCCATGCGGCATCTTGACAAGAGGTCCTTTAAAGTTCAGTGTTTAAGACTATGATGAAAAGGCATTGAGCAAGTGAATCATAAAGTTCTCAAAAAATGGCACCATGGCAGCTCCCCAGGTCAGACTGTGGCTTCACTTGCGGAAAGAGAAAGGGTGGCTATAGAGCTAGGAAGCTATCTGAAAAGAGAAGGGTCATCTCTTGACGCAGGCCATTTTCCCCATCAAGCTAAACCAGCCAGGCTTTATACTAGGGGAGGAGGATTGGAGCACTTGGTTGTGGGATGAATAGGATGGTCCTTCTGGAAATTTTCAGTCCTCACAGAAGGTAGGAGAGCCCACAATGCAGTGGCAATTAATTGGGAACATTAAGGATATGATGGTGTTAGAATAGAACAGAGCTTACTTTCTCTGTGAGGCATGACTGGTCACATTTGGCAGGGTGGTATGGTGAAGGGCAAAGGACCTCGAGCTGAGGGAAACACAAAAAGAACCATTTCTGCCCATCTTTAGCTTGGGAATACAGTGACCTTTTTCTTTGATGAACAGTTTGGATTTGGGGTCTCCGGATCATGCCAGCTCACTTTTCCATCACCTCCTTCCTCCTTTGTATTTCCTCTACTGGCCCCTAAACCATTTACTTCTGTTCCATTTCTCTCGTGATCCAAGTTCAGTCCATGGCTGCCTTCCATTTCTGGTTCACGCACACAAGTTTGCGGCAGGTAGCAACAATCTATCACGATGTGTAAATATAGTTTTATTCTTCATCCACACTAGGGCTCCCAGCACACACATATATTTTCTTACCAGCCAAAAATGAAGACTTTTTGCTTATTATGAACATATCCAGGACAACTGGTCTTTAGAAGCTTCATTTCAGTTCTTTCTCAGGATGTGGTAGCTCCTGCTTCAGGGACCTTTCTATTCCCCTATCTGGAATATTCTTTTTTTCTTTTTTTAATATTTTATTTATATGAGAGAGAGACAGAGATAGTGAGAGAGCTTATGCGGGGAGGAAAGGGAGAATCAGGCCTCCCCACTGAGCAGGGAGCCCCGATGGGATCAGGACCTGAGCCTGAAGAAGACGCTTAATCAACTGAGCCACCCAGGCGCCCCCTATCTGGAATATTCTTATGCTCCCTTTTTACCAAGCTAATGCCCACTCATCCTTCAGATTTCAGTTCAAATGTAGGAATTGTAATGTTAGAGAAAATAACAATGGTGGTTTTTCAGTATTTGTTTCAAGTTTCAACACCATTTTTTTTTTCAAAAAGTGTCAGCGTAGCATAGCTGTTAAGAGCATGGACTCTGGAGGTAGATGGCCTAGCTTTGAATCAGCTCTTCCGTTTACTGCTGTGTGACCTTGGGCAAGTTTTTTAACCTCTCTGAACTTCAGCCTCCCCATCTGTAAGTGAGGATAATACTGTACTCCTGTCATAGTGTTGCTGTAAATATCAAATGAGTAATATTTATGAAAAACTGGTTAATTAAAAACCAGAAAATTAATATTTAATGCATTTAAAATAGAAACATATTTAAGTCTATTATAAAAAGGAAATGAATATAACCTTATAAAAATGCTAGACATTTTTCTGTTATAAAAATATAATTAATAAAAATATAATTAATAGAAATAAAATACTATAAAAATAAATCGATGCTACATAAAAAAGGACTAAAACTTGAGTAGTAAAGAAACATTTATTATGAAATAATTTTTGATTTTTTTTAAAAAACCTGTAGTCTTAGAAAATAAAAAATGAGGGGTGCTTCGGTGACTCAGTGGGTTAAGCATCTGCCTTCAGCTCAAGTCATGATCTCAGGGTCCTGGGATCGAGCCCTGCATCAGGCTCCCTGCTCAGCGGAAAGTCTGCTTCTCCCTCTCCCTCTGCTGCTCCTCCTGCTTGTGCTCTCCCACTCTGTAGAATAAATAAATAAAATCTTAAAAATAAATAAGTAAAAAATGACAATCATGTCATTATCGAAACTCCAGAGCACTGTTTTTGCAGAATTATCCAGCCGTTGGAAGCTCTGGTCCATGAATGCCAGGAGGAGATTTTAAACTAGAACCTGCTCTTCCCTTACTCCCCTATCTTCAGATAACACCATCTCTCTCTCTCTCTTTTTTAAAAGGTTTATTTATTTGGGGGGGGGGTAAGAGGAGGGCCAGAGGGAGAGGGAGAATCTCAAGTGGGCTTTGCATCTATCACAGAGCCCAAATTGGGACTCGATCCCATGAGATCATGACCTAAGCTGCAACCAAGAGTCAGATGCTTAAACAACTGCACCACCCAGGCGCCCCCAGAAAATACCATCTCTTAATTGATAATGTGGAGAAGGTATTTTTAAACATTTCCCCCAATAGGAATTACAGAATTCCACAGAATCTTTTTTTTTTTTTTTTTTGAGTGATACTGAGCTTGAGTTTTTGTTTCAAAGAAATCATTTCTGGTTCATTTTTGTCATCCTCAGATTTCTTAGGTATAAATGAAGGTTCTAACACAGTGTTGTCTGTAAATGTGGAATCTATTACTTCCTATTCCACTCTTTCAGGAAGGTCTCTTTCCATTGTTATTTTCCTTTTTTTTCTTGAGTATCCTGGAGAATATAAAAGAACCTCTTCCAAAATGATTGCAAGTTTGATTCAAAATTTCGTTGTATTTTATTTTATTATTTTTTGATTCAAAATTTTAATGCAGAGTGCAACTCTAGGTATTTCTCAAGACATATGATTCTGGCTTCAGTTTTTTTCAAGATGCCAGCATAACTTTATACCAACAAAATATGAGTATTTTCTACTTAAAGATTTTAAGATACGTGGGATGCCAGAATACTAAAAACAGATTTTGCAATCAGTACTCAAATGTCATTTACTTAAAGAACTCCCTTTCCTTACTTCTCAGACTGGATTAAAGCTCTGTGTTATAACTAGAGGTCTGCAAACTATGGGGGGAGGGGTTAAATCCAGGCAGCCTCCCGTTTTTTGTAAATAAGGTTTTATTGAGCACAGGTATACATACTCATTTACATACTATGGCAGCTTTTGCAATACAATTGTAGTTGCAACAGACGCCATACAACCCACAGGTCTAAAATATTCACTCTTTGATCATTTACAGAAAAAGTTTGCCAATTATTAGCTTCCTATACCTGTCCTTCAAGACCTGAGTACATTTGTAATGATATATCTAGTGATTACTTTATTAATGTTAATATCTCACTATTCTTTAAGCTCCATGAGGGCAAAAACTGTTTATTATCCTATTGCATTCCCAGAACCTAGGCTAATGTTGGCACATAGTAGATGCTCAATAAATGCTTGTTAATTAAATGGTTAGATTATATGAGATGACAATTTGGGAGCAAATATCGCCTCTGGGGTAAAACATTTCTGTTGAAATATAGTGATGAAGAGTTAACGGGGTAATACACAAAGTACGCAGCGTAATGTCTAGAATATAGAATGTGCTGAATAAATGACAGGCCTTATTATGTAAAATCCTCCAAATTGCCTTTTTAAAATCCTGTAGAGACTTTGTCATGTAAATGCACAAAAATATTAGGAAGTGCATTCATTCCAGGGCACATGTTTATTATGAATTTATTCCATGCCTCATGAAGCCACTTTTCTTCATGGCTTCTGAGTTTTACCAACCAGCTTTTTTTTTTTTTTTTTAATAGGCCCTCCTAATGATATGTGTTCTAGAAAAGAAAATCAGTGGAGAAGTCAGCAGCCTTACTAAAGAACGGGTCAGTTCTTCGTTTGTTTGCTTGTTGACCAGGGCTATGCATTGCAATCGCCTGGGAACTGTTAAAAATAATGATGTCTGGGCTCTGTCCCCAGATGTTCTGGTTTCATTGGTTTAGGGTAGTGCTTTTAAAGCTTCCCAGGTGGTTCTAATATGCAGCCAGGGTTGAGACTGTCAGTTTTATCAGTTAAGAGGTATTCAATGAATATTTTTTCAGAGAGATTGAATACACAAAGAGACTACGGCCAGACCATTTATGACATAAGAATTCTAACCCACAACGTCTGCATTGACTGACCGACAAGGATCAGGACTTAGTAACTACCAGCTTCCCCATTTTTATACCTCCTCCACCTTCCAACTCAAGACCAACAAGAGAAAGTCAAACATATTTCCCAACCATCAGATAGGATGCACTGCTCCTAGTTAGCTTGCCTTTAGCATTCCCATACTAAACAATCTCCAATCAGAGCATCCCTGAAGCCTTCCTCTTTTTTTTTTTTCCCTCACTATAAAACTTCCCTATTGACCTGCTTGTGTTTGAGTCTGCCAAATCCAGGTGATGGTGGCTGACTCCCTTGCTATACTGAATAAGTAGCCTCTGTTCTCATTTGGGTGGTCTTCATTAATTTCCACAGTGCTATTACTCTTGTTACTGTAACTAGTGTTGCACAGATAAGTAATAATACTTTGACTTCTCTCACAACCAGGAAAATCATATAACAGAATCCCACTGGGATTAGGTTAAAAACTGGAATGAATATGAGAATTCAAGGGTGTCTCACACAACTGAAAGGCAAGGTCCAGTTGGGTCTTAGGAACCCAGGAAGGGAAGGCTATTGGGAACCAAGAAATTTCTCCATTCTGTCTCTCATCACAATTTTTCTCCGTGCATCTGCTTAATTCTTTCTTCTTCATTTAGACCACGTGTCTCTACTTTCCAGCCCACATGGCAGAATAACCACTACCAGCAACTCTTAGGATTTTATCTCCTGAATTAGAGACAGAAGAGCTAGACCAACTGGAATCTTTTATTGTACATCCACATCCCCATGGAAGGATCTCAGTGGCCCATTTTGGGGAGGTTCCTTTTTCTGCTGCCCCACTGTAACTTAGTGAATGGCTGGGAGGAGGTCAGTTCCTACAGTAAACATGGAGGGTGGCTGAGGGGGATGTTAGCAATACAACTTTAATAATAAAAAAATGCATAATTTAAGTTCTAGATTTGTACCAAAGCCTTTGTTCAGCTGTGTGTGTGTTTTGGTTTTTTTGTTTTGTTTTGTTTTTGTTTTTTTAGCTTCCTAGTGATTTTGGTCTCCTCTGGTGAAGCTTCCCTTGTATAACTTGCACCTGCACCTCCACTCTCAGGCATCCTGAGGTCATTTAATATTGCAAGGAAAATTGTCCTCGAGACTATAGTGCCTCAGGGGACCTAATGTGTGCCTCTCCACCTTATAAGTTTATATGCCCGTAGAAGTGTGCCAGTTATGTCCGTGCCCTCACCACCTCCCAGTGTCCTTTAGAAGTACACTTCACATACTACTTGATGAGAGGACCTCATGCCCAAACAACTGCTATGATCTATGCTATCCTTTTGGGGGGCTTTATGTCCTTGGTTCTTCTTGCCCAGCAGATCTAGGGTTGAGACAGCTGTTTGGAGGCCCCCAACTTCCCACTGCATCTATCTCCATTCATCCAAAGTGATACTTTTCTCACTCAGTCGCCCCTCACTCTACGAACCAACAGGGATGCAGAATCAGCAGGAGAGCTAGAGTAAGAGAATTTCTGGAAGTGGAATGAACTCAGAGTCATCCACTGCTCATCAACTTAGGCACTAAAGAAATTCTGGGCAACACAAGGAGGCAATTAAGCCTAAGTGTATGCCATTTGCTTTGTAGGTGAATATATATTGCAGAGACTAGAGTTTTGAGACACTGTGCTTAAGCCAAAACTAGGGCGTACTGTACGTCTTCCATCAGATCATATACCCTAAGTACAGAGGAGCCCATAGGATTAAGCCCAGAATTGATACTTTCTGAGGAAGCTTGGAGGAAAGTGCTGCTTCAGACATTCTTGCCACTATAACCATGGAGCTCTGCACTGAGTTTTGGTATCAAAGATTTACTGAAGACCTGACACATTTACCATTATGCAAATAACATATTCTTACTTTCCCCCACTGTGAAGTTCAATTAATGTTTTATGTGAAGTCAAATAGGCTGCTATTCCTTAAAGTTCTAGTTTTAAACAAGCAACAGTATTGTCAGTCTGCTTTGATGTCTGCTTATCTCTGAGCAAGGAGAGCAAGGAACAAAGATAATCTGGGTGTTTTACATTGGTTATGTAATTGCAGAGTTCACGGTCTCTTTGCCCTTTTCAAGGTCTTGGGGACTATCTGATCTGACATTTCCCAAGCCAGACAGCCGAGGGCGGCCTCTGAAAGATCATCTCTCTCTTTCATTTCCCCTCCCCACCCCCCCGCTCCTAGAATATTTTACGAGAGTTTGCAGTGCATCTGATCTTCCCTGGAAAGGATTTATTAGGCCCTTACGGATGGAGGACATTGTAACCTAGATGAGAGGGACTGAGTTTCCATTCCTCTGCTTATTCATAGAGGTTGTAGCAAAACACACAGATGTTTTCAAGCCTCGATTTTTTTCACCAAATGGGAATAATGTGGAAAGCAATGTGTTATCAACTGATGATCAAAAGAGATCCTGATGTGGAAAGCATAAAATCATTTATTGAGCACTTATTGTATGCCATGTAATCTACCAGGCCTGGGGATGCAGTGATGGACCAAAGATAGACATAGTCACTTTTCATATGGGTTTACTTGAGTCTATTTGGAAAGTTAGGTATTCAGGTTTTAAAAGGCACACAAGCAAATGTAAACTTTAACTGTGACAAATGCCCTAAGGTGGAGGTGTATGGTGTTGTGAGAGGCTGTATTAGGGGCATCTGTTCTGGGTTGAAGGCCAAAAAAGCCTTCCACAATAGTGGCAAATGAGCTACAGTCTGAAGAGAAAACAAGAAGTCACTAGGGGAAGAGCTAGACACAGGGGAAGAGCAGGTACAAGGCCCGATGAAGAAGAGACCCAGAGTGTATACCAGGGACTAAAAGATCATGCAGAAGGACCACGGGCACCTTGCCCTGCCACTAGTAAGGCTACACATTGCATACAGTCAGAGGGGGGAATAAAAACAACTTTGCATCCTTAGACAACCACAAAAAAATTTAAAAAAAAATGTCTAATCCTACTTTTCAAAATGAATCAATCTCTGACTTTTATGACCTTGATATGTTCAGATTTATAATAATATTTGAAGATATGATAATCAAGTGAGGAATTTATGGTTTTTGAGCAATGAAAATAATAATCAGACTGATTGTAACTTTATAGCATATTTAAGTATCCACATTTTCCTTTATTCAGGGTATCCCATTCTTCTGAAAGTTGGACTCTTGCAAACAGCGAAAGGCTCATTTCTTAGGGTTTGAATCTCCCTCTGGGCTCTCTCTTGATGATGCTAGTGTGGCTGCAATGACCCCAAGTGAGTCTAGAGGGATTTAGTTGGGACCAGCTCACAGAGTCCTGCAGGTTACTTCAGAAGTCTTGTCTTTACCTTGAGATCAAGAAGGAAGCCATTGGGGGTCACAGGGACATGATCTTTTTTTTCCGCTAAGTTATTTAAATTCAAGTTAGTTAACGTATTGGTTTCAGGACCAGAATTTAGTGATTCATCACTTACATATAATCCCCACTGCTCCTCCTAACAAGTACCCTGCTTAATGCCCATCCATTTAGCCCATCCCCCACCTACCTTCCCTCCAGCAACCAGTTTGCTTTCTATAGTTAAGAGTTCCTTATGGTTTGCCTCCCTCTCTGTTTTTATCTTATTTTATTTTTTCTTCCCTTCCCCTATGTTCATCTGTTTTGTTTCTTAAATTCCACGTATGAATGAAATCATATATTTGCCTTTCTCTGACTGACTTATTTTGCTTAGCATAGTACCCTCTAGTTCCATTCACATTGTTGCAAATGGCAAGATTTCATTCTTTTTGATGGCTGACTACTATTCCATTGTATATATATATCACATCTTCTTTATCCATTCATCTGTTGATGGACATCTGGACTCTTTCCATAATTTGGCTGTTGTTGATAGTGCTGCTATAAACATTGGAGTGCATGTGCCCCCTTTGAATCAGTATTTTTGTATCCTTTGGATAAATACCTAGTAGTGCAATTGCTGGGTCATAAAAGAGTATCTCTATTTTTAATGTCTTAAGGAAGCTCCATATTGTTTTCCAGAGTGGCTGCACCAGCTTGCCTTCCCACCAACAGTGTAAGAGGGTTCCCCTTTCTCCACATCCTCGCCAAGGTCTGCGTTTCCTGTATTGTTAATTTTAGCCATTCTGACAGGTGTGAGGTAGAATCTTATTGTGGATTTGATTTGTATTTCCCTGATGATGAGTGATATTGGAGCATTTTTTCATGTGAGGGACGTTATCTCTTACACTTTGAGCTTGCAGAGTGAAGGGTGCATTAGAGACAGAGTGGACATGTTAGGAAGCCATTGTAGTAACCCAGTTGAGAAAAGATAGATGTTTGTTCTGGGGTGGAGATGGTGGTTGTGGAATGGAGAGGAAAATGGAATTGAAGGATATTTAGGTGATAAAATGAACAGGACTTGATTCTGGCCTGAGAACCAGTTGGGTGGTAAAGCCATGCCCTGAACAGGGAAGCACTGGAAGAGGGGCAGGCCTGGGGGCTTATAAAGTCCACATGAAGGAAAAGTCTGATTTTGTTTTTTTAGCAATTAAAGAATTCCTCAGATGATGGTACAGTTATACATAAGCTATTCCAACTACATGGTGTTTTAAAATCAGCATTCCCAAATCCCAGTGTGTAATCCTTTAAACCCTCTGGTAAAATGCACAGAATTCATTCCTTTGTCAAAGCCACTATTGTACCTCCTTGGAGAACTCATTTAAATGTATCTATCCTCGGGGGCCAGGGCAGAGGAAGCATTAAGCCAGAATTTCCCTCTCTTAATAACCTCTTATGTTTACGTGGTATTTTAAAATTCACAATATACCTTATCACAGTGCTACTCAAAGCATGGTCTCCAGAAGGCAGCATCAGCATCACTTGGGAGCTTGTTAGAAATGCAGATACTGAGACCTTCTGAATCAGAAACTTGTATTGTGGGTGTTAGAAGCAGGGAGGTCTGCAGTCTGTGTTTTGGCAAGTTCTCCAGGTGATTCTGCTGCATGCTCAAGTTTGAGAAGCACTGCTTGTCATGTAATATCTCTTCCATGCTTAACAATAATTGTGGAAGGTGGATATTATTATTCTTGTTTCACTAAAGAACAACCAAGGCTCTGACAGGTTAAACGACTTACTTAAACATATAGTTGGTGGTGACAAAGGTTGAAATTCAGTCCATGGTTCTTCTAAATCTACATTTAGTGCCTTCATAACCTTCTTACTTGAAATGAGTGCAAGGACCTTGAGGCAACAGATCTGTAAGCTTTGTTGGTGATGGAGAGTGGGAAGCTGGGTTTGGAAGAGATGGAAGGATATCTTACCTTACACCAAATAATAAACCATCAGATTATATTCTTCTGCCTAGGGGGAACCTCATTTGTGGGAGCAGGGGTGGGAAGGTGTTGGAACTTGCTGGTATCAGCTAGTGAGAGGCAATAATGCACATCTCTTCCAAATTCTTCATTCAGTGATGACATGCTGGTAGGTTAAAATGGACCAGGACGGGAATATTCACACCACAGAAAATGGCTAAGGCTGCAAATCAGGGCTCTTCACTCCTACTCCCAAGGGTGGATTGTTAAATATTTACCAGCATACCCCTGGAGGAGTGTCAGAAGATCTCAGAGACAATGTATCATAAAACAGGGAAGGAGTTGCTGGAGAAGTGAGGCAGGGTCACTGTCATCAAGATAAGGTGTTGCCAATTATAACCATGGACCAGAAGTTTCTCCTATGGATTAAGATTACTGGGAATAAAAAAAATGTATCTTAAATTTTATGCTTTCAGCCGAGCTAACCTAATCAAGATGGGAAAAAGTTACTAAATATGCTTGTTTTTGAGACAAAAATAACGAACATTTTAAAACAGTGGTCTCTAGTTGTTTTTAAATATGCAAAGCAACATGGACAGGACTTTCATAATAAAGAACACTTCTTCAGCCTTTTCCCCAGCATGGGCTTGAAGTTGCTTGTGAGAACTGTTGAACAAACTTATAGTAGGTACCATCAACAATACCTACAGAATATGGAAAGAAATGAGTTTTTGCCAAGATCAGGTTTATGTTACATTTCAGTTAAAGTTGAATAAAATTGTATGTTTTCTGAAAACCTGAGAGAAAATGTAATTATATTGACCTATAGATTCACCCTGGGAGGATTATTTAAAATGGAACCTATTGTAGCTAAAATTTGAATATATTTTGGTTTAGAAACCAAGAATGAGGGGCGCGGGTGGCACAGTCATTAAGCGTCTGCCTTCGGCTCAGGGNTCAGGGAGTGATCCCAGTGTTCTGGGATCGAGCCCCACATCAGGCTTCTCCACTGGGAGCCTGCTTCTTCCTCTCCCACTCCCCCTGCTTGTGTTCCCTCTCTCGCTGGCTATCTCTTTCTGTCAAATAAATAAATAAATAAATAAATAAATAAATAAATAAATAAAATCTTAAAAAAAAAAAAAGAAACCAAGAATGAAAACTTATGGGGTTTTTCACTCAGAATGTCATAGAACTTGGCTACTGATCCCAGTGATAGGAATCACTCAGATTCCCCCAGCCCTGTGGGTCTCATTCTGGGTTTCACATTAGAATCACTTGGGAAGCTTTCAAAATAGTTGATTCCCAGGCTATGCCCTAGACCAGTTAAATCAGAGTCTGAGAGTGAGACTCAGGCCTTATTTTTAAAGCACCTCAGATGATTCCAATGTACACCAAAGGGCAGGAACCCCAGTCCTGGAGCAATGACAGAAACCACCCCCTTATTCTACAGATGAGAGAGCCCAAATTGCTTCACTGATTGTCCCTGAGGCACTCAGCTAGCTGCTCACTAGTTAATCATCAATGAGGTAACAATTGTGGAACACCTAGTGTTTGCTCAGTCCTGGGATGGGTGCCATGGAATTTGGAAGGACCAGTGCAGTAGACTGTGGAGCTCTGTGCTCATAAATCCCCCTGGCATTTTCATCCCGGTGAAATCTTTTTAAATCAGTAGTGCCTTCAGGTCTTCATTTCATCACCCAATTCTTTTCCACCCCCAGGTTTTTCCAATGCTCTACTTAATATTACTGTAATAGCACTCTGAATTTTCCTAGTATGTACCACAGTTTGTAGTCATTTATTTATTTATGAGATTATTATATGAATGTAGACTCCTCCACCAGTCTGCAAGTTCCATGAGGGCAGGGATTGTGTCTGGGTTTTTTCACTATTCATTCATTTATTCAACTAATATTTTCTGAGTGCCTACTCT
The DNA here is from genome assembly GCF_002007445.2 of Ailuropoda melanoleuca. Classification (NCBI taxonomy): domain Eukaryota; kingdom Metazoa; phylum Chordata; class Mammalia; order Carnivora; family Ursidae; genus Ailuropoda; species Ailuropoda melanoleuca. The sequence goes on from NC_048223.1 coordinate 94,737,477, forward strand.
GGGTTGGGCTCTGTTTCAAGAACCAGAATGTTGCCTGGAACACAGTAGTCATAGATGTGGCTGTCGCTTACAAAAAGGCCGAGAGAAGCAACATGGAAGCATAAAGAGGATGCCCTTTGCCTTGAAGTGTGGTTCTCAGAGTGGTTCCCAGACAAGCAATTTTCAGCATCACCTGGGAACTTGTTAGAGATGGGCCCCACTCCAGACCTTTAGAATCAGAAACTCTGGGCATTGGCCCAGCAGCCTGGTTTAATGAGCACCCCAGGTGATTCTGATGAATGCAAAGGTTTGAGACCCTCCTCACTAAAGAAGCTGGAGTAATTGGTAGCTGATGATATGCACCAGGTTTTGTTCTGGCGTCAGTTAACAAATGCCACCTTTGACCCTCCCATTGGCTGCCTCTTTGCCTATCCCTTTTTAAGGCACCCCACCTGCCTGTAAAATCTAAAACCTCAAAGTGACCATCAGATTTTGATCCCGAAGGACAGCTCTTCCATCAAGATGAGAGAATGCATGGTAGGCACAGCTGAAAGAGATGGTTTCATGAGGCACTCTTAATAAAAGTTTGAGAATATTCTCTTTAAATGAGTTGGCTGTGTTAGGAATCAGATGTGAGTGTAGAGCGGTTATAAGGTTTGATGCTAACTTGTTCTGTGGTACCTGTTGCCAACTCAGGTTGTTAGCAACTCCCATTTGCTTTTGTCTCCCTTGCTGGGATGGCCAAGAATTTCTGAAGAAGGTCACAAAGCCTTGCTATTCGGTCTACTCTCAAGTCTCACTTCCCAGCTTTGACAAGGCCCTCTCTGGTGCTGCTGCTTATCCTTTTTTCCCTTTCATCCTCACTCCCGACTGCCCTTTTCCCACTTCCTCCCACCAGCTTCCTCTGACCTCTTTCACTCTCAGCTCTGACCCTGCCACTCCTCTTGGGAAGTGAAGGAGTGCAGTAGGCTGGCTCCCTCTCGGCTTCTTTCTCTCCTCCTCATCTTTCTGCAGCTTCACGTGTTCCTTCTTTCCTCACTTTCCATCTCATTTACAAAGGATTTACTGAGAACCTTTTATGTGCCAGGCACAGTGTGGGCTATAATCCTGCTCTCAGTACATTCCGGAAAAGTGGATTTAAAAAAATATGCAAGCAAACAAATATATGCAGTATATGAATATATGAGACAGGATAATTATAAATGGTAACAGGAGCCACAAAGGAAATTAATCAGGTCCAAAGAGAGAGAGTAACAGAAAGAGGAAGAGGTGATTTGTTCCTTTCCAGGGCTCTCCTCCCTCTGTACATTGTGATTCCAGCCTGGTTTGCTTCCCTGACTTAATTACTATCATTTCTCTCTCTTACTCCCGATACTTTCCTTCTGCCTACAAATAGAATTGACCCACTCCCATTGTAAAACAGATCTTCATGATTCTAAGATTGGTTTACAACTGGTGTTTGTTTCCACCTCTCTACTGAAACTGGACCTTCCATTAAAGTGGTTATTAGAGTCTAAATCTAGTGGCAATTGCTTAGTATTCATCATTCTTGATTTGCTATGAGATTGTCCATGTGTATTTTGATTTAAACCCATTCCTCCCCAGGGTGCCTGGGTGGCTCAATTGGTCAAGTGTCCAGCTCTTGATTTTGGCTCAGGTCGTGATCTCAGGTAGTGAGATGGTGCCCCGCATCAGGCTCTGCACTCATCACAGTCTGCTTGACTCCCTTTGCCCCTCTCCCAGCTTCTGTGCTCAACCTCTCAAATAAATAAATAAATAAATCTTTAAAAAAATAAATAAATAAACCCATCCTTCCCTAACTTCTGTGAATTGGAGCCAACCTTGTCTCGAACCTTTCCACATGTGCATCTCTTCTTGTCTTTCTTCGACATCTTCATACCCACCTCCTTTGTGACATCATTTCTTATGTTACCAGGCAGAAGTGACCAGACCCTCCTCTGCTATCTCACAGCTCTGTCCTTAGTGAGTGGCAGCACTCACCACCCTGCTGTAGCTCTCTCATTCTCCTTTCTGGGTCTGCAGGATGCCTACGGGCAAGAACTGTGAATCAAATCTTCTGATCCCACCACGGGCTTTGCCATGGAGGCATTCAATAAATATTTGGAATGGATTACTATTAATGATGGTATTTGGTAGATTATTAAGTAATATCATCAAATATTCCTTAATTAATTTATGTATTTGTGCATTTCAAGGATTGTAAGGCCTGGAAGCTGGGAATTGGATATTTCAGCTGGGGAAGAACTGGATTCATACTCTCAAACTAAAAGCCAGGGCCATCTGTAGCCCTGGTGCCCATGAACAGGACCTCAGTAAAGGCTGCCATAGCAACACACAGCATTGCTTTGTTTTAGTCAGCATAAATTAACCTTTTAAAACATATGACTGTGAAGGGTTATGTTATTTTTGTTAAGTATATAATTACATTTTTGCTTTGAAATACCACCCCCCCTCAACATTCCCAACCATTATGACTCTGGAACACATCCCCATGCCCCTCTGATACTTCCTCCTCCCAATGAGCAAAGTGCCTTGTTGGATCGCATCTGGCATGTTAATAAATGTATCTTTGCACAGTAAAATGCTAAATGATGTGCTGTGGATGCATGGGTGCTGTCAGGGTTTGCAGGAGGAGATAACTTGTTCAGAAAGTGTTTATGGCACTGAGATGAACAAGCAGCCTCTTAGGGCATGTTTGATTCAGCCAGACTGAGAGTGAGATGAGAGGGCCAAGTGACACAGAGTATGGATCGGGGAAGTTAGCAGAATATGCATTTTAGGGATAGATGAACCAAACTGCCAGCCCCAGGTTTGTTCATAATCTTTGAACTCTATGGAGTTTTACTTGAGTATATGAAGACCCAATCACAAATCAGTAAGAACTACACAGGGAAAGCATTTCTACTGATTTTAAAAAACCAGAACAAGTTCCAAATATGCTGATATTTTTTCTGAGTCCTATTCACAAATACTGTTCTTTGTTCTTTCTTTTTTTTTTTTTTAAGATTTTTTTCATTTATTTGAGAAAGAGAGCACAAGTGGTGGGGGGAGGGAGGGGTAGAGAGAGAGGGAGAAGCAGACTCCCTGCTGAGCAGGGAGCCCAATATGGGGCTCAAACCCAGGACCCTGGGATCAAGACCTGAGCTGAAGGCAGACACTTAACTGACTGAGCCACCCAGGTGCCCCTCCTGTCCCTCTTTCTAATCAATATGGTAACACAGTGGGTGGAACAATGGGGCATAAATGGATAACACCTATGAGTAAAAACCAACCTTCAAACATTGTCCAAGAAGGTGTGTTTTTTAAAAAAATCATATCCTTTAATATTTCAAAATAGGCCATGATTAGACCTCAACAATCCCAAACTCTACATTTATGTACCAGATGTAGGAAAACAAATAGTTATCACTTTTTTCATGATTATGCATGTGTAGAGGGGTCTATTATTTGGAGACCTATTTGTTTAACAGAGTCATCCAAACTCAGTGAGCTGGGAGGGACAGGTTTCCAGGAAAGCCTTTAAATATTTGGTTATGCATGATCATTCTCCCTAGGAGCAAGTGGACAAAGTGTGGCACATTTGAATGTTTCTGAGGTCATTTCTAATTCTATGCTAATATTAGATACCAGTGTGATTAATAATATGGCTCATCAGTTGTAGCTACTTGATAATTATTCTCATTAGGCTCATGTATAATGCCATTTTTCCCCATGAGAAAACCAAATTATTTTATAAATTTTCACTTGCCAAATAAACAACAATTCTCATACTCCAAGAGCAAGACAAGTGCAAATTGCATTTCGATGAGTCTAGAAAAAGGAGATGCTATTTTATTTAATATTTTTAGTTCCACTTGCTCTTCTCAGATGTATTTTTACATTACTCTTTGATAGTTTCCTTTGCTGAGTGTCCTTTCCCACACAATTCTTTTGACTTTGATTGAAAGTGATTTCTATAGCTCTCCAAGAAAATTTAAACCGAAAACTTGTGTTTTACCATCCAAAGCAGTAGCATCTGCCCCATCCTGCCTCCACCACCAATCTCATGTTTTCAACAATTAGACTGTGAACACCTCAAGGTGGGGCTAGAGGTTGAGCCACATTTGTATCCCTGGGGTTGAACTCAATGGTTGGCAATTGGAGATACTCAGTAAGTGCTGTTTGAAAAAAAAAGAAGAAATGCATGGGTGACACTTCCATTCTAGTCCACCTCATTATATATTTATGAGGTCCATGGAGGAGACGTAGGGATGGGAAGCTGTTTAAAACAACTCCTCACCTACCTGCCCTCTGGTAACCATCAGTTTATTCTCTATAATTAAGAGCCTGTTTATTGATTTGTCTCTCTCTCTCTCTGTTTTTCCCTTTGCCCATTGTTTTGTTTCTTAAATTACACATATAAGGGAAATCGTATGGTATTTGTCTTTCTCCGACTTATTTCACTTAGCATTATACTCTAGATCCATCCATTCCATCGCAAATGGCAAGATTTCATTCTTTTTTATGGCTGAATAATATTCCATTGTATATATGTGTACAGCATCTTCTTTATCCATTCACCTATAGGTGGACACTTGGGCTGCTTTCATATCTTGGCTATTGTAAATAATGCTGCTATAAACATAAAAGTGAATTAGTGTTCTTGTATTCTTTGGGTAAATACCCAGTAGTGCAATTGCTGGATCATAAGGTAGTTCTATTTTTAACCATTTAAAGAACGTTCATACTCTTTTCCACAGTGGTTGCACCAGTTTGCACTCCCACCAATAGTGCAAGAGTGTTCCTTTTTCTCCACATCCTTGCCAAACGTGTTGTTTCTTGTATTGTTGATTTTAGCCATTCTGACAGGTGTGAGGTGACATCTCATGATAAGTTTTGATTTGCATTTCCCTGATGGTAAGTGATGATGAACATCTTTTCATGTGTCTGTTGACCAGGTTGTTCCAAATTCTGAAAGTTCTCAGTCTTTGGGAGAAAGAATAGAGCTCAGATACTCCACCAGGTTGGCAAAACAAAGCAGTTAACAAAATTGAGAATCCTTTTCTGTGTCAGGATATTTATATACTCGTTTTTATTTAATCTTCTTAATAACCCAATAAGGTTAATATCATTCTTATTTTGAGGTGAGAAAATAGATGCTCAAGTGTACTAAATGTTCAGGGAAGCTTTGATGAGAACTACAGAAGCTCTTGTAAACTCACCACTAAAGCACTGGAATCTGGGATCTCATCTTTGGTCAGTTTTTCTTTCCCTTAGTACCATTAAGTATTGTAGTGAGCATCTTTTTGCGTATGAGTATGTACACGCACGTGTATATGCTAAGTGTGAAGTTGTATATTTTTTAAAGATTTATTTATTTGAGGGAGAGAGTAGGGGGGGAGGGGGAGAGAGAGAGGGAGAGAGAATCCTCAAGCAGACTCCCTGATGAGCATGGAGCCTGACTGATCTCAGGACCTCAGGATGATGACCTGAGCCAAAATCTGGAGTCGGCTGCTTAACTGACTAAGCCACTTAGGTGCCCTGAAATTGCATGGTTTTTAAATTTTTTATTTTAAAAATTGTCATGCAATAAAATTGTGGGTTTTTTTCTTTTGGTGTACAGTTCTATGAAGTGTGTGTGTGTGTGTGTTTGCTATTAATTTCCATTATTATTTTTAAATGAAGTATACTTGACATGTGATGTTACTTAGTTTCAGGTGTATAACATATTGATTTGACAATTTTTTACATTATTCAGTGCTTGCCACAATAAGCATAGTCACCATGTGTCACCACATAATGTTATTACAAGATCATTGACTACGTTCCCTAGCTGTACTTTTCATCCCCATGACTTATTTATATTATGACTGGGAGTTGTACTTAGTTTCCTTCACCTATTTTGCCCATCCTCCCACTCCTCTTTCCTCTGACAACCACCAGTTTGTTCTTTGTATTTATGAGTCTGTTTCTGTTTTTTGCTTGTTTGTTCGTTTGTTTTGGGTTTTTTTTAGATTCCACATATAAATAAAATCATATGATATTTGTAGTTGCCTATACAGTTCTATGAATTTTAACATATGTATAGTTTTGTATTATCCCCACCATAATCAGGCATAGAACAATTTCATCACCCTAAGGAGCTCCCTTGTGCTGTCACCTTGTAGTCATCCCCTCCCCCCATCTCTATCTCCTGGCAACCACTGATCTATTCTCTATCACTATAATGTTATACCACTATAATATTATATCGCTATAATTTTATCTTTTTGATAATGTCCTAAAAATAGACTCATATAGTACCTAAACTTTTGAGATTGGTTTGTTTACCCAGTATAATGCCTTTAAGATTTATCCAAGTTGTGCGTATCAAAGTTCATTCCTTTTTATTGATGAATGGGATTCCACTGTATGGACATACCACAGTTTGTTTATTCATTTGTCCATTTGTGGTGGATGGATTGATGGTTCTCCCAAAGATGTCCACATCCTAATCCCCAGAACCTGTGTTGTGGCATGTTATAATATGTTATCTTACATGGCAAGAGGAATTAAGATTGCTAGTTACCTGAACAGCCTCTAGAAGCTGAAAAAGGCAAGAAAATGGATCCTTCCATAGGGCCTCCAGATAAGAATGCAGCCTGTCAAAACTTTGATTTTAGGGGCGCGGATGGCACAGTCATTAAGCAACTACCTTCGGCTCAGGGCGTGATCCAGGCGATCTGGAATCGAGCCCCACATCAGGCTCCTCCGCTGGGAGCCTGCTTCTTCCTCTCCCACTCCCCCTGCTTGTGTTCCCTCTCTTGCTGGCTGTCTCTGTCAAATAAATAAATAAAATCTTAAAAAAAAAAACTTTGATTTTAGCCCAGTGAGACCCATCTCAGACTTCTCATTTCCAGAACTCTAAGATTATAACTGTGTGTTATTTCAAGCCACTAAATTTGTGGTAATTTTTTACAGTACTAGAAAACCAGTACACTACTGAAGGACATGAAACTGTTTCCAGTTTAGGATAGAGCCAATTATGGATAGAGCTNGTTTAGCTTTATTAAAAAACTGCTAACCTGTGTTCTAGAGTGTCTGTACCATTTTACATTCCCACCAGTTACATATGAGAGTTCTAGCTGCTTTGCCACCTCATCAGGTAGCAACGGGATTATTTTAGCCATTCCGTAGTTGGGTAGTAGTTTTAATTTGCATTTCCCTAGTAGCCAATGATGTTAAACATCTTTTTATGTACCTGTCTGCTAACTTTATATCCTTTTTAGTGAAATGCCTAAGTCTTTTGTCGATTTAAAAAATTGGGTTATTTATTTTATTGTTGAGTTTTGAGAGTTCTATTTTCTGTGTACAAGTCTTTGCTATATATGGATCTATTTGTGTGTCTACTCTGACCTCTGTATTCTGTTCCTATGGTCTATGTGTCTGTTCCTTTGTTAGCACTACGTTGTGTTGATTGGCGTAGCTTTCCAGTAAGTCTTGAAGTTGGATAGTGTGATTCCTCCAGTTACTCCTCTTATCAATATATTTTCTACCTACTTTACTCCCTTGCCTTTCCATATACAATTTAAAACCTGTTTGTATATATCAACAAAAAATCCTGCTTGAATTTTGATTTGTATTAGTTAAGTCTACAGATCATTTTGGGGAAATTGATACCTTTATTATCTCTCTCCATTTATTTAGATCTTGTTTAAGTATTTTTATCAGCATTTTTTTAGTCTTTTTATTTTTATTTAAATTCTAATTAGTTAACATACAGTGCAATATTGGTTTCAGGAGACTTCAGTAATTCATCACTTATATACAACACCCAATGTATCAGCATTTTTTTAGTTTTCAGCATATAGACCCTGTACATGTCTTGTTATATTTCTGTTTCTTGAGTTATTGTAAATGGTGTTTTTTTTTTAAATTTCAGTTTCTAATTATACTTTGTTAGTATATAGAAATGCACCCAGTTGCTCATCCCAACATGTGCCCTCCTTAATACCCATCACCCATGTTATACACAACTAATGAATCACTGAACACTACATGAAAAACTAATGATGTACTGCATGGTGGCTAACTTAACATAAAAATAAAAAAAAGAAAGGAAAAAGAAAAAAGAAAAAAAAAGAAATGCAATTGATTTTTTGCACGTGTTGACTTTGTATACTTCAACCTTGCTAAATCTACCTACTAGCTATGGATTTCTTGAGATTTTCTATATAGACAATCATGTCTGAAAATAGGGAGAGTTTTACTCTTTCCTTTCTAATTTTTGTGCCTTTTACTTCTTAATTTTTTCCCCCCTTATTGCACTTGTGAGGATTTCTTACTCAATGTTTAATAGAAGTGGTGAGAGTGAATATCCTTGCCTTGATTTCAGTACTGGGAGAAAACATTCTGTGTTCCACTGTTAAGTATAATGTTAGTTGTAGGGTTTATAGATGCCCTTTACCAGGTTCAGGAAGTAGCTTTCTATTCCTTGTTAATGGCATTTTTTACATGAATGTATATTTCATCAAATGTTTTTCTGCATCTATTTGAAATAATCACGTTTTTAATATATTTTTAATATGGTAGATTACATCAACTGATTTTCAAATTTTTTTCCTGAAAATCATTTTTAATTTTTTTTCCTTTTTTTTTTATTATGTTCAGTTAGCCAACTTAGAGTACATCATTACTTTTTGATATAGTGTTCAACGATTCATTAGTTGTGTATAACACCCAGTGCTCATCACAACATGTGCCCTCCTTAATACCCATCACCTGGCTACCCCATCCCCCCACTCCCTCTTCTCTGAATGATTTTCAAATATTGAATCAGCCTTGCATTTTCAAAATAAATTGTGTTTGATCTTGGTACAGTATTCTTTTCATATATTAACTGGGTTCTATTTGCTGATATTTTATTGAGGTTTTTTGTGCCTGTTCTCGTAGGGGATATTGGTTTGCAGTTGTCTGTCTGTCTCATTCTTCCTCTTGTAGTGTCTTTGTCTGATTTTGGTATCAGAGTAATGCAGGCCTCATGAAATGAGCTAGTAAGTATTACCTCTCTTCTAATTTCTAGATGAGATTATATAGAATTCCCATTATGCTTTCATAAATATTTGATAGAATTTACCACTGAAACCATTGGGGCCTACAGATTTATTTTTCCAAAGGCTTAAAAATTTTTTTAATTTATCATATAGTAAAATTGACTTACTGTCTTTTGGTATACAGTTCTGTGACTTTTTAAAAAAATCTATGAGTTTGTTCTTTTCAGAATGTTTAAAATGCAAATTTGATTTATGTATTTAAGAGTTAATTAATAGTTATAGGGCTCTTCTAGCTATTTATTTCATATTGGGTGAGTTTTGCTAGTTTGTGGGTTTTGAGGAATTAGTCCATGTCATTTTAGTTGTTGAATTTTTGTTCATAATAGTTCCTATGATCCTTTTAATGCCTATGTGGTCTATAATGATATTCCCTCTTTCATTCTGGAATTCTCTTAGTTTCCTTCATCCAAGAATATTTCCATTTTACCTTTATTTCTGATGGGTATTTTCACTGGATATAGACTTCTGTGTTGACATGTCTTGCCTTTGGGTACTTGACAACTGTTGTGCCTCTTTCTCCCAAATTCCAAGACTTCTTTTTTTTTATTTCTAATTTTATTTTATTTAAATTCAATTTACATAGAGTGTATTATTAGTTTCAAGGTAGAGCTCAGTGATTCTCAACATCCCATGCCCTCCTTAATGCCGTCACCCAGTTACCCCACCCCCCTACCCACCTCCCCCACTTCCCTTCCAACAACCCTTAGTTTGTTTCCTAGAGTTAAGAGTCTCTTATGGTTTGTCTCCCTCTCTGATTTCGTCTTGAATAAGAATACTCTTGAGAGGAATTATTCACAAAGACTTCTGCTGAAAAATCTGCTGTCCTTTGAATCATGGTTCCCCTACAGGTACTATGTCACTGCATTCAGGTATTTCCTTTGTCTTTAGTTTTTAACATTCTGATTTTTATGTTTCTAGGCATGGGTTTCTTTGTTTTTTTTTTTCTATTTGGGATTTTCTTCACTCCTTGAAAGTTTTTATGACTTTTGAGAAACTCAGGAAATATTCAGCCATCATTTGTTTAAATATTTTTTCACACCCTACTCTTTTTCTTCTTGTGGGACTTGGATGACACAACTATTAAACATTTCCTTTTTCCTTTCTTTTTGTCCCACAATTCCCCAGGGCTCAGTTCAAACTTCTCAATCTATCTTCTCACAGTTGTACAGATTGAATAATTCTTACTGATCTATCTTCAAGACCACGGACTCTTTCCTTTGTCACTCCTTTCTGGTATTTAGTCTATCCCATAAGGTTTTATTTTGTGACTATATTTTTTGGTTCTATAATTCCCATTTGTTGTACTATTTCTGTTTTGTTATTACTGATACTTTCTATTTTGTTTTGAGAGTGTTCACAATTTCTTGTTCAAAGTTTTAAATAATATCTTATTTAAGGACTGTCCAATAATTCCAACATCTGTGTCATCTTGTCATTGATGTCTGATGATAGTCTTTCCCCATGTATGTTGAGGTTTTTCAGGTGATTTGCACACTAAGTAATTTTGAATTATATTCTAGACACTTTCAATATGATAAAACTCTGATGTTGTTTAAATCCTATGGACCATATTGAGACTTTTGTCTTAGCAGACACTTGACCTCCTTGGGTTCAGACTACAAGTTCCAATCCACTTTCTGTGGGCTGGGTTGCAACATCACCTTTGTTTTCAAAGCATTTACAGTGTCATTTAGGTCTGTCTTGTGTGGGTGTGCCACTTAGTGGTCAGTTTGGAATCTAGGTGAATTTCCCTCTATTAACTCAGTTCTCAAAATCTTTGATATGTCATTAAGGACCAGATTCAGAATACACAGGTCAGGGTGAGCTCAGGAGTTCATACACAGATGTGTGGGGTTGCTTCCTGAGCTCCTTACTCTCCACTATTGCCCAGGTACTTCCTTGTTCCATAGGGCTCCCCCCTTCAGTCCTCTGTCCAAAAACTGCCACTTCTCTGATTGTACTGTTATGTTGGAGGGATGGGGGAAGGGAGAAGTGGAAATCATTGGGATTTACCCTGCCCTCTTGGAGCTGCAGTTCCACTAAATTGAAAAGAAGATTACTCTCCTTCAGAATGTTATCTCTCATGGTTTTTCTTTATTGTCATGCACCCGGCACTGGATTGCTTGGAACTACAGTAATAGAGAACAAAAGGAAAGAAAATAGCTGAGGAATTTACCCTACTCTCTCTGAGCTTTAGGAGATCTCATTTCTGCTGGTTGCCCTCAGATTAGAGGGATTCTCATGGATCTCTCTCTGTTTGCATCATAGTGTTCACTTTGTGTTTCAGGCAGCATCGAGTTCAGGACAGAGGATACTTGAAAGGGAAAATGATAAAACCACCAGTTTGGTATTATTTCGATTCTGGTATTCTTCCTCAGTCTGCCTACCGATATTTACTTTCCAGAGACTTTTAATATCTATACCATGCAATCTAAGTTTTATCATTGCATTCCATGGGAGACAAAGATTGGCATGTGTTTACTCCATCTTACCTGGAATCAGAACTCAGGACATATGTTTTTTGTACCCAGGATATTTCCTCCCCTGGCAACAGCCCCTTGATTCCTTTTTAGGCAACAGTCTCCTTCCCACTTTCAGCCCAGATGTTTCCAGAGGAGTAGGTCCCACTTATGACTCAGGGTATGGCAAGTGATTTAGGCCTAAAACAATTCACTCAACACATTCTCTTGGCCAAATTGATTGGATTAGCATTGGACATATAACCCACTCAGAGCCAAGCTTTCTGCTGGAGTTTAGAGAAAGAGCACCAGTTCTTCCTCTTCTAGATTTAAATCTGGAAAACTTTAGGCCCAGGAGCTGCTGGTGGCTATATTGGAACCATAGGGGAAAGTTGGTGTGAGCAGAGGAAGGGAGAGAGGAAAAAACATACCCTTTCATCATTATTTGATCTTTGGGTCAAATGTTACCTGAAACCGGTTAGATCTCTCCCTGAGCCATCCAGTAATTGGAGCCAATATATTCCCTCCTGTTGCTTACTACACAATGAGCTGAATTTTCTGAACTTTGCAGGAGAAGTGTTTCTCATTTTATCAATACTATCATTTTGCATTCTCTCACATATTNTTGCTTACTACACAATGAGCTGAATTTTCTGAACTTTGCAGGAGAAGTGTTTCTCATTTTATCAATACTATCCTTTTGCATTCTCTCACATATTAANTATCATTTTGCATTCTCTCACATATTAAAAAAAACACTGACTAGTCATTACTTATATTTCTTTTTAAATATTTGCCTTACCTAAATGTGAGACAGGAATCCATCAAAATTCTAGAGGAGAACACAGGCAGCAACCTCTGTGACCTCAGCCACAGCAACTTCTTGCTAGACGGTCTCCAAAGGCAAGGAAAACAAAAACAAAAATGAACTATTGGGACTTCATCAAGATAAAAAGCTTTTGCATAGCAAAGGAGACAGTCAACAAAACTAAAAGGCAACCTAAGGAATGAGAGAAGATATTTGCAAATGACCTGTTAGATAAAGGGCTAGTATCCAAGATCTATGAAGAATTTGTCAAATTCAACACCCAAAAAACAAATAATCCAGGGGCGCCTGGGTGGCACAGCAGTTAAGCGTCTGCCTTCGGCTCAGGGCGTGATCCCGGCGTTGTGGGATCGAGCCCCACATCAGNAATAATCCAGTCAAAAAATGGGCAGAAGACATGAACAGACATTTCTCCAAAGAAGACATACAAATGGCCAACAGACACATGAAAAAATGTTCCACATCACTCAGGATCAGGGAAATACAAATCAAAACCACAATGAGATACCACCTCACACCTGTCAAAATGGCTAAAATTAACAAGTGAAGAAACAACAAATGGTGAGGATGCAGAGAAAGGGGAATCCTCTTACACTGTTGGTGGGAATGCAGGTTGGTACAGCCACTTTGGAAGAGTGTGGAGGTCCCTTAAAAAGTTAAAAATAGAGCTACCCTACAACCCAGGAATTGCAGCACTAGGTATTTACCCCAAAGATACAAATGTAGTGATATGAAGGGGGACCTGCATCCCAGTGTTCATAGCAGCAATGTCCACAATAGCCAAATTATGGAAAGAGCTCAGATGTCCATTGACAGATGAATGGATAAAGAAGATGTGGTATATATACATACAAATGTAGTGATATGAAGGGGGACCTGCATCCCAGTGTTCATAGCAGCAATGTCCACAATAGCCAAATTATGGAAAGAGCTCAGATGTCCATTGACAGATGAATGGATAAAGAAGATGTGGTATATATACATACAGTGGAATACTATTCAGCCATCAGAAAGGATGAATACTTAACCATTTACAGCAACATGGATGGAACTGGAGGGTATTATGCTAAGCAAAACCAGTCAGTCAGAGAAAGACAATTATCATATGGTTTCACTCATATGTGGAATATAAGAAACAGTGCAGAGGATCATAGGGGAAGGGAGGGAAAATGGAATGGGAAGTCATCAGAAAGGGAGATGAACCATGAGACACTCTTAACTATAGGAAGCAAACTGAGGGTTGCTGGAGGGGAGGTGGGTGGAGGGATGGGGTAATTGGCTGATGGGCATTAAGGAGGGCATGTGATGTGGTGAGCACTGGGTATTATACTGAACTGATTAATTATTGAACACTACATCTGAAACTAATGATATTGGCTAGTTGAATTTAAATTTTTAAAAATGAAAAAAAAAAGTATTTGCTTTTACCTTTTCCTTATGGACCTCAGCAATCTTGTTATCCACATGTCCATTTAATGTGATGAGATGTCAGTAAACCCAGATTCCTCTGGAAAGCTGTGACTATGAACAGGTGTTAGGTATTGTCAAATGCCAAGAGCTCACAAAAAGACATTTCATCTGATGGTTTCTCCACTATTCCTGATGGAATATGTGTTATGAGATGGAAGGTGGGGACAGGTTGAAAGATGAGAGAGATGAGTATATAATGTTGTAGTAATATACTACAAGCTTTGGCTAAATTGTATCCATTTGAGGTATCCCAGGGAACTTTATAACCTTTCTCTAATAAAGAGGTAAACCTCATGGTATCAGTAAAATCTCCCAGGATACTGCAAAACCTGACTGATATCTCTCATCTCTGTGCTAGAGTTCAAGGGATATTGGACTCTCTTGAGGAGGGGGTGGCCTGGTAACAAAGTCCTTAAGGTGACTTAACCAATCACTTAAAAAACTGACATTTTTTCATGTGTCTGTTAGCCATTTGTATGTCTTCATTAGAAAAGTGTCTGTTCATATCTTCTGCCCATTTTTTGATTTATTTGTTTCTTGTGTATTGAGTTTGAGAAGTTCTTTGTAGATCTTGGATACTAGTCTTTTATCTGTAGTGTCATTTGCAAATATCTTCTCCCATTCTGCGGGCTGCCTCTTAGTTTTTTTGACTGTTTCCTTGGCTGTGCAGAAGCTTTTGATCTTGATGAAGTCCTGCAAGTTCATTTTTTCTTTTGTTTCTCTTGCCTTTGGAGATGTGTCATGAAAAAAGTTGCTGTGGCCAATGTCAAAGAGGTTGCTGCCTATGTTCTCCTCTAGGATTTTGATGGATTCCTGTCTCACATCGAGGTTTTTCATCCATATGGAGTTTATCTTTGTGTATGGTGTGAGAGAGTGGTCAAGTTTCATTCTTTTGCATGTAGCTGTTCAATTTTCCCAGCACCATTTATTGAAAAGACTGTCTTTTTTCCGCTGGATGTTTTTTCCTGCTTTGTCAAAGATTAGTTGCCCAAAGAGCTGGAAGTTGGTATAGCCACTTTGGAAAACAGTGTGGAGGTCCCTTAAAAAGTTAAAAATTGAGCTACCCTATGATCCAGCCATTGCACTACTGGGTATTTACCCCAAAGATACAGACGTAGTGAAGAGAAGGGCCATATGCACCCCAATGTTCATAGCAGCATTGTCCACAATAGCTAAATCGTGGAAGGAGCCAAGATGCCCTTCAACAGATGACTGGATTAAGAAAATGTGGTCCATTTATACAATGGAATATTACTCAGCCATCAGAAAGAATGATTTCACAACATTTGCAGCAACATGGACGGGACTGGAGGAGATTATGCTAAGTGAAATAAGTCAAGCAGAGAAAGACAATTATCATATGGTTTCACTCATTTATGGAACATAAGAGATAGCAGGGAGATGAATAGGAGAAGGAAGGGAAGAATGAAGGGGGGGTAAACAGAAAGGGGAATGAACCATGAGAGACTGTGGACTCAGGGAAACAAACTGAAGGCTTCAGAGGGGAGGGGGTGGGAGACTGGGATAGGCCAGTGATGGTTATTAAGGAGGGCACGTATTGCATGGTGCACTGGGTGTTATATGCAAATAATGAATCATGGAACACTACATTAGAAACTAAGGATATACTGTATGGTGACTAACATAACATAATAAAAAAATAATATAAAANTGAATCATGGAACACTACATTAGAAACTAAGGATATACTGTATGGTGACTAACATAACATAATAAAAAATTAATATAAAAAAATAAAAAAATAAAAATTTGAAAGTAAAACAAAAAACAAAAAACCTGACATTTTACTCCAGACCTGCCTGATTCCAAAGCACTTTATTTATCCTTGAGATTACATGATCATGTAAAACACCACCACCACTCAGAAGCACACATTTGAGCAAAACTTCTGCTTACCAGCTGGAAAACACCCTGTTGTCAGTGTTCATCTCCTTCTATGCCACAAATTATTGCATTGACATCATGGAGACTGTAGTCTCTTCCATAGTGGCCGTAGAGACCATAGTAGATTAAATATGCCGGATATTCTTTGCTATCCCTTCCATTAAAAGGTGGGGATATTAATACTGGCTGACCTTGGTGACTTTCTTGACCAATAGAATGCAGCAGAAATGATATTTTGGGACTTTTGGGACTAGGTCATAAAAAGCCTCGCAGTTTCTATCTGAGCCTTGAAACACCCTCTCTCTCTCAGAGCCCCGAGCTGCCCAAGTACACTGAGACTATCATGCCAAAGAGACCAATGTAGGTGATCCTGTTGACAATCCCCATTAGACGCAGCCAACAAGGCACGAGAAATGTGAGTGTGAATCTATCTTGACCTCTTCTTTGCTATTTTGTGAGATTTCCTAACACAGGAATTTTCTCACAGATTGAAGTATCTGTCATGTCCAAGTGCCCTGGATGCAAGGATATACCTCAGCCATCCTGTGTCCAGGACATTGGGTTTGTTTGCCATTTGTAGAAATCTCCTGAGCGTCCTGTTCCTACTCTCAGGGAAGCTCCTTCTAGTGGTTGTGTCACCCTTCCTCCCATTTCACCTAGTTCTGAGCACCAGCTTCCACCCATTCCCCTCTGGGGTAGCCTAGCTTCATTCTCCTCAATTAGAACCATTTGCTTCCCATCAGTGTTGGGGTGCAGGTGGTGATCCTGTGGTAAGAAGACTTTGGACTTCTTGAAAATACAATGGTTTGGGGAAGTGGGGCAGGGGAAAAGGTTTGCTGTGTTCTCCCCTGATGAGACCATAAGAAGGCAGCAAAGCAAAACCAAATAAATAAACATAAGCCACAAGTTAGAGTTTTCTCTAGTCTCTAATTAGTTCTTAGGATAAACACCCCATCAGGGTCTCCAGGTTCTGGCAATGTCCAGAATTGAATGATATGCCAAAGAAAATGCCACAAAAGCTCTGAGAAAATGCCACAAAAGCTCTAAGAAAACTGCCAGTCTTATTGGAGAAATGGATCTCATATACAAAGCAGCATCTTTCACCATGGAAGTCTTTCTTCTAGGTGAAGGCACTGTTAGACCCCGAGTAAGACACAGCCTCAATTCCCAAAGAACTCACAATTTTATTGGGGCAACAAGACATGCTCCCAAGACAATCAAAAGGCAGTACACTTCAATGGGTGTATGATTAAATGATAAAAAGGTATGGGAGAGACAGCTATGTCTTCTCTGGACTTGTAGGAAAGCTATTTGAAAACCACCTTAGAAAGGGACTGCAGTTTCTACAGCTTCTCTCAAATTGTCACTTTGCCCAGATGACCTCTTTATGATCTGGAGAAAATCTGCCTCTGAGAATTTGTAGTGTATGTTTTTCACTGAGTGATGGGATGGGCACTTCTGCATTCTGAGAGGACAGACCAACAGTAGACAAAGTGGAAAGGATCTATGCATGATTCTCAGCTTGGCTTGGTTTCATCTATTAAATACATAGTTTTCTTTCATCCTAGCAAGTCCTCCGAAGTACTCCAAAGTGCCCACAAGCCACTGGGTGAAAAAAACGTCAGCAGCCCTGCAAGGAGGAGAATATCTTTTCCTTTTTGAGGCATAGTATAATGAGTGCTTGCAAATGTGAGCTCTGGATTCAGACACCTTGAGTTTGAATCTCTGTTCCTCCACTCATTAGCTATGTGATCTTGGGCAAGTTAATTAATATCTTTTTACTTCCTCTGAAAAAAAAAGTACATAAAAATTCCTCCCTTACAGGGTTTATTGAGGATTAAATTTAGTTAATACATATAAATACATTTAGGATGGTGGCTAGCACATAGTAATTGTTCAGTAAATGCCCACTATTAGTATTCTGGCTATTTTCTCTTTGAGGATATCTCTAAAGAACAAGCAATCTGTGATAGGTTTTCAGGGTAGGCTCTAATAAACAAAATGAGAATGAATAGATACGATAACCTTTGGAAGCTTAAAGGAGAGGGTATTAGGACATATTGAAAATAATGTTGCCTTACCTGGCAAGTATGAAGCATATGGAACTCACTATCCCAGGAGGTTATATAAGCCAAAAATGTAAATAGAATCAAGGAGAGATGAAATAAAACTCTGAGTGGTAGGACATAAAATTAGGACATGCTGAACTTCTGAGGCACAGAAAGCTGCCATTTCCATAGCACTCCCCTTGGTGCCACTATTACAGAGAGCCAGCTGGATTAAAGAAGGGCCAGGCCTCACAGGAAATCTGTTTAGGTAGAGCTTGAAGAGGTTAGTGCTTTGACAGCTGAAGCTTTCCAAAGCTCACAGATGGAAGCCCCACACCTGCCTGCCCAGAGAGGGTACTCACAAAGATTTTGTTAAGTAAAAGAGCTCNGAGATGAAATAAAACTCTGAGTGGTAGGACATAAAATTAGGACATGCTGAACTTCTGAGGCACAGAAAGCACCTGCCATTTCCATAGCACTCCCCTTGGTGCCACTATTACAGAGAGCCAGCTGGATTAAAGAAGGTCCCGGCCTCACAGAAAACCTGTTTAGGTAGAGCTTGAAGAGGTTAGTGCTTTGACAGCTGAAGCTTTCCAAAGCTCACAGCTGGAAGCCCCACACCTGCCTGCCCAGAGAGGGTACTCACAAAGATTTTGTTAAGTAAAAGAGCTCTCCAAACTCTGGAACCCATGCTGGCCCCAAGACAGTGAAAGAAGCCTTGTTTTAGGAGTTTCAGTCATGGTGACACTACTTTTGATCGTCTACCCTGCAGGTATCCCCTCTTTTTCCTTGCTGAGATGACCTTGAGTGTGTTCAGGTATCAGGGCACCCTATATCAAGTTCCAGGGCTTACATCATGATTGGTCTAGACAGTTATGGTCATCCCACCTCCCCTTTACTTGTGAGCACATGATCTGGTTCTGGCCGAGGTGACATCAGAGGGCTTCAGCTGAGAAGCTTTTGTTAAAGATTTTACTCTCAGATTAAAAAAATAAATAAATAAATAAAAACAAAAACAAAAAAAACCCCTGCAAATTTTATTCCTTCCTACTTTCAACATCATTATGTGAAGGTGTGATATGTGGGGCTGCTACATCCTTTTGCAGTCATGAGGGAAATTGAAAACGTGTTCAGCCAGGGTCCTAACTTTGGTGAGCGACTGAGACAACCTTAGAACAGCCTACTCCCAGACTTTGTATGTGAAATTACTAATTACCTGTATTGTGTATAAACCACTTGTAATTGGGTATTTTACCACTTGCAGATAAAGGCATCCTAACTGATGTAATTAATGTGTATGTTTTGTTCATCATCAACTAGTACAGTGCTTGGTAAATGGTTAGAAGTTCAATAATCATTTATTGAATTAGTGAAGGACAGAACTGTCCCATCTTACTGGTGAGTCTACTCTGTGCTGGTTCTGGTGGTGAGGCCCCAGGAGGCTATCTGAGCCTTTGCCTGGGTAACCTGCCTGCAGTGGCAGTTACTGGTCCACTGAGGCTTTTCTTGCTCCTACCAGTTCTTTTGGGCTGAGTTATGCCAGTGGTCAGGAGTGGCTCTTAGCTTTCCCTGAGACCAGCTTCTGTCCAGATTGTGAAAGGATGGCCTGCTTTCATATTTTCTGTTGCTGAGTTCCTACTGGAGAGGATCTGTGTGTTACCTTCTGCTGACCTACCCAGCCATAGACCACCTGCCTAGATTGCTAAAGTTTGTCTATTTTGGGGAGATCTATTCCTACATCTTGGAGACTATTTTACCTGCCTCCCCGAAGCACACCCCCACCCCTACCCCAACCCAGCTGTCACCACCATCTCTTGTATCTTGTCTAGAACTGGCAGTTGTGACCCATTTTCATTACCCAGTTCCCACTCCCACCCCCTGATCTGATATGGTCTGCTCTATCAAAGACTTCCCAAACCCTGGGGAGTGTTCCTCTTGATATACTCAGAAGTCTTTTCTGTCCTCATCAGACAGAGTATGGTCAGATGCTATTGAACAACGACAATAATTGCTGCTTCTGCAGGCTAGGAAACTTCACCTGTGATTGTGTAATGTCAAGTAGAAGCTGAGCTAAAATAAGAATAAAAAAATTATCCTCTGCTCATTTTTCACTTCTTGGATTAAAGAAAGAGTCCCAGGCTTTTTGAAATCCCTATAACAGGACATTTCAGCCTCACTGTTTATAAAATCAAAGAAAGTAAGCTTATTTTCAGTCTTACTAAAGTTCCTGAGAATTAGGAATGATGGAAATGTTTTATAAATTATAAACTTAGATGGCCTGCCAAAAATAAAACCTACCCAAATGCCCATCACCAATAGAAGAGTAGTTCACCTGTGGCATATGTACAGAACATTAGTTCAATGAGAATGAATGATCTACAGCCATGTGGAAGAATTTCAAACTGTAGTATTGAGTTAAAGAGTTCAGACACAAACATGTTATATTTGCTTAAAGTTCAAAAAGAGGCAAACCAAATATATGTTATTAAAAGTCAGGACAGCAGTTACTCTTGTGAGACTGGAAGGTTGTGACCAGAAGGGAGCATGAGGGGGGCATTTGAGATTCTGGTCATGTTCTACTTTTTGTTCTGGGAGCTGTTACATGGATGTGTTTAGTTTGGAAAAATTCAACAGGCTCTACACTCAGGATATGAGCACTTCTCTATATATGTTATAATTCATTGAAATGTTCAAAAATAGTTATATGGCAAGGAAACAAGGCCTGGATCAGAAAGCAAGCACAGATTCACAGAATCCTAGTGGCAAAAATAAAGCCCCTCATTTTAAAGAGGGGAAGGCTGAGTGCTCTGGAAATCCAATGAATCATTGGAGATCATATCAATGGATCAGTGGTTATGTCAGACATTGTGCCCACATCTGATTCCAGCCCACGGCTCTCTCATTGAGTGGGCATAAAGGAACTTAGATTGTGACCAGAAATCTAGTGATATTTCCTTCTGTGCATCTTTATTTCTTTTTGTTGGATTTGCTTGTGAATCAGGGTTGGGGGAATTGTTCAGGCATATTCATTACTAAGAGACATCTTTGTTGCTTAGCTGAGGTATATAGAGAATAGTACAGATGAGCAGGCCTGGCCGTCACACAGGACCCCAAGCTCAAAAGGCTCCAACCTCGGTTTAATGCTCTGTTGTTTCCATCTTGAAATCCTTACTAATTTTTAAACAAAGCACCTAGCATTTTCTTGTTGTATTGGTTCCCACAAAATATGTAGCTAGTCCTGCAGATAAATGTTGCTTTGTGTAAACCAGGTGATATGCAAGTCAAGTATTTGTAATCAAGACTTATTTTAAGTGATTGAGGGAAATTTGTTATTTAAAAGTAAATCCTATACAATAACAAATCAGTGTTATATGAAAAATAATAACCTAATATATGTATTTTTTTGCTAAATTTCTATGCCACCAGTTAACTAAAATGAGAGATCACATGGAAAGTGAAATAATAAATAAGAATCTAGAGTCATCTAATTTAAGAGCTGGGAAGAGAGCTTTAAAATAATCCGTTCCTCTTATTTAGCAGATGGAGAAAATGAAGTTTAAAGAAGGGAGTGATTTGCAAAGGAATTGAGTCAACTATGTAGGTGGAAGTCAATCAAAATTGATCTGCATAGTGAAATATTTGAAGACTCAATGATATTTGGAAATTTCTGGCAAAGTTTCTGGAGCACTTCTTTTTCCATCCAAGAAAAAGCCTCTTAGCCAGGCCAAAACATTAAACCTTGCTTTATGCAGAATCATTTGCTGGAGAGAAAGCATACAGGGAAATTGATTACATTTTGTATAAAATAATTACCTTAATGTAGCATCTGCCATATACAGTGTTCACTTGGAAACAGAAATGGCTGTCAGAATGGCTCTGCCACAAACAGTTTGTTAGCATCAACTTGACCCAACTCAGAGTCTGCCACATGCAGATACCAGTATCCAACAAAGACGCTGGCATGTGTCTGAAGCACTTGTGTCTCAGCCCACCTCTGTTTGGCTTCACTGAACAGATTTAGGTGGCTGGATCATGGCTTTGTTCTGCTTTAGATCAATGACATTTCTGAATCCAGAGAAAACATGAATGAATTAAAGTTTTGAAGTAGCTGATATGGGCCAGGCCTTCTGCTAGGTGACAGGATGGAACATGCCTCTGTTCTCAGGAAGTCCACAGCCTGGTCAGGGAAGCAGGCACAGTTACAACTCAAAGCAGTGAGTGCAACAGTACAGATACACAAGCGGTAGTGGGATAGTGGGGCTACTTGGTGGAGCCTGCAGCAACATGGGCAGCAAAGAAGTGCTTCCTGAGTCGAAAAGGATGAGTAGAAGTTAGCCTGATGAGGGCCCAGGAGGGGGATGACCTGGCACATGGGGTGAAGAACTCCAGGAAAGAGTGGGAACAGAACCAGTGAATGGTTTTGTATTGGGAAGTGATTGATGCTTCAGAGAGATTATTGTGGCAGCAGCAGGGACAATGGATAGTGGGTGGTGAAGGGCAAGAAGGCAGGCAGTGGTCCAGGTAGGCAAAGATGAGAGTCTGAGATATGAGTTCCCCTCACTCCATATCAAAGGTGTCTGAAAACAGTGGGCAGTGAAGTTATCAGGATTTGGTTATCTATGATTGCAGAGGTTAGGAGAAAAGAAAAGGAGGCTCTCTTTTACAGCCAATGTGGTGTGGACATAGGGGTGCCATCACCCCCNGAAGTTATCAGGATTTGGTTATCTATGATTGCAGAGGTTAGGAGAAAAGAAAAGGAGGCTCTCTTTTACAGCCAATGTGGTGTGGACATAGGGGTGCCATCACCTATCAGAGACCTTCAAAGGAGGAACTAACGGGAAAGATGGTCCACTCTTGGAGATGCTGAGTTTGGGGTAGCTATGGAACATCTAAATGGCTAACTTTCACCATTGCCAGCAGGAACATTTGAACCTTTTCTTAAAGTTGTCTAAATATGTATTTCTCTTCATTGGATAAATGAGTTCAAGGCACATGTGTGCGTAGAATATGCAATATCACGCATCTTCAGTTCAAGTGAACATATCATTAAGCATTCATTTTTAAACCAGGTCTAGAGAGAAGAGAGTAGGGAAGTTAGAATACTGAAATTTTATTGCTTAAAGGAGCCACAGTAATCACATTCCCATGAAGCAAGTGGAGCTCAGTGAGACTAAGTGGCTCTCCAGAGGTCTTCTAGGTAAGTGCCAGAGTGAGACTCCAGCCTGGTGCTCTATCCCCAGCCCCATAAAATTCACCTGTCTAAAGTTTGCTACTTGTGTGTTTCCCACACCAACCTCCCATTTTACAGGGGAGCTTTGAAGAACTATCTTCTTCTAGCCTCTGTATCTGCTTGCCACCTAATAATCGTTCTATTTCTCCCTCCAACTCAGGTCCTAATTTTATTCCTGGCTTCTCTCCCCTGCTTGCTTTAATGTTTCTTTGAGGAGTGCCTCAGAGAAAGTCCTCCTGACCTGTTAGTTGATTACATGGTTTCCAGTGAAGTTGGAACCCTGCTGAACATTGTCAGTTATGGTGGTCTGGTTGCCTTCATTTGCTCCGAGGGCAAGCAAGGTCTTGAACAGTTAAAGGCTCAGAAGAAGGCAAAGCAGGAAATTCTGGATCAGCTTTTCCTTCCAAAAGTTTTTTTTCAGTGAGGGAAGCCGTATTATCAGAATTCAAGTTAAGCAGGTGTTAGCATCCACTAGGAGTACTTTTGAAGTAATGCTCAGGAATTGTTTTTGAATAATTCTGCCTGGGCCTTTCAAATCACACTCCACCCTAAATTCTAAGAAGGTAAATTATTAGGTGTTATTGTCAAGGCTTCGTTTTACATAAAACTTATGGTTATTGGGAGCTCCTTATACCATCAATGTGTACAGCAGAGTTCTGTCCAAATTATAGAAATCAGCATGGAATGTTTCTTTCCAAAATGATTATAGATTTATGGTAGAATATTTGCATGGGGGGATAAGTTACTCCGTCCCTGGATCTTTGATGTTTTACTCAATCCTTTCTTCTGGTGGAGAGGGGAACTTTAAGCATAAAGTAATATCAAAGTTAGACTGCGAGAAGTCTTCAATATTGGCAAGAGGGAGCCAGTATTGTCTGTCTTATTGTGGTTCTACTCTAAAGAATTTAAAGCTGTGGGAAAAAAGATTTGTCAGCATGGCAACCATGGAGACCAAAGTAAGTGCCCTGGCCAAGAGCAGAGGAGGAGGAAGAAGGGAGGGAAGGCAAAGCTTCATGTGAGCAGACCTCAGTACAAAAGGGGAACTATAAAAGCATTTTGACATCCTCTATGCTCTGAGCATGTTACAGATTCACCTTGAATAAGACTGGGCTCATTTTGGTGAAGGACTCTGTCTACACACACCTCACTATGCAATGTGACAGGGTTCTAGTTGCTTTTATGACATGCTGGTAAGGGCCATGATATGATATATGAAGATGTTGAGCCATTGGTCAGGAATGCATAGTAATAATGTAAATTAAACACTTTCATTCATTTACCATCTACTATGTGCTGAAAGCCATCCTAGCTGTGTAGTCTTACTAAAATCTCATAGTCAGGGCATGGTGTCCAGACCAGAACCCAGGTCACAGGGCTTCCATGTCAGAGCTCTTTCCATTGTACTCGATTGTCTAGTGTTTGTAATCTAGTATGGAGGTGTGTGTGCACGTGTAAATGGAAAAGCTGCCAAAACTCCAAAGAATGAATCTCAGGTAGAATATTATGCATGTCAGAAGACTGGGACTTTATCCAACTTTCTGAAAAATAGTGCCAGCTAGGAAGGCTGCTCTGCCCAGGTTAAGGATATGCTGTGGAATGTGGTTGTTGGGAAGATTCGGGATGACAAATGGTAAAGAGTCTGGCACACAGTGTGATTAATAAATGAACCAATGTATAATAAATTAATAAAATATAAGCACTAGAGGGCTTCTCACACTGCATATTTGAAGCCCTCCTTCTCTACTGCCCCACCCCACGAAGCCACTAAACACAGTACTTACCATCATTTGATAGGCTATGGAGATCATAATCATCTTCCTTGAGAATCCTGGGGGTGCCCTAGTTTTGGAAACCCAGGGGACAGATTTGTGGCTATTTCTGCCAGGCTCAAGGCATTCATCAGGTAGGTCCTGGACAACCTTGCTCAGTCCTCAATTTATTTTCCACTACTGATATTCTCATGCAGGGCTGGGGCAGGAAGCTTGCTTCCATATGTAGCTTTCCAATCCCAGACCACAAAGTGGGTAGAGACCTGTTCTGGCTGCCTGCCTCTGACTCTATTTTCTGCCCAAGCATTAAAAACCTCTTCACTTCAGGTGTATCTAAGACTCACTTCCTGAGGGCTACATAGTTTCAACTCCCAACTACTGTACTATCTAAAGTCTTCTTTGCTTCTGGTTCCTGGGAATTTTCTTTTCTTGTTTGCGTTCATATTAAAGTGAAACCTTGTTAAGAATGCTCAGTTCAGGCCCCTCACTGAATGGCCTCCGGCCCACTGGAAGCTTAGGTAACCAATCCTGGACTTGTTTGAATCCAGACTTCCCTAAATCAGAGACAGGAAAAGAAAGAATTTACACTCTGCCCCATGGGCCAAGTTCTTTAGATTTGTAACAGAGAGACCTGCTGAACTCACACCTGGATGAGGCGACATGCCTCTCCCAGATAAGACAAGTCCAGCTTTGTTTCAGACCACATTTGGTCATCTTTGTTTCTTACTGTCGTCTATAACATATGCTTTCTGTATATTTGGAACAGAATTTAGGGTAGGGTTTGCTAACATCTGCTAGGTCTGCCACCTTATCTAGACATGTGGGTAACACTATAGCATTTGCAATGTTGGCTCACATTATAATACTCCACAAAGACCCTGAAGGTCAGGGGAATACAGCCACAAGTAATTGAACGAGTGCCCAAAGCATCTTTTCTAAGATGTAGAAAGGCTCTCAGCTGCTCTGGCCAAGGGCATGGTTTGCTCTTCAACCCAAAGTCATAGAGGCAGAAGGGGAACTTTCTGTGTAGTCAGGAATCTGGGTTCCTCCATCAGCAACCATATGCATTTGGGAACATTCATCAGCTAAAGAACTTGCTGAGCTGGAGAAAGAGACTTTCACAGGACAGCTCAAAATATTTTTTAAACTTATGGGAAACTGGTAGTGACTTTCTTAATGTGCCAGCTGCTGACAAGCATTTTTGTTTAAAGATATACCAGGTGGAAAATAAAATGTTTCAAGGAACATTTCAGTGGATAAAAGTTGGCTGTTCCAGGTGTCACTTGAAACAAAAGTCACTCTCAGTAAAAGGGGGGCACCAACAGTGACTACTACAATATTCATTCCCAAGCCTATTCCCTGTAGGCTTTTCTTTTCAGGAAATTCAGCAGTCCCCTTAAAATGGAGTGCAGCTGATATCTACGTTAGTTTCTTAGTCTTGAAAAATACTTTGTCTGAAATATGCATCGAGGCAGAGGAAGGCCCTCTACCCAGTTTGTACCCCAACTTGGGCCTGATAGCACCCTTCTATATGAAATTGTGTTTTCATTACAATAATAATAATGCAACATACCACACACATATGTTTTGCTCTTCCTCAGAGTAAAAACTAAAATCTTGTGTACCCCTAACTTTTGTGGGGTCTAATGCAAGAGCACCACTGGAGGCCTACATATCATATATCAAAGTATTTAAAAGATATAAATCATGCTAACAAACTGTTAAATAAATTGTATCTCTCTACATTTACATATATGCATTCATAGCATCCTGGAAGGCCAAATTTGAGTTTATAATTTTCAGATCTCTTGAAGTTCCATGCTGGAATGAGGTGGCCAGTGGACCCCTCCAACCTATGGCTCACCTCCCCACCTCTTCCCACACCCAGTCTAATCTGTTCTGTGAAGGAATTGTCCACTAGTGTATTAGTCTACTTGGGTTGCCATAACAAAACACCACAGACTGGGGGATTAAATAACAGAAATTTATTTTCTTATAGTTCTGGAGGTTGGAGGTTACGGATCTAGGTGTCAGCTAATTTGGTTCATGCCTTGAAGATGGCTGCCTTCTTGCTGGCCTTTCCTCTGTGGCACACAGAGAGTGGGAACTCTCTTGTCTCTTCCTCTACTTTGAAGAATACCGGTCCTTTTGGATTAAGGCCCTACCCTTATGACTTCACTTAATCTTTTTTTTTTTTTAAGATTTTATTTATTCATTTGACAGAGGGAGAGATAAAGAGAGAGAGAGATTGAGAGAGCACAAGCAGGGGAAGCAGCAGGCAGAGGGAGAGGGAGAAACAGGCTCCCTGAAGAGCAGGGAGCCCAATGTGGGACTTGATCCCAGGACTCTGGGATTATGACCTGAGCTGAAGGCAGAAACTTAACCACCTGAGCCACCCAGGCACCCCAACCTCACTTAATCTTTACTACCTCTGAAGGGCCCTCTCTTCAAATACAGTCACATTGGAGGTTAGGACTTCTTTTTTTTTTTTTTAAGATTTTATTTATTTATTTGACAGAGAGAGACAGCCAGCGAGAGAGGGAACACAAGCAGGGGGAGTGGGAGAGGAAGAAGCAGGCTCCCAGTGGAGGAGCCTGATGTGGGGTTTGATCCCAGAATGCCAGGATCACGCCCTGAGCCAAAGGCAGACACTTAACGACTGAGCCACCCAGGCACCCCGGAGGTTAGGACTTCAACATATGAATTTGAGGGGGATACAACTCCGTTCGTAACAGCAAGCTTGCAGACATTCAAGCCTGGACATCCAAGCTCTATCTACATAGCTTGTCAGCAGTCATTTTTTGGCCACCCATTAGGCCTTGAGGTGCTCATATCAGCAACATGGTCTACTCTTACAAAGATTAACCTAGAGAAGAAGGCTGTAGCCTGGAAAATGGACTAGGGAATTTTTGGACATGGATTTTTGAGGTCCCAGAACTTGAACTGGATCAGTCCCATGCAGTGATAGAAATATTCTGTTTGGGCTGTCCAGTATGTTAGTAGTCACTGGCCACTTGTGGCTACTGAGTACTCAAAATGGGGTTATGACTGAGGAGCTGAACTTTAAATTTTATTTAACCTTAATTTAAATTTAAATTGCCACATTTGACTGGTGGCTACCATACTGTTCAGTGAAGATCTAGAAGTTGGGGAGCACGCTCTGTTCAATCGTGTCCTCTGGCCCCACAGACTTCTTATCCTGTGGGTATGTAGCAGATTGTATTTCCATATATGGCCAAACCTATATATTTATCCCATCCCACATGCTTTTCTTACAATATGAGTGACATATATTTTTACCAAGAGGTGGGGTCTCTGTTTCCCCCTAGGCAGGTGATTGGGACTGCCTAGACACAGGAAGTATGTAGAAGTGATAATATGTGACTTCTAAAGTTAGGTCATAAAAATGGCACAGCATCTGGCCCACTCTCGCTTGTGCTCACAATTTCTCTCTCTCTCTCTCTGTCTCTCTGTCTCTCTCTCTCTCACACACACATGCGCACGCACACACACGCACACACACATGCACACACTTTCTCTCAGAACTTCTTGCTTTTAAAACTATGGAAATAAGCAAAGACCACCCAAATGAGAACAAACAAAGGCAATTTAATTCGGAGCTTGTGTAGTTAGGGAGTCAGCCACCATCTCTGTTTTGCAGAGATTCAAAGGCAAGTAGAGGAGTGGAAAGGTATAAAATGGAAAAAAGGGAGGCTTCAGGTGTGCCCTAATTAGAAGTTATTGCCATGGGGAAGCTGTTGGGCTAACTAGAAGTAAGGCATGCTATGTGACTGGTTTTCTCTGTTGGTCCTAAGTTGGAAATAAAAGTAAGATTAAGGAAGCCATCAGTTATTCATCAAAGCCCTGGACATTTTGGGTTAATTGCTACAGAGTCTGTGGTTGACTTTCTGGGCTGGTTGCTGCAAGTTGTGGGTCAGAGTTCTATTTCCATGTATGACCTAATCATCGTCCGTTTGTATATTCAGTCTCTCAGAACCCAGCCATCATCTTGTGAGGGAGCTTCCCATGGGAAGAGGACCTAAGGTCTTATAGCAGCCAAAACCAACTTGCCAACTCTGTGAGTGAACCACCTTGGAAGTATATCCTCTAGTCCAAGACAAGCCTTCAGATGACTACAGTCTCAGCTGACATCTAACTATAACCTCATGAGAGACGTTGAACCAGAACCACCCCGGTAAGCTACCCCAAACTCAAAACCCACAGAAACCATGAAAGATAAAAATGATCGTCCTGTTAATCCATTGAGTTTTACAGTGATTTTCTATGCAACATTAGATAACTCAGGAAGGGGAAGAGTGTAGCAGAAAAAGGGCCATCCCAGAACCCTCAAAGGTATGGCCCCAGGACTGGGGGCTTCCATCGCCTGAATCTAAGGGCAGTACTGATGAAAGGGTTTTGTTTTGGTACCTGGGTATTTCCTAGGGAAGGATGGGCTTATTTATACAAAAGAGGAACTTGGAGGACTCATTAGGGGGTTTGAGATCAGGAAATTGTCTTACAAAAGCTATAACAAAAGAGCCTTTTTTCTGGAGTGCACAAACTAAAATGTAATGACACCATTTATGTGCTTGATTGTGTAAACATAAAAAATGTACATATTTTGGGATAGTCACAGTGGAAGGAGATCTGTTTAAGCCAATGACGCTGTCTGTCACTTTCCAGAATGCCTGTGAAACTTCTCTTTTGGAATTGCCCACCAAGCTGGATTATGAGCTTCCTGTGAAACCAGACTCATCAGTCAAACTGAGGCTTGGTTTGTGACCCCAGACAGCATTTCCCAGCTTGATCACTCAACCTACTTCACAGACTTTGCTCTGAATGGCTTAGAATTGTTTCCAAAACTCACATCCCCCTCCCCTGCTGAGGCTATATGTCAGAGTTATCTTTCTAAAACACATCGTGGATCATGTGCTTCACTGGCTCTTGGTTGCATAGAGAATTAATCCCCGGCTTCTCGGCCAGATTTGCAAAACCTTCTATAATATACAACCCCCACCTCACTTTCCAGGTCTATCTTCTCAGAACGCATGATGAGCTTGCCATTTACAGATGACAGGTGCATTTACTGAGCCCTTATTATGTGCTCCACACTGTGCTAAGAGCTTTATATCACATCTCATTTTCTCTTTATATGATTTTGTAAGGTAAATGTTATCTCTATAGTACAGATAATAAAACAGTGATCACTAACACTTGCACAGTGCTTGCAATGTGCTAAGCCACTGTCCAATAGAAATATAATATGAGCCATCTATGTAATTTAAAATTTTCTGATTATACATAAAAAAGTAAAAAGAAACAAGTGAAATTTATTTCTCTAAAATATTTTATCAATGCGCTTCTAATCAATAAAGACTTATTAAGGATATTTTTTTCTTCTTCTTGGGAGGATATTAAGTCTTTCAAATCCACTGTGTATTTTACACCTGCAGCATATCTCAATTTGGACACTAAATTTTCATTGAAAGTAATTGAACTGTATTTAGATTTCATAAAAAGAACAGTGGAAAAATTAGTTTCACATACCCAAGTTGTTCCAAACATACTTAAAAGATTTCTAGTACCTGAATCAAGTACCAAAAATAGTTTCCTTTTCTACTCTCATCCATATTGATAAAACTGCTTCAATTTAAAATTTTTAATTTCAATTTCAATCAGTTAAAATAAAGTAAAAAATAAATTTGTTTTCCAGTGCACTAGCCACATACCAAGTGCTTAATGGCCATATGTGGTAAAGGACTGCTATATTAGGAAGTACGACTCTGGGCACTTTACTGCTGTGAGAACAAATGTAGGAAGTAGATGCTGTTATTATCTTCACTTTAAAGGTAGGGAAACAGAGGCACAGAGGGGTAATAACTTGGACTAGTACACACAACTAATAAGCTAAAGCTGAGAATGTTTAATCTGCCCAATGCAACTTAGCTAATAAAGATTGGAGTCAGTATTTGAACTTAGGATTGTTTATGTCCAAAGCCTAAGTTTTTATACACTGTGTTAATCGGCTCTACACACTTAATTTCTCACAATTCTCCTTAAATGCTTATTTTCTTATTTCTGGTCCTTTTTATCAGATTATTCCCTCTGTCTGGAATGCCTTGCAAGGCCCATTTTGAGTGTCATTCATTCATCTGGACAGACATGTGATCACATTTTCAGCAAATATTAAGTCATTTTTCTTTTTTTTTAAGATTTTATTTGGGGCACCTGAGTGGCTCAGTCGTTAAGCATCTGCCTTCGGCTCAGGTTGTGATCCTGGGATTGAGACCCACGTTGGGCTCCCTGCTCCTTGGGGAGCCTGCTTCTCCCTCTCCCACTCCCCCTGCTTCTGTTCCCTTTCTCACTGTCTCTCTCTCTGTCAAATAAATAAATAAAATCTTAAAAAAGATAAAAATTTTATTTATTTGAGAGAGAGAGCCAGAGAGAGAGCATGTATGCACAAGAGAGCATGAGCAGGGGGAGGGGCAGAGGGACAAGCAGACTCCCCAGTGAACAGCGAGCTCAATGTGGGACTTGACCCCAGGACCTAGAGATCATGACCTGAGCCAAAGTCAGATGCTTGGCTCTTTGAACCACGTAGGTGCCCCAATATCTTTCAAATATCTCCCATGTAGAATATAGCAGTGATCAAGAAAGATGTAGCCCCTGTCCCCACAGGGGTTAGAGTCTAGAACAATACTTTACAAACTTTGCTCTCAGGAAGCTGTAGCACTCTAAAATTTGAGAACCACAGAGGGCTTCTAATTATGTGGGTGATAGCTGTCAGTATTTATTATATTAGAGATTAACACTAGGAAACTTTAGACGTATTTATTAATTGATTTAAAAATAACATAATGGGAGGTCCACTAGGGAGATGATGGAGTAGGAGAACACTAAGCTCATCCTGTCCCACACATACTACTAGATAATACTCACATCAATGTAAATAACCCTGGAAACATCCAAAGACTTACAGATAAACTCTACAACTAAAGGTAGAGAGGAGGCTACATCAAAGAAAATAGGAAAGGTGAAGATGAGGTCTAGGAGCAAAACAGACTGTGGCTGTCTATGGTGGGGAGGGAGCCAATGGTATGGAGAAGGGTGGAAAACAGACTTTCACACGAGGGAGCCCACAAATGGGGAGGATGAATCCCCATAACATTTGCCTTGAAAGCAAGAGGGGCCAAATTATATGAGTTCTTAAAATCAGTGGGACTTAAAGCCTGGAATTTTTAAAAATCGCTGGGCTCCACTCTGGGAGAGCCTGGAGGGCATTAAGAAGCAGAGTCCCTACCCTTAAAGAAGCAGCAGAACAAACAGCCTGTGCAGATACAGATTAGAACCAGCAATTTGAAAAATGTGGGAGTTGGGGGGCAGATGGGAAGGAGGGTGATTTGCTCATCTCAGAGGATGGCCAGAGAGATGGGGTTCATGGGGACTGCAGGAACAAAGGAGGTTGCAGGTGCCATGCTGCAGGAACCAGCATGGCATGCCTTACCTAACTTGCTTATACCACATGGCGCTCCCTCACACACCCTGCACCTTACTCCAGTACTGCTGGCCCCTCCTCCAAAAGACCAGTGGAAACCCTGCTAACACCACATTTCTTGACCCATGTGTTTTGCAGGACCTCAGTTCTGGCTGCAGGTCTCTTTTTGCAACTAGACCACTGAACACCTTATTAAAACATGCCCCACCCCTGCTGGGAACCAAACACTACCCACAGTAGGCAAAAAGAGTCTTTGCAGACAACTGGACTGAAGGATTGGCCAAGGCTCAACAGCAGAGCACATGCCACACACATAGGAGACACTCCCTGAAGTGCCATGCCCTGGGAAGCAGGGGACACTGCACTGCACGACACTGTAGGACCTCTTCTTCATAAGGCTGTTGTTCTTAAGAGCAAGAGAAGTAGCTCACTTTGATAACACACAGAAACAGAAACAGGAAGTCAGACAAAAGGAAGAGATGGAGAAATATCTCCTAAATGAAAGAACAGGACCAAACTAGTAAGAGACCAAAGCCAAATGGAAATAAGAAATATGCTTGATAGAAAATTTAAAATAATGATCATAAAGATACTCACTGGACTTGAGAAAAGAGTAGAGGACATCAGAGATTAAAAAAAAACAATCAGAGATCAAGAATACAATAAATGTAAGGAGGGCATGTGATGTGATGAGCACTGGGTGTTATACACAACTGATGAATTACTGAACTCTACATCTGAAACTAATGATGTACTGTATGTTGGCTAATTGAATTTAAATAAAAAAGAATACAATAAATGAAAACACACTTGTTGGAATAAATAGCAGGTTAGATGAAGCAGATGAATGAAACTGGAAGGCCGGGTAATGGAAAATAACCAAGCTGAGTAAAGGAGAGGAAAGAAAATTATGCAAATTGGGAATAGTCTTAGGGAACTCAGTGACTCCATCAAGCATAAAAATGTTTGCATTATGGGAATCCCAGAAGAAGAAGAGAGAGAAAAGGTGGCAGAAAATTTATTTGAAGAAATAATAGCTGAAAACTTCCCTAATGTGCAGAAGGAAACAGATATCCAGATTCAGGAGGCCCCCCAAATTCAACTCAAGGAAATCCACACCAAGAAACATAGTAATTAAAATGGCCAAAAGTAGCTATAAAGAAGAAAAAAAAATTAAAAGCAGCAAGAGAAAAGAAGACAGTTACATATAAGGGAAACCCCATAAAGCTATCAATGGATTTGCAGCAGAAACTTTGCAGGCCAGAAGAAAGCAGCATGATCTATTCAAAGTACTGAAAGGGACAAATCTGCAGCCAAGAATACTCTATCCAGCAAGGTTATCATTCAGAATAGGAGAGATAAAGAGTTTCTCAGACAAACAAAAACTAAGGCAGTTCATGATCATTAAACCAGTCCTACAAGAAATATTAAAGGGAACTCTCTGAGTGGAAAGGAAAGACCATAAGTGAGAGTATAAAAAGTAAAAAACACAAAAGCAGTAAAAATAAACATTTCTGTAAAAACCAGTCAAGGGATTCATAATATAAAAGGATGTAAAATATGACACCCTATACCTAAAATGTGGAGAGGAGAGACAGGTTTAAACTTAAGTGATCATCAATTTAAGATAGAATGCTATATGCCAAAGATGTTATATACAAACCTAATGGTAACCACAAATCAAAAACCAGTAGTAGATATGCAAAGAGTAAACAGAAAGGCATCCAAGTATATCACTAACGAAAGCCAACAAACCATGAAAGAGAGCAAGAAAGGATCAGAGAAAATCTACAGAAATAACAGAAAATAAGTAATAAATGGCACTAAATACATATCTATCAATAATTGCTCTGAATGTAAATGGACTAAATGTTCTAATCAAAAGACGTAGGGTGAAGGAGTGGACTCATTTACATGCTGCCTATAAGAGACTTATTTCAGACTGAAAGACACATGGAGATTGAAAGTGAAGAGATGGAGAAAAATTTATCATGCAAACGATGTCAAAAGAAAACTAGAGTAGCTATACTTATATCAGACAAAATAGACTTTTAAAACAAAGACTATTGGTGCGCCTGGGTGGCGCAGTCGTTAAGCTTCTGCCTTCGGCTCAGGGCGTGATCCCGGTGTTCTGGGATCGAGCCCCTTATCGGGCTTCTCTACTAGGAGCCTGCTTCTTCCTCTTCCACCCCTCCCCCCCCGCTTGTGTTCCCTCTCTTGCTGGCTGTCTCTCTGTCAAATAAATAAATAAAATCTTTTTTAAAAAAATAAAAAAAATAAAACAAAGACTATAACAAGAAATAAAGTGGGCCCCTGGGTGGATCAGTCCATTAAGCATTGACTCTTAATTTTAGCTCAGGTCATGATCTCAGGGTCCTGGGATTGAGCCCCACTTTGGGCTCCATGCTTAGTGGAGAGTCTGCTTGGGGATTCTCCCTTTCCCTAAGCACCTCCCCCCACTCACATTCTCTCTCTCTCTCTCAAATAAATAAATAAATCTTTTAAAAACACAAGAGATAAACAAGGGCATTGTATAATAATAAATGGGACAATGCAACAACATAATATAAAAATTGTAAATATTTTTGCACCCAACTTGGGAGCACCCAAATACATAAAACAGTTAATAATGAACATAATGGGAAAAAATTGATAGTAGTACAATAATTGTAGGGGACTTTAACATCCCACTTACATCAATGGACAGATCATCCACACAAAATCAACAAGGAGACAGTGTCTTTGAATAACACACTGGACCAGATGGATTTAACAGACATACTCAGAACATTCCATCCTAAAACAGCAAAAGACATGACAAGTGCACACAGAACATTCTCCAGAATAGATCACATATTAGGCCACAAAACAAGTTTCCACAAATTCAAAAAAATCAAAGTCATACCATGCATCTTTTCCTTTTCTTTTTTTTAAAAGTTTTTATTTCAATTCCAGTTTGTTAACACATAGTGTAATATTAGTTTCAGGTGTACAATTTAGTGATTCAATACTTATATACAACACCTAGGGATCATCATAACAAGCGCATTCCTTAATTCCCATCCCCTATTTAACCATTCCTCCCTGCCTTCCCATAACCATCTATTTGTTCTCTATAGTTAAGAGTCTGTTTTATGGTTTGCCTCTCTCTTTTTCCCCCTGTGATCATTTGTTTTGTTTCCTAAATTACACACATGAGTGAAATCATATGATATTTGTCTTTCTCTGACTGACTTACTTTGTTTAGCATAATACCCTTTAGCTCCACCCACATCATTGCAAATGGCAAGATTTCATTCTTTATTTATGACTGAATAATATTCTATTATATAGAATATTATATATATATATTGCTATTATTTATATATATATACATATATATATATACACACACACAGAGATACCACAACTTCTTTATCCATTCACCAGTCAATGGACATTTTGGGCTTTTTCTGTAATTTAGCTATTATTGATAATGCTGCTGTAAACATCAGGGTTCATGTATTCCTTTTAATTAGTATTTTTGTATTCTTTGAGTAAATACCTACTACAGCAATTGCTGGATCACAGGGTGGTTCTATTTTTAACTTATTGAGGAACCTCCATACTGCTTTCCACAGTGGCTGCACCAGTTTGCATTCCCACCAACAGTGTAAGAGGATTCCCCTTTCTCCACATCCTTGCCAACACCTGTTGTTTCTTGTGTTAATTTTGGCCAGTATGACAAGTGTGAGATGATCTCATTGTAATTTTGATTTGCATTTCCTTGATATGAGAGATATTGAGCATCTTTTCATGTGTCTGTTAGCCATATCTTCTTTGGGAAAATGTTTATTCATGTCTTCTCCCCCCCCCCTTTTAAGAGAGAGAGAGAGTTGTGTGGGGGCGGGGGCAGAAGGAAAGGGAGAGAGACTCCCACTCCTCTGCTTGGGTCTCTCTCTCTCTCTCAAATAAATAAATAAACTCTTTAAGGAAGAAGCCCACATCCCTAAGATCTCTATAAAACAAGGGCGCACGGCCTGGGTCCCAGTCAACACTTGGGCTCTGGACAACCCTGCAATCTCTCTTCATCAGAATGACGAGAAGGAGAAGTCCCCCCCAGCAAAGAAAAGATAATGAGTCTGTGGCCTCTGCCACAGAATTGGCCTCGGCCACAGAATTAATACATATGGATGTATCCCAATTATCAGAAATGGAATTCAGAGCAACAATGGTCAAGATGATGAGTAAACTTGAAAAAAGCATCAGAGAAAGCGTTGCTGAGAATATAGAATCCCTAAGGGCAGAAATGAGAGCGAATCTGACAGAAATTAAAAA
>NC_048223.1:94780502-94978298 GCF_002007445.2 Ailuropoda melanoleuca
CCCACTCCCCCTGCTTGTGTTCCCTCTCTCACTGGCTGTCTCTATCTCTGTCAAATAAATAAATAAAAATCTTAAAAAAAAAATGAAAACCTTAAAAGAAGAAAATATAAATTAAAATTTACCCAATCTCTGAGCAAAAGGAATTTATAAGCTCCAAGGGACGGTTGGGTGGGGAAGGTTTGGAAAAGATGAATCAACCTAAAATTTAAAAAACTTAATTTCTACTGGCCGTAAATGAAACTAAATAAAAGTGTATATAAAAAATAATTATAGACCAACAAGAAGTTCAGATCATTAATATAGAAAGGACAATAGCCAATGAGAAAAGAACATGAATGGAAAGTCTACAAAGAGAAGGTGAAAATTTTTATACGTCCTTTCAAAATATTCAAGCCCCATCTCTTATGGCCCCTTCTCAAACCTATGCCTGTTCCTTTGGCTTAGAATTCTCATCCCTTCCCAACCAAATGTTATCCCAAAACCCCACCTCCCCAGCAAGTCTCACCATATCTGCCAACTTCACAGGCAAACATCTTACCTGGCAAAGCTGCAGCCAGAAATCCCCCACCTCCGTGTCTGCACCCAGGCAACTGATGTTGCTGGAGAAAATCACACAACTGTGCAGACAATCTGGCTTTAAGTTAATGACCATAAATCCCAATCAGATAGATACCCCGCACTGCCCTGAAACCCCACTAAATTCCCCTAATAGCATTGTTGTCCTACTCTTAAAGATAGTAACTGCATTTTAGAGCAATGTCTACCAACTGGATCCACTTCCTTATATCTCGTTCACTTTCAGTCTCCCCCCTTCTACCCGCTTCACTCACCCACTCTAGTAAAATATTTCTTAATCAGGTCGCCAAATTGCATAGACAATTGTCGGTTTTCACCCTATTATACCTCTCAACTGACCACATCCTCCACGTTGAAACACCATTCTCTTCTGATGCCATGACACGTCACTCTGCTTTGTTTCTTCTTTACCTTCCTGCTTGCTCTTTCTCGGTCTCATTTTCCAGCTTCCCTTCTCTTGCTAATGTCTAAAGAGTATTCCAGGCCTCTATTCTGGGGTTTTCTCTTCTCATTCTATATTAGATGATCTCATCCATTCACATATATTCTAGCATCAGTTCTTTGCTACCAACTTCCAGATTTTTACCTCCAAACCAGGTTTCTCTCCTGACCTCAAGACCCATATCACCACTACATTCTTGACATCTCCACTTGGATGCCTTGTAAGCTTTTCACAGCTGATGTGTTCGAAGCGGAGATCTTCCCTTTCTACACCCTCCCCCATCCAAGCCTGTTGCTCCACATGTCAGTAAATGACACCTCCATCAAACCAGTTGCTTAAACCAAAAACCTGGAAGTCCTCATTGATATTTCCCTCTTCCTTACTTTCTGTATCTAATCCATTACCAGTTTTTGCTCATTCTACCTCCAAAATAGATCTCAAACCCATTCTCCTCTACTGAGGACTTGGACCCATCCAAGCCACCTTCGTTTCCCTTCTAGACTATTTTCAGAGCCTTTTGACACTTCCCACTCCTACTCTTCCCCTTCTCCAATCCATTCATCACATGATGGCCAGAAAATACTCTTGAAATGTAAATCTGATCAAAACTCTTCAGTGCCTTCCTATTAAAATTAAGATAAAAATCCAGAATCCTCACCATAATTCTACAATATCTGTCTCCATGTATGTTTTTTACTTCATTTCGTATCCTTTCTGACTTCTCATTCTACTCCAGACATACTGCTCTTCTTTCAAGTCCTCAAACATATCAAACTTTCCCATGTCAGGGAGTTCACATGTGCTTTTCTCTCTACCAAGCCATTTCCCATGACTCCTTGCCTGTCTAACCCTTATTTATCCTTCTGGTCTCAGCTTAAAAGTCATTCCTTCCAAGAGGCTTTCCCCAACCACCACTACCCACCCCCTGCCAATCTAAATTAGGTCTCTCTATCATACCATCTTATACTTTGCCTTCACAGAATTTACTTCGGTTTGTATTATATACTTACTTATGCAATTATTTCTGGTGTGTTTTCCCACCAGAGCTAGATCATATACCGCATGAGAACAGGTGCCAGCAAATATTTGTTTGGCTCATCATTTTACAACCAGCACTCTGCCAGCACCTGGCACATGGTCTTGGGTTTTTGGTTTTGTTTTTTTTTCAACAATTGGATTAATGAATACATGAAAATTCAGCTCAAGCCTCACTTCTTCTATGATTTCTTTCTCAATCACCCTCCTGTTCCCCGACACTGGTATATTTCAGCACTTGTTTCCTTGTTCCCCACTGGGTACTGTACATATAACTCACACTTGACAAATAGTCTCACTGAACTTCTTTTGGGTCCTTACATGAGCCATTACTCTTGTGTTGTTTCTGGGTCTTCACATATGCTCTTCCCTCTACCTGCAACACTGCTTTGCTCATTTGACCAAATAATCCTACTCACATGGTCAGGGTCAATTAATGTTAAAGAATGAATTGTGAACCTGCTTGAACAGTTCCCTCCCCAGGAAGGTGAGAGTAGATCTGCTTAGAAGATCTACTTCTTACACTAAAATTTTCAATGCAAAAACCTCATTCGAAATGGGAAATTCTAGGGGCAACTGGGTGGTTCAGTCAGTTGAGCATCTGACTCTTGATTTTAGCTCAGGTCATGATCTCAGGGTGGTATGATTGAGCCCTGAGTCAGGCTGTGCTGGGCATGGAGGCTGCTTGAGATTCTCTCCTTCTCCCCCTGTGCCCCAACTGTCCCCCCTCAAAAAAAATTAATAAGTAGGAAATTCTAAAATGATTGACTACTGTTCCCAGAATCACACTTTGCTGCTGAAAATATTACAGACTTAACTCTATCTCCCACCGATGGAGAGGAAATAAATAAACCAGTTTTTCTGAATTTGCCTCAAGTGCTATCTGTGTTAACAAAATTTCAGGCAAAAAAGCAATGGTTACATAAGAGGACAGTGCCTAATTTTCTACATAGTTGATTGGCTTTTTCAGAAGAACAGGCTTGAAAGTATCCAGAAATCAATTGATTGGGTACTGCACACTCGGCAACCCCAAAGTTGACATAGGATGAAAACCAGGGAGACCTTAATAGGCACTGTCCAAGTAAAGATGTGCCCTGAGAACAGAAAGGGAGGAAATGACTGACATGTACTGGGACACAGAGTCAATCATTAATGATACAGCATGCACTATTTTTTATAACTATGTTGCAGGCACCATAGGTTGGCTTACTTGGCATCCATCTCTTTCTTTTGTTCCTTGGCTTCCTCTACTATAGAGGCTAGGAAAGCTAAATAATCACTTTCCCAGCCTTTCTCAAAACTAAGGATGGCTAGATAAAAAGTTTTGGCTGAATAAGACATCGCCGTTCTCCCATTCACTTAAATCAAAAACTTGGGGTCATCCCTGACTCCTCTCTCCCACATCTGATCCATTAGCAAATTGTTTGCTCCACTTGTGTGGTATTTTCCAAGTCCAAATATTCCTCACACTTCCGCCACTACTATCTTGCTTAAGTCAGCATTTTCTGTTGCCTGGGCTACGGCAATAGTCTCCTATTTGGTCTTTCTGCTTCCATCCTGCCCCCTACAACATATTTTCCAAAGAACAGCTGAAGATCTTTTTAAAAATGCAACCTCATCATATCAATCCTTTGCTCAAAACTTTCCAATGTCTTTAAATACAATAAAATATAAACTCCTTACCATAATCTACAAGGTCTTGCATGATCTGACTTCTGGCTACCTCTGTGGCCACCACTCTGCTGTTTGCTCACTCTGTCCAGCATTGCCAGCCTCCTTGCTGTTACTCAAACATGCCAAGCACATTCCTCATCAGAGCCTTTCTGTTTGCTGTTCCCTCTGCCTGGAACACTCTTCCTCCAGACACATTCCCCCCTCATTTATTCAGACTTCTACTCAACCATCATCCTATCAGGGGCAACTTCCCCAAATACTCTATCTAAAATAGCATGCTGCCTACCATTCCCTACCTTTTACCT
Organism: Ailuropoda melanoleuca; assembly: GCF_002007445.2. Taxonomy (NCBI): domain Eukaryota; kingdom Metazoa; phylum Chordata; class Mammalia; order Carnivora; family Ursidae; genus Ailuropoda; species Ailuropoda melanoleuca. The sequence goes on from NC_048223.1 coordinate 94,784,535, forward strand.
TCCCTAACTTCACTGCACACATTACTACTTGGCTTTATATTTAATATGTATTGATTTATTTCTTTATTATCTCTCTAACACATACATACACACGTACACGCGTATGTACATGCACACTATTTTATTTACCAGTATATCTCTAGCATCTAAAAAAGTGCTTCTCATGTAGTAGGAGCTCAATAATTATATTGGTTGAGTTCGTAAAGTTTCCATAGACCTCTGCCCAGACTTGAGTTATACCATATCACCAATCTTTAGTATTTCTTCTACTTTTCTAAGTTAATAATTATGCCAGACATTGTTCATTGTCCACCCATCACTTAAGCCTCATACCCTACTTCCATGACAATATAACTTTGATCTGTTTGGGCAATCATAGAGCCATTGATCTATCCCAATCCTAAGTGATGAATCATGATTTTTCCTAGACTAGTCGTGGTTATTCTACTCCACTTTGCCACAGATTGTTACACAAGAGACATGTGATCTGATTTTGTCAAAGGGAAAGTTAACTAAAAGACTTCCCTTCTCAAATAAAAGAGTCTTAGAAGTAGCTAATCTTTCGTCCCTGTCTCTTCTTCCTTCTTAGAATATGGGTGTGAGGATAAAATGTTCAGAGTTGTAGCAGTTATCTTGCAACCATGAGGTGACATGCATGAAGACTAAAAGTCACTCAGTGAGGACAGTAAAATGGAAAAGTAGAAAGCCAATAGGTCCTTGATGACATCATTGAGCCAGTGATTAAACCTGGAACCTACTTCCAAAGTTCTTTTTAAGTGAACAATAAATGTCCTTATGGCTTAAGCTATCGTTTGTTAGGTTTTCCTTCATCAACTACCAAACGAAATCCTAACTGATTCAATTATTTTATTTATGAATGTGTGAGAACAAATGTATTTTTCCTTTACATAGAACATTCTGGTTAAGAAAAAGGAAGGAAGAAGGGAGAGAGGAAAGGGAGAAACAAACTCAACTAACTGACTTGTGGATGACATAATCCTGGAAGTGGAGTAAATTACAGGAAGGATAAGTATACGTGTGTGTGTGTGTGTGTGTGTGTGTAAAAGTATGGAAGTTTATGTGATATATATACATCTCCCTCACTCATCACCTGGTCTCAACCTCCTCTACTCTGTCTTTACCCGATCTTTCCATTGATATTGAAGGATCATAAACTAAGCCACTGTTTTCAGACATCTACCACCACACTATAAAACCTTTAATGGCTTCTCATAATTTATCAGAGAATGTTCATCTAGTTAGTATTTTAAGATCCTAAAATCCAGTCACACCAATTCTTTGAATTTACCTCCCACTATCTCCTAACGTAAGCCTTCCTTCTCAAATAAACAAGTAAGAACAAACTCTCCTTATTGAATTCTTATTCCTTCTTACATCTAAATAATTGATCTTGACATTCCTAGTTACTGGATGACCCAATAGACAAAGTAGGTATTTAAAACACTAGCAAAGCAGAGAGAGAGAGATGCCTATAATGGACTTACCCAGAATTTTGCAACCAGAAAATATGAAATAAACCATTTTAATTTCATCATATAAGCAGGTTTTGTGCTTTACAGTTATAGAATTGTTTATTTTGAATTACATCTGGTATACAAACATCATAAATTTTCTTCTAAAGGTTAAGTGCTGACCACTTAGAACACATCTTCTCTCCTATCTAAAGCCTGCTCTATCCCTTGAGTGCAAGTCAGAATCCAATCTGCTCCATATGGACTCTGGGAAACAAACTGAGATCTTCAGAGGGGAGGGGGGTGGGGGACTGGGATAGGCTGGTGATGGGTATTAAGGAGGGCACATATTGCATGTGCACTGGGCGTTACACGCAAATAATGAATCATGGAACATTACATCAAAAACTAAGGATATATTGTATGGTGACTAACATAACATAATAAAAAGTTATCATAAAAAAATCTAATCCAAATAACCTAAGACCACAATAGGATCTTCTTTAATTGCATTTTTAGTTTTTATTAAAAATAAAATTTATTTAAAATAATATTTATTTAAAATATTAAAAACTAGACTCATGTCTTCACTTAAATATATACACTTATTTGTATTGTAAACTGTTCTATGTAAGTTACAGTTCCTCTCTCTTATTAGACTCAAAATTTCCCACTCACAAAAAAACCCTCTAGAATTTATTGTACTTTTGTTTTAATCTCCCACTTTGTAACTAGAACAGTAAGAATGCAGTGAATACCTTTTGAACCCCTGACCTGCCAGTTTACGTGACTACTGTGCAAATGAATGTTTGAATAAAAATATTTTATGTTTCAAGAGTTATCAGCAAACTATTAGACTAAAGATAAATCTTGGATTAAGTTGTAAAGTAGGATACTATAATGAGCATCAGTAAATGAAGAACTGAATCCTCGTTTATGAAGTGCTGCAGGAGTCCACCAACTTTAACCAATTGTTCCTTGCAGAGTTTCTCCTAACAGGCAAGGAGAGAGCCACCCAGGAACTCATTTGGTCATACATTAATCATCCCTACCCAGTCCCACTCCTACCCCTCTCACCCAGCACTACTATTACCTCCATCATCAAAAATATGTCTTTTAAATCAGAACATAGATTGCCAACCAATAGCGTCTGTGCCTTATCAAAACTGATTGCCAACACATGCCCACCTCCCTCCTGCCCGCCTCACTGACAAAAATTGACAGCCAGCCTGCTTCTTCCTCCGCTTCATTGTTAGCGGGCTATCCTGCTCTCTCCCTATTTGGAAAGCATGTCCAAAGATGCTCTCCATGAGCTGCCTCCAACATGCCAAAGGGAAAGGAGGAGTAACTTTGGCACCCTAATTTTAAAAGGGTGCCAGTCCATGATGTAAAAGGAAGACAGTATTCTTCTGCAAATGTGGACACTGCCTATTTCCGTTATTGCAATCATTAGTTGATTTCTTTGGCAGAGAACATACCGAGTAAGCTTTTCCAGGATGGGCCTGTAGCCTTGGAAATATATCATCCAAAACAAAAAGCCAAATTTCTGATTGTTTTTCAACTTGCACCCACACATTCGCCAAGACACCTCATTTTAAAACAAATTTTTTAACAAAGCAAGAGCCAAATTCATATTCCCTCTATCCCCATGCCAATGACAAGTCATTCTGATTTTAATTTCCTTTTCAGTCTATTTTCTTTCCCTTCTCAATTTAACATTTTTTGTCATCAGTAACTACTGCATTTCCCATTTTCCCTTTTCTGTTCCCTGGCCTCATTTTTCCTGTCCTCTACCTGAACGACAGAAATTCTAAAAACTATAGGGTAATCTATAATTGAAATTTTAAAGTCAGTATATTAAAAACTGGATATGGGGGCACCTGGGTGGCTTAGTCGTTAAGTGTCTGCCTTCAGCTCAGGGCATGATCCCAGCATTCTGGGATCAAGCCCCGCATCAGGCTCCTCCACTGGGAAACTGCTTCGTCCTCTCCTACTCCCCCTGCTTGTGTTCCCTCTCTCGCTGGCTGTCTCTCTCTGTCAAATAAATAAATTAAATATTTTTTTTAAAAAAACTAGATATGACTAGACTTGACTCAATAGGTCATTTATTTCCTTATAAATCTGAATACAGATGTGTTTAAGATTCAATAAAGTACTTCTAAAGAGAAATGTAAAATTTTTCTCAGGAAACTTATTTTAGAAAGTTGCATACTCACATTATACCAATATCACATTACGATAGATAATAAAATTGAAATATTACAAACTCTTTCCTACTAGATTCAATGGCATGAGTTTAATAGGCAATCCAGAGCTGCAACCTCAACTTCAGTCAATTCCAGTGTCAAGTATCTGATTATCACATGCTCCACTTAATGAGTAACTAGCTGGAGAGTGAGATCTCTTTGATTGCAGCATGATATGTACACACCAGACCACTGTTTTTTTCTATTTTTAACACAGTTAAAGAGTAACAAGTATGTTTTAAAAGGCCACAGAAAAAATACCACATAGCTAGGAAAATTGAAAAGAATAAGTGCTTCTAATTACAGGTTAAGTTACTCTCATTCTGGGCTTGATTTTTCCTTGAGGTCTTAGGATATCTCATATCAAGCTGCAGAAACAATAAATAACTTCCACCAATATCCTATTATTTAAGGCTTGATTGTCTGGTGTGAAGACTAGGTCTTCAAGTACTGATTCAAGCATACTCATAATTTTTATTAACCTTTTCCTATGAATTAATCAAGATCTGAGTCCCAGTTCTACCCCTCAATTACTGTGACATCAGCTTTTCTGGGTTTCAGTTTTCTTCATTTGTAAAATAGAGTTAATAACCCACTTCACAGAACTGTTGTGAGGATTAAATGAGAGAGTATATATGAAATACCTAGTTCAGTGGGTAGAATCTAGTGAATTTCCTTCAAACCGTCTTCATCTTCAAACTTCCATGCTTACTATTATGAGCCAATAGGGACATATGTGAGCATCCTTTCCGCTCCTCTATAGTGATGCGTTAAATGAGTATCTTTGTTTATAGGGTGTTTTTCAAAGGATACAGTTTTGTGTGTGCATGTCATTTTAATTTATATAAATAGTATCATATAATATATCTCATTCTAGTCCTTATCCTATTTATTTTTTGGTTTAGGGCTTGGAGGAGTTCTTTGTCTCTTATTATTGTAGTTCGGGAAAAATATAAAACTGTTATGAATTAGTCCTTCACAGCTCCTTTTCAAAAGCGAGACTTTCTAAGTCAGGTATGCCCAAACTTGCTTGGAACAACTTTATCTGAAGAGATTAGATATACGTGCAAAGCAAATACATGATGAAAGCATGCAGTTTTTTTTTATCTGCAGAGGTGGGAGGGTGCTGGATGCTCCAGGGCTGAGTTAATCATACTCTTCACCTCACAGTGCATTACCATCATTGGTCTGTGTAAGGCCTCGCCCTTACTTAAGTTATTTATTCCCTTTAATCCCCATTCTTCATGCCTCGCTCCTTCATCCCCTGATAGGCAGGCATGCCAATGAGTTGAATGGGTATCTTTTTGTTTATTAAGTGTCCTTGCAAAGGATATTGTTTTGTGGAAAGATAATTTTAATTTATTTAAATACTATCATTCTGTATCTTTTCATTTCTTATTTTTGTCACTCTGCACTATGCTTTTAAGTTCATCTCTAGTGCCATGTGTAAATCTGAAGTCTACTTAGCCATTTCTAATTCTTGCCTTGTTCCCATGGTGTGCAACTGTCACATTTTACCTAACCACTTTCCCAGCCAGCAATGGACACTCAAGAAAGCATCCAACCACCTACCACCACAAATAATGCTGAAATGAACATTTTTATATGAGTTCACACATTTACCTGTATGACATTTCTTTAACGTATATACCCAAGAATAGAACTGTTTTGTGTTTTTTTTATTATATTATGTTAGTCACCATACAGTACATCCCCGGATTCCGATGCAAAGTTCGATGCTTCATTAGTTGCGTATAACACCCAGTGCACCATGCAATACGTGCCCTCCTTACTACCCATCACCAGTCTATCCCATTCCCCCACCCCCCTCCCCTCTGAAGTCTTCAGTTTGTTTCTCATAGTCCATAGTCTCTCATGTTTCATTCCCCCTTCTGATTACCCCCCTTTTCTTTATCCCTTTCTTCCCCTACCGATCATCCTAGTTCTTATGTTCCATAGATGAGAGAAATCATATGATAATTGTCTTTCTCTGCTTGACTTATTTCACTTAGCATTATCTCCTCCAGTGCCGTCCATGTTGCAGCAAATGTTGAGAATTCGTTCTTTCTGATAGCTGAGTAATATTCCATTGTATATATGGACCACAGCTTCTTAATCCAGTCATCTGTTGAAGGGCATCTCGGCTCCTTCCATGATTTGGCTATTGTGGACAATGCAGCTATGAACATTGGGGTGCATATGGCCCTTCTCTTTACTACGTCTGTATCTTTGGGGTAAACACCCAGTAGTGCAATGGCTGGGTCATAGGGTAGTTCAATTTTTAACTTTTTAAGGGACCTCCACACTGTTTTCCAGAGTGGCTGTACCAACTTGCATTCCCACCAACAATGTAGGAGGGATCCCCTTTCTCCACATCCTCTCCAACAATTGTTGTTTCTTGCCTTGTCTATCTTTGCCATTCTAACTGGCGTAAGGTGGTATCTCAGTGTGGTTTTGATTTGAATTTCCCTGATGGCTAATGATTTTGAACATTTTTTCATGTGTCTGTTAGCCATTTGTATGTCTTCATTGGAAAAGTGTCTGTTCATATCTTCTGCCCATTTTATGATTTGTTTATTTGTTTCTCGTGTATTGAGTTTGAGAAGTTCTTTGTAGATCTTGGATACCAGTCCTTTATCTGTGGTGTCCTTTGCAAATATATTCTCCCATTCCGTGGGCTGTCTCTTAGTTTTTTTGACTGTTTCCTTGGCTGTGCAGAAGCTCTTTATCCTGATAAAGTCCCATAAGTTCATTTTATCTTTTATTTCTCTTGCCTTTGGAGATGTGTCGTGAAAAAGGTTGCTCTGGCCGATGTCATAGAAGTTGTTGCCTATGTTCTCCTNAGTAATTGTTAATTTTGATGTAATATCTTTGTCTTATGATCTGTGCTTTTGGACTTTTGTTAAGTCTTCCCTTTGCCCCTGGGTTACAAAAAATATTCTCTTAAGTTTGCTTCTGTTAGCTTTGTAACTTATCCAGTCTTTCGGTCATCTAGACTCCAGCTTTGTATGTGAGCTTAGGTGGGAATCCAGTTTTATTTTTCTTCATGTACTGAGCCAGTTTTCCCAACACTACTGCTAATAAAATCCATTTTTTCACCATTGATTTATGGGCATCCCCTTCATTACATATTAAATTCTCAGTATACGTGGGTCTGTCTATGACTCTCAGTTATGTTCTTTGGGTCTGTTTATTCTTGTGCCAATACTACACTGTTGTTATTATTATAGTTTCTAATGTGTCTTTATATCTCAAAGGTAGAGTCCACTTTTTACTCTCCTTTTTTATTCTTGTCTTAGCTACTTTTGGATCTTTAGTCTCCCATATAACTTCAAACATTTATCAAATTCCTCAAAATATCCACCTGGAATTTTTACTGGGATTACATTGAATTTATATACCAAGTTTTGGATTATTGACATCATTAAAATACTAAATCATCTAGTCAAGGAAGCATACACAGGACAACTTTACCTAAAGAAATGTCCATGGAAAGCAAATAGTCAAAGAAAAGGAGCAGAAGTAAGGTCTTTTTTTTTTTATCCTAGTTTTCTCTAAAAGTTGGAAAACCATGTCCTGATTTTTAAAAGAAAAAAAAAAACACCATAGAAATGTTTTATAGGACTATGAGCTCTTTTTTAGTTTGTGCCTCAAGAAGGAAGCTAAAAGCTGGTCTTTGAGAATGAGACCAATCTAAAAAATCCCTTTATAGTTGCAAAAAAGAAGCATTATTTTGAAAGATAAGTTGCAAAGAGTTATGAGGAAAGATATATATATATATCATATATATATAGGGCCATGGTATAAATATATCATATATATATACATATATATATATATGTGTGTGTGTGTGTGTGTATATATATATATGTAGGGCCATGGTATAAGACTGCTGACACAGCCATAAGCAAACAAAGATTCTAGAGTGGCTAGGTAATTGAACCTGTTAGGGAAATGAGCGTATGGATTGTAATAAATTTGTTTCTTTATTTAAGAACAGAAATGTAAAGATTTTAAATGTTACTTTAAAAAATGTGGCTGCATCATAATAAAATGATATTTAGAAAGAATTCTACTTACTAGTTTTAATAAAGTTACCTGGTTTTTTTAAACAAAAACTACCACTACATTAAAAGCTAGCTTTAGTGCAAAATTAACAAACCAGAATTTAGTGATTTGGAATAAAAGCTTTTAAAAATTAATTTTTGGAAAGTAAAAGCTACCCCAAAAAAGTGCTACTGTTTTATATTTTTCCCATTTACAGTTTGCCCATAGTGAAAAGAGAATTCATTTTTAAAATAAAGATGGAGTAAACGATCTTTTAGACTCATTCCTAAGTAATATAGAAGTTTCTATCAAAATCCATAGTCTTATAAAAGCAACTGAAAGGGACGCTTGGGCGGCTCAGTTAAGTGTCTGCCTTCAGCTCAGGTCATGATCCCAGGGTCCTGGGATCAAGTCCTGAGCATCAGCAGGAAGCCTGCTTTTCCCTCTGCCTGTTGCTCCCCCTGCTTGTGCGCTCTCCCTCCCTCTCTTTCTCTCTTTGACAAATAAATAAATAAAATCTTAAAAAAAAAAAAGGAACTGAAAATAAGAGAAATCATTTGCTATTAAAAATAACTATTCCTTGCAAATGGGTAGGGCCACTGTGGAAAACAGTAGGAAGATTCCTCAAAAAGTTAAAAATAGAACTACCCTATGAGCCAGCAATTGTACTACTAGGTATTTACCCAAAGAACACAAAAATACTAATTTTAAGGGATACATGCAACCCGATGTTTATAGCAGCATTATCTACAATAGCCAAACTATGGAAACAGCCCAGGTGTCTATCAATTGAAAATGGATAAAGAATGGAATATTACTCAGCCATAAAAAAAGAATGAAACCTGGTCATTTGCAATGACATGGATGGAGCCAGAGTGTATTATGCTGAGTGAAATAAGTCGGAGAAAGACAAATAATTATGATTTCTCTCATATGTGGAATTTTAGAAACAAAACAAATGAGCAAAGGTGGAAAAAGGAGGGGGGGAGTAAACCAAGAAACAAACTCTTAACTACAGAGAACAAACTGATGGTTACCAAAAGGGACGTGGGTGGAGGATGGGTAAAATAGGTGATGGTGGTTAAGGAGGCACTTGTGATAAGCACCGGGTCACTTATGGAAGTATTGCATCACTACATTGTACACCTGAAACTAATATCACACTGTATGTTAACTAACTAGAATTTAAATAAAAACTTTAAAAAAACTATACTACAAATCTACAGTGTGAATACAGAACTAGACTTGGTTCAGAGACATCTCTGAGTATGATTATTCTGTAAAAGAACTGCAAAAGAAAATCACAACCAAGTATGATTGGTATCTGAATATTAGATTTTTGAAAACTAACAATCCATTTGCTTTTAGTCTCCAGAGCAGTATCTGTTATGGAACTTTGTCAAATAGTTCATGCCATTGAAGCATTATGGTTATTTTCAGTTAAAGCACCTAGATCTCTGCAGTAAGCCAATGCTTCCCAGTCTTGAAATGAGGAATTTTGGTTACTAAAGGCAGAAAAAGAGGCTAACGTTACAGAGGCATTGTTCAAAGTTTCATTTCTTGTAGTAAAGACAGGTATAAATTATACTACTGGTAGGAATTTTGTAATAAGAGCCAGGATCAGTAAAATCGGTGTTTTTCTCTTAGAAAGAAGCATAATAAGCTACTGGCAAAATTTCTTTATCAAATAAGACAATTGAATTCTGAATATCTGCAATACAGTTGTAGAAGGCCATTACTATCACGTATCCATGCTAGAAGATATTTCACTCTATAGTTGCTCAAAACCACTGGAACTCTGAATCACCTCTTAACATTATATACATTTTATTAGATAATTGTATACATTATATATTATATATATAACAGAGATGCACTTGACGGCTTCATGTGTTTATCACTGCAAATGCATGCTACAGGGAAAGAGACTATGGTTAACAATTACTTTGTGAGTCTGTGATGTGAAAAGAAAAATGTATAGTAGACTTAGTAGTGATAGACTAGCAGCTATATATTAGAGCAAGGGATGTGCTGCTGTGCAAATAAAAAAACCAATACAGTGTATCTTTATTAAATTGAATTTAAATTTTAAAAAATTTTTAAAGATTTCAAATGGCTTCCTTAATCTGCACATCTCAAAAATATACCTAGTATCTTGACTAACCAGAACCTTTTATTTTAAGGTTAAAAATACCATGATAGATTTTTTTTAGTTTAAATTCAATTAGCCAATGTATAGCACATCATTAGTTTCAGATGTAGAGTTCAATAATTCATCAGTTGCATGTAACACCCAGTGCTCATCACATCACATGCCTTCCTTAATGCCCATCACTCAATTACCCCGTCCCCTGACCCCCCTCCCCTCCAGCAACCCTCAGTTTGTTTCCTATAGTTGAGTTTCTCATGGTTAATCTTCCTCTCTGATTTCTTCCCATTCAGTTTTCCCTCCCTTCCCCTATGACCCTCTGTGCCGTTTCTTATATTCCATGTACCACAATGTTTATAATGCTGAGGTTAAAATACTGAGATTTCATAAGAAAAGTAAATTGTAGTGAAAATAATTCAGTAGTCAAGAATTTCACTCTGCCAAAACTTGATTCTTTTTACTCTTCAAAGAAAGAAATCTATGGTATATTAATGGGCATATTTTAAAACTGCAACCAGATACTGCAAGAGGATATCAAGAAATATTTCTTAGAGTCACATACAATCAAGGAGTATGTTGTTAGATATTCAAGTGTTTGAAACACTGGACACATTAGCATCCGACTGAGAACCAAATGTGCTGGTCAGAGAAAAATTTCCCCACACTTTTGGATCTATATTCAATCCAAAAATCCAAAACTATCTGACAAAGTCTGCAAACATTCGTTCCCATTTCTAATGACTTATAATTGTGATTTCGCATTTTCTAATTTAGAAGAAAATTAAGTGTAAGAAAACAGCTACGTAAAACCTGAACTACAGTTTAAGTCATCCATGATCTAACCTGCCAGAGAATAGTATTATTAATTTTAACATGCTTTAGGGGCGCCTGGGTGGCACGGCGGTTAAGCGTCTGCCTTCGGCTCAGGGCGTGATCCCGGCGTTATGGGATCGAGCCCCACATCAGGCTCCTCCACTATGAGCCTGCTTCTTCCTCTCCCACTCCCCCTACTTGTGTTCCCTCTCTCGCTGGCTGTCTCTATCTCTGTCGAATAAATAAATAAAATCTTTAAAAAAAATTTTTTTTAACATGCTTTACTTTCTTAAATGCTAATAGATTTTAAACCTAAAATTGGTGATTTATATGTGCTCTAAAAATCCATTAAGTGGCCCATGGACATCTAAAGTTAGAGAAACACAGAGTGATAATAAGTTATGGTGAGAGAGTGTTTTACTCTGTGCCTGTGCATACCACTGACTCACAGCTAGCATCCAAGGTTTCTGGCAGGGACTGGAAGGAGCGAGTCACTCTCTTCCTAGATACATGTTGTTACTATACCATATTATTTTTATAAATAAGGAAACTGTAATTTGGGTAAGTAAAATAAGCAGAGTCATATAGATTGTACACACTGGAAGCCGATCTAACTCAGGTTTCTCACCCCGAATTCAGATTCTGCCTTGCACCATTCCTTCTCAGAATTGGAGCCTTTGGCATAGTACAGTCCTTTTTGGTTTTGTTTTTGTTTGTTTTTCTCATTTAGTATTCTTCTTCCTCTCCTCCTTTTTCCTTTCCTCCTTCTTCCTCTCCTTCTCCTCCTCCCCCTGCTTCCTCCTCCACCTCCTCCCTCTTCCTCTTTAGTGTAAGTGACACACTGTTTTAGCCATTTAAACCATCAACTTAAAGGAATATTTATCCTTGAACTCTAACTGAGTTGATGGCTACTAGCTCACTGAAGTTCTGCATCACAACCAGCTGCAAAGCACTTATTCTGTCTTCTGCACCTATTAAGGCAAAGCATGGATTTCTCTTCCTACCCCACAACCTGCCTCCCACTTCACTTCCAGACCTGCACATAAAATAAGAAAGCATGTGAATACTGGATATTTTTTTACTTCTTTTTATGCCTTAAACCAACATTGTGGTTTGTAGTTGGGCTGAAGGTTCCTATTCATCCTCTGCCAGTCTTTAAAACTCAGTAGAACTATTTCCACTAGATGGCTGTCTTTACCAAGAACTGTAAGAGCTATGCCAGCTGGTGGCAATTTACAAGTTTGAAAGTGGACCTTTTACAGAGGTAGGTATACGTGCGACCATTTAGTAGACTTACTCATGCAAACCTTCTATCCATGATCCATTTTTTAGCCCCCACTTTGGAAAAAATCAATAAATGTTTAAAAACGTGATGAACCTTCGGGCACCTGGGTGGCTCATCAGTTAAGCATCTGACTCTGGATTTTGGCTCAGGTCATGATCTCAGGGTCTTGAGATTAAGCCCTAGGTTGGGCTCTGAGCTCACCCCAGGAACTGCTTGTGATTCTCTCTCTTCCTCTCCCTCTGCCTCTCCCCCAGCTCACACACTTGATAAATAAATACATTAATAAATAAATAAATAAATAAATAAACTCTTTTAAAAATGTAATGTGTTTTTTAAAACATAGAAGAACAACTGTGTTTCAAGTTGAAATTTTTTTTGTTTTTTTCTTTTTTTTTGGTTGAAATATATTTGACCTATAACTGTGTCAATTTAAGAAATCAACACGTTAATTTGCTACATTCATATAATATGTTTGTAGCATTAATTAGCACCTCTATCATGTTATATATTTATCATTTCTTTTTAGTAATTGGAATAATTAAGTTCTAGTCTCAGCAAATTTGATGATGATAATAAACAATATAGTTGCTTATATTCACTATACTGTGCATTAGATCTCTAGGACTTACTTACTATTCACTTCAAGTTTGTTGCCTTAAACAACATCTGAAAATTTTCTGAAAGAAATAAGGAGTTTCAGGGGCGCCTGGGTGGCGCAGTCGTTAAACGTCTGCCTTCGGCTCAGGGCGTGATCCCGGCGTTATGGGATCGAGCCCCACATCAGGCTCCTCTGCTGGGAGCCTGCTTCTTCCTCTCTCACTCCCCTTGCCTGTGTTCCCTCTCTCGCTGGCTGTCTCTCTCTGTCAAATAAATAAATAAAATCTTAAAGAAAAAGAAAAAAGAAATAAGGAGTTTCAGGGCAGCTAGGTGCCTCAGTTGGTTAAGCATCTGCCTTCAGCTCCGGTCAAGATCCCAGCATCCTGGGATCAAGTCCAGCATCAGGCTCCCTGCTCACTGGGGAACCTGCTTCTCCCTGACCCTCTGCTGCTCCCCCTGCTTCTGCTCTCTCTCTCTCTCTCTCTCTGTCAAATGGATAAATAAACTCTTTAAATATACATATATATATATATAAATAAGGAGCTTCACCCCGAAGAAAGACTGAAAGACATATATAAAAAATTATCTCTTGTAATTGTTCACATTCTCAAATCAAAAAGTACTTGTTGATTATAAAAGTTGTGTACAATATTTGGGAAAAGAGATTGACTATTGCTATTTGTAGTTGGCATTTGTTTTGCATCTTTTTTTCCAGGTGATGAAAGTATTTTTAAGTTAAAATATAATCTATTGAGGGGCGCCTGGGTGACTCAGTTGGTTAAGCATCTGACTTTTGGTTTTGGCTCAGGTCATGATCTAAAGGGTTGCAGGAGCAAGCCCCTTGTGGAGCTACTCCTGATCCCACCCCTAACCCGCGCCCTCAACCCAGAGTTTGCTTGAAGATTCTCTCTCTCTCTGCCCCTCCCCACATGCGTGCTTTTGTGTGCATGCTCACGCGTGCTCTCTCTCTCTCTCTCAAATAAATAGCTAAATCTTAAAAAAAAAAAATATATATATATATATATATATAATCTATTGAGTAGAATTTATCATGTGCTACAATTTTTCCTCTGGTCATCAATGAGATTGTTTCTTCCCCTCAAATGCTTTCTTATTTATTAATATTTAACAACTTATTATTTGATTAGTAGAAAAAATTGAGCACCTTGTTTGAGGGAGGATTGGTTGTTGGTAATTTTTCTGTAAACTTCTTATTGAAGTATAACATAACTAAAGAAAAGCACACAAATCATAAGCATATAGTTTAATTTTCACACAGTGAAATGAATGTCAATGTTTTTGTGCAATTGTAGATTTTATGTTTTAAAAATTCATTTGCTATTTGTTTGATTACCCTCAAGTAATCAGCACCTAGATCAAAAATTAGAACACTACCAGCCACTGAGAAGCCTATCTGTGCTCCTTCCTGGTCACTCCCCATCAGTGGTGACCATTATCCTGATTTCTAATACCATAGAAGACTTTTGTCTTTTTTTGAAGCTTATATGAATCTTCTTGCTTCTGTTGCTTCCCATGGTGTTTGTGAGACCAATCATGTTGTTTTCACTGCTGCATATCACAACCGTTTATTCATCCTATTATTAATGGACACTTGCATTATTTCTAGTTTGGAACTATTATGAATACTGCTTCTATGAAGTTCATAAATATACCTTGGATCAAAGTGTGTGTACATTTCTTGGGGTGGGTATATACCTAGAATAGGTGGGATTGCTGGGTCATGGGATTTTCATATGTTCAGCTTTGGAAAATACTGCCAGTTTCCTGAAATGGTTGTACCAATCTACACTCCCACCAGCAAGACATGAGTTCCATTGTTCTATTTCCTCCCCAGCATTTGGTATTGTCAGTCCTTTTATATTGTAGACTTTCTGATGGATAGGTACTGATATCTCACTGTGGTTTTAAATTACATTTCCTTGAAGACTATGAAATTGTTTATATGCTTATTAAGATTGTTCCCGTCTTTTGGTCATTTTTTATCATCTTCTATACCTTTTTTTAAATTAATTTATAGGACTTCTTTATATATCTGAGGCCTTTCAAGTCAGTGGTCAGACATAAATATACTGTAACTATCTTTTCCCACTCTGGGGCTTGACCTTTTTACTCTCTTAGTAAATTAAATTTGTTAATCAAAAATACCATTAATTTTTTCCCTTTATGTTAGCACATTCTTTGGGCCCTCTTTTTATTTATTTATTTTTTTAAAAGTCTTAATGCATTTTTTCTTTTTTTTAAAGATTTTATTTATTTATTTGACAGAGAGAGACAGCCAGTGAGAGAGGGAACACAAGCAGGGGAGTGGGAGAGGAAGAAGCAGGCTCCCAGTGGAGAAGCCTGTTGTGGGCTCTATCCCAGAATGCCGGGATCATGCCCTGAGCCAAAGGCAGATGCTCAACGACTGTGCCACCCAGGCACCCCTGGGCCCTCTTTTTAAAACTTTGCTTATTCCAGGGGCGCCTAGGTGGCTCAGTTGGTTGAGCATCTGACTCTTGATTTCAACTCAGGTCATGATCTTGGGGTCTTGGGATCAAGCCCCACATTGGGCTCCACGCTCAGCGTGGAATCTGCTTGAGATTCTCTTTCTCCCTCTCTCTCTACTCCTGGCTCCACTCATGTACTCTCTAAATAAATAAATAAATAAAATCTTAAAAAAACCTTTGGTTATTTCAATGTCATGAATATATTACTCTATGCTTTCTTCCTAGAGCTTTATTATTTAACCATCTATATTTAAATCTAACACATCTGCAATTGTTTTTTGTGTGTGTGAGGTGTGAGACAAGGGCAAAAACTCATTTTATTTTATTAACACCAGCACCATTTATTAAAAAGACCATCATGGGGAGCTTGGCTGGCTCAGTCGGTAGAGCATGTGACTCTTGATCTCAGGGTTATAAGTTCAAGTGCCACTTTGGGTATAGAGATTACTGAAAAATAATAAAAAATCTTTTGGAGTACCTGGCTGGCTCTGTCGGGAGGAGTATGCAACTCTTGATCTTAAGATCATGAGTTCAAGTCCCACATGGGGTGTAGAGATTACTTAAATAAATAAAAAAACCTTAAAAATAATAATAATAAGGGTGCCTGGGTGGCTCAGTGGTCGAGCATCTGCCTTCGGCTCAGGTCATGATCCCAGGGGCCTGGGGTGGAGCCCTGTGTCAGGCTCCCTGCTCAGCGGGGAGTCTGCTTCTCTCCTTCTGCCTCTCCCTCTGTGTGTGCTCTCTCTCTCTCTNGAGATTGTTTCTTCCCCTCAAATGCTTTCTTATTTATTAATATTTAACAACTTATTATTTGATTAGTAGAAAAAATTGAGCACCTTGTTTGAGGGAGGATTGGTTGTTGGTAATTTTTCTGTAAACTTCTTATTGAAGTATAACATAACTAAAGAAAAGCACACAAATCATAAGCATATAGTTTAATTTTCACACAGTGAAATGAATGTCAATGTTTTTGTGCAATTGTAGATTTTATGTTTTAAAAATTCATTTGCTATTTGTTTGATTACCCTCAAGTAATCAGCACCTAGATCAAAAATTAGAACACTACCAGCCACTGAGAAGCCTATCTGTGCTCCTTCCTGGTCACTCCCCATCAGTGGTGACCATTATCCTGATTTCTAATACCATAGAAGACTTTTGTCTTTTTTTGAAGCTTATATGAATCTTCTTGCTTCTGTTGCTTCCCATGGTGTTTGTGAGACCAATCATGTTGTTTTCACTGCTGCATATCACAACCGTTTATTCATCCTATTATTAATGGACACTTGCATTATTTCTAGTTTGGAACTATTATGAATACTGCTTCTATGAAGTTCATAAATATACCTTGGATCAAAGTGTGTGTACATTTCTTGGGGTGGGTATATACCTAGAATAGGTGGGATTGCTGGGTCATGGGATTTTCATATGTTCAGCTTTGGAAAATACTGCCAGTTTCCTGAAATGGTTGTACCAATCTACACTCCCACCAGCAAGACATGAGTTCCATTGTTCTATTTCCTCCCCAGCATTTGGTATTGTCAGTCCTTTTATATTGTAGACTTTCTGATGGATAGGTACTGATATCTCACTGTGGTTTTAAATTACATTTCCTTGAAGACTATGAAATTGTTTATATGCTTATTAAGATTGTTCCCGTCTTTTGGTCATTTTTTATCATCTTCTATACCTTTTTTTAAATTAATTTATAGGACTTCTTTATATATCTGAGGCCTTTCAAGTCAGTGGTCAGACATAAATATACTGTAACTATCTTTTCCCACTCTGGGGCTTGACCTTTTTACTCTCTTAGTAAATTAAATTTGTTAATCAAAAATACCATTAATTTTTTCCCTTTATGTTAGCACATTCTTTGGGCCCTCTTTTTATTTATTTATTTTTTTAAAAGTCTTAATGCATTTTTTCTTTTTTTTAAAGATTTTATTTTATTTATTTGACAGAGAGAGACAGCCAGTGAGAGAGGGAACACAAGCAGGGGAGTGGGAGAGGAAGAAGCAGGCTCCCAGTGGAGAAGCCTGTTGTGGGCTCTATCCCAGAATGCCGGGATCATGCCCTGAGCCAAAGGCAGATGCTCAACGACTGTGCCACCCAGGCACCCCTGGGCCCTCTTTTTAAAACTTTGCTTATTCCAGGGGCGCCTAGGTGGCTCAGTTGGTTGAGCATCTGACTCTTGATTTCAACTCAGGTCATGATCTTGGGGTCTTGGGATCAAGCCCCACATTGGGCTCCACGCTCAGCGTGGAATCTGCTTGAGATTCTCTTTCTCCCTCTCTCTCTACTCCTGGCTCCACTCATGTACTCTCTAAATAAATAAATAAATAAAATCTTAAAAAAACCTTTGGTTATTTCAATGTCATGAATATATTACTCTATGCTTTCTTCCTAGAGCTTTATTATTTAACCATCTATATTTAAATCTAACACATCTGCAATTGTTTTTTGTGTGTGTGAGGTGTGAGACAAGGGCAAAAACTCATTTTATTTTATTAACACCAGCACCATTTATTAAAAAGACCATCATGGGGAGCTTGGCTGGCTCAGTCGGTAGAGCATGTGACTCTTGATCTCAGGGTTATAAGTTCAAGTGCCACTTTGGGTATAGAGATTACTGAAAAATAATAAAAAATCTTTTGGAGTACCTGGCTGGCTCTGTCGGGAGGAGTATGCAACTCTTGATCTTAAGATCATGAGTTCAAGTCCCACATGGGGTGTAGAGATTACTTAAATAAATAAAAAAACCTTAAAAATAATAATAATAAGGGTGCCTGGGTGGCTCAGTGGTCGAGCATCTGCCTTCGGCTCAGGTCATGATCCCAGGGGCCTGGGGTGGAGCCCTGTGTCAGGCTCCCTGCTCAGCGGGGAGTCTGCTTCTCTCCTTCTGCCTCTCCCTCTGTGTGTGCTCTCTCTCTCTCTCTCTGTAGCTCTCACTCTCTCTCAAATAAATAAAATCTTTAAAAATAAAAATAATAAATCTTCTAAAAAATAAATAAAAAGACCATGATTTCACTACTGTACTGCAGTTTTATCTTTGTCATAAATGAGGTAACTATATATATGTGGGCTTCTTTCTGGAATTTCTGTTCTCTCTCATTGGTCTAGTTGTCTTTCCCTGGGTCTTCGTTATTATAACAACATGACGAGTCTGGACAACTGGTATTCTGCATCAGCAGCCTTGTTTCTTCTTCTTCAAGATTGTATTGACTATCTTGTTCCTTTGCATTTTCAGATAAATTTTAGAATCAACTTATCAGTTTCTATGGGGAAATGAAAACAACTGCCAGGATTGCTATTAGAATTGAATTAAATCAATAAATCAACTTGGGAAAAATTGATACCTATGGTAGCTTTATAATGTGTCAGTTTAGGTTGGTAAAACTACATCTCCCAGAATTCCTTTCCCTGATGGTTTTTGGTTAAAGTGGGCCACAGGAGACTTTTTTTTTTTTTTTTTTTTGGCATGAGATTTGAAGGGCAGAAGTAATGCAGCAGTCATAATTTTTATGTTTAAAGTTCCAGAGCAGGCACTGTTATAGCTCGTGCACACTGTCACTAATTTCATGGCTCACCTTGTTGGTGTAACAGCAGGGGGGCCTGCAATTGCTCCAACTTCCTGTGAATGCTCTTTCAGCTTCTATGACTTCTATTAATTTGGTCATTTTTAATTTATCTCAACAATTATTTGTAGTCTTTTGGTGTGGTGGTCTTACCCACCTTTTATTTTATTTATTGCTAGGTATTTGATGTTTTGATGCAATTATAGATTTTATCTTTTTAAATTTTATTTGCTATTGTTCATAGCTAGTAGATAAAAATACAAATTGATTTTTACATTTTGATCATGTATCCTACAACCTGCTTAAATGTAGTTTTAATAGTTCATGAACTCTTTTGGATTTTCTACATACACTATCATATCATGTGAGATTAATGTGTTTCCTTCTTCCTTTTCTTGCTTTTTTTGCACTGTCTGGGACCTCCAGTATAGTGTTGAGTAGAAGTGATGATAAAAGGTAACCTGTGGGCACCTGGGTGGCTCAGTCGGCTAAGCATCTGTCTTCAGCCCAGGTCATGATCTCAGGGTCCTGGGACCAAACCCTGCATCAGGCTCCCTGCTCAATGGGGAGTCTGCTTCTCCCTCTGCCCCTTCCCCTGCTGCTCATGTTCTGTCTCTCTCTCTCAAATAAATAAATAAAATATTTTTTTAAAAAAGGTAACCTTGTCTCATTGCCCACCTCAAGGGGGTGTTTTTAAATAACTTACTTTTAAGTATTATGTTTTCTCCAGGTTTTTTGTAGATATTCCTTATCAGATAAAACAAAATTCCTTCTAGGGACGCCTGGGAGGCTCAGTCGCTTAAGTGGTTGCCTTCAGCTCAGGTTGTGATCCCAGGGTCCTGGGCTTGAGTCCCTTATCCAGCTCCTTGCTCAGCAGGGAACCTGTTTCTCCATCTGCCTGCAGCTCCCCCTGCTTGTGCTCTCTCTCTCTCTGACAAATAAATTTTTAAAACCTTAAAAAAAAAATTCCTTTTACTCTAAATTTGCTAAGAGTTTTTATCATCAATGGTTTTTGCATGATCAAATGCTTTTTTGCATTTACTAAGATGATCATGAGTTTCCTCTTTCTTCCATTAATATGGTGAGTTACACTGATTAATTTTCAAATGTCAAACCAACCTCAACAAAAGCCAATTTGGTCATAATATGTCATCCTCTTTATACATTGATGGATTTAATTTGCTAATATTTTGTTTAGATTTTCTGCATATCTCTTCTTGTAAGAAATTGGCCTGTGATTTTCATTTCATTTCTTAATGTCCTTTTCAAGCTTTGGTATCAGAGGTTATGCTAGGGTCTTAAAATGAGTTGGAAGTGCTTTATATTTTTCTATTCTCTGGAGAAGTTGTATAAAAGTCATGTTATTTCTTCCTGAAATATTTATAAGAATTGACCCATAAGGCCGTTGGGCCTGAAAACGTCTTTATGGGAAAGTTTTTAATTACAGAATCAACTTATTTCGTAGATATGGGACTATACAATCTGTGTTGCATATATCACCTTATTTTTTAATGTCTATACGATCTGTAGAAATGGCCTCTTTTTATTCCTGCTTTGGAATTTTGTGCTTTCTCTCTTCTTTCCTTGACTTACCTTGCTAGAGGTCTCTCAAATTTACTAGTCTTTTCAAAGACCCAACTTTTGGTTCTGTTGGTTTTTCTCTATTGAGCATTTGTTTTCTATTTAATTAATTTCTGCTCATATTTTTAATTACTTCTTACTTTATAGATGTATTTTGCTGTTGTTTTTCTAAATTTTCAAGGTGAATATTTAGATACTTCATTTTCAGTCTTTCTTCTTTTCCAATATATGCATTTATTTTATTTTTTTATTATGTTCAATTAGCCAATATATAGTATATCATTAGTTTTTGATATAGTGTTCAGTGAGTCATTGGTTGTGTATAACACCCAGTGCTCATCACATCACGTGCCCTCCTTAATATCTATCACCCAGTGACCCCATCCCCCCACCCCCTTCCCTTCTGTAACCCTCAGTTTGTTTCCCAGAGTCCAGAGTCTCTCATGGTTTGTCCCCCTCTCCAATTTCTTTGCATTCCGTTTTCCCTCTCTTCCCTTCTAGTCCTCTGTGCTATTCCTTATATTCCACATATGAGTGAAACCATATGATAATTGTCCTTCTCTGCTTGACTTATTTCTCTTAGCATAATCCCCTCCAGTTCCATCCATGTTGATGCAAATGGTGGATATTCATCCTTTCTGATGGCTGAGTAATACTCCATCGTATATATGAACCACATCTTCTTTATCCATTCATCTATTGAAGGACCTCTTGGCTCTTTCCCCAATATATGCATTTAAAGCTACAAATTTCCCTGTATCTTTTTGGAGGAACACAATTTAACCCACTACACAGCCTTAAATTAATTATTATTTTTACTACTTCCCTGACAATGCTAGGACTTTAGAACACTTTAACTCCATTTACCATCTCCTGCCTTTTGTGTTGTTATTCTACATTAATTCTATATATTTTAAATTGCAAAGAACGTTACTGCTATTTTATATAGTCAAAACCCATTTGTATTTACCCATATATTTAGCTTTTTCATTGCCCTTCATTTGTTTTCTACATTTTATTTTCCATCTTGGAGCATTTGCTTTCCCTTTTGCTCTTAGTCCGCTGGGACTCCAATTGCATGTATGTCAGATCTGTTCACTGTCCCATTTGTCTTTGCTGAAATTCTCTTTTTCTTAATCTATTTTTTCCTTTTTCTCTATTTTCTTGAATATCCTCATCACAGTTATATTTTAAAAATTGTCTGATATCTATAATTCTGAATCTCCTGTCTGATTTTTCTCTCGTGTTCATGGTCATTTTGTCTTATTTCTTGGTATGCCTGATATTTTTTGATTGACAGTCAGATATCGTATTGAAAACCTGTAGAAGCTCTGCATCATGCCGGAATTTCCGGGGAGGGTTCATCATCTCCTCTGCTAGGTGGGTAGAGTTAAGGCTAATCACCTTATCTAATCAGGATTGATGACTCAAGGTTAGGCTGCAGTTTTACTGTATATGCTTTTTTGACCTCTTGATCAGTCCACCCTACAGTATAGCCTGCAGAGTCCCAACCAACAGCTTGGGCAGTTCCTCACAGTCCTATTCATGACCTATCTTGGAACTCTAATCCCTAACTCTTTGGTAGACTGAGATGATCAAAAAACTCCACTCTGCTTTTCAGAAACTTTCTCCCTAGCTTCTTGCCTCTTACACTTTGTTGCTTCAGGATTCAGCAAAATGGCTTGGAATAAACCTATTCAATGGGGCTCAGTTTTCTGCCCCTCCAGCTTCCAATTTGTGTCTATTTAGATCCACAGGACTGCCAAAAGCTCTGATGGCTTCTCTGCCTTCCAGCAGCAACCCTTCCCCCCAAGACTCTTATACATTTCCAGCCACATTCCTTGAGCCCATGTTTGTGAAATTCCCCATGGAAAAACATGACTGCAGAATGTTAGTTCAGCTCTCCATGGTTTTCCCCTGTTCAGAATCTTGACCTCTCAAGTTCTAAGCTGCCTTAGCAGCGTCCCCATACCCAAGATTTTTTTAAAATCCAACTTCTCTAGTTACTCTTAAAGGGTGCATTTTTCTGCCATAAGTTACCCTATAGTGCTAAAAGTAGACGTTCTAACTACAGAGTTTCAGAGCTTCCCCTTCAGTAGAGCTATTGATTATGATTTGGGAAGTTAGACTGCTGAACAAGAGAGTTTATCTTTTTTTTTTTAAATTAGGTATATGATGGTCTCTAAATCCCAGCTGTAATTAGGTGTCCTATGACAAAATATATATTTAAATTATAGAACTTGTCATTGGACACTTCTGTCTGTAAATTAATTTAGAAAAATAAATATACAAAGTAAAAAACAAATATTTCTCACAGTTCTGGATGCAGGGGCCAGCAGACTCATGTCCGATGAGAACCCTCTTTTTGGTTTACAGATGGCCACTTTCTTGCTGGATCTTCACATGGTGGAAAGAGAGATCATCTTTCTTGTGTTTCTTCTGAGGGCACTAAGCCCATCGTAAAGATTCCACCCTCATGGTCCCACATCCAAAATCCATTACACTGGGGATTGGGGCTTCACTGTATGAATTTTGGTGGGGACACAAACATTCAGTCCATAGTAGCCATGAAGCCATGAATTGCGGCATACGGTTAACTCAATTTTCTGTAGCTCTATGTGGTAGATGCTGCATTGGCCACCCAGACCCCTCTCCAGAAATGGAGTATTTATCCCCTCAGCCCCTGGAAGTGCTGCAGGAAGGCACCTCTGAGCTCTCAGCCTTCTTTGGGGGATTGTTTTGCCTGAAGAAAACTGGCCCAATATCCTACCTCCTTCCAAGGGTAGCTCATATCCAGTGACTGATCAGTGCAGGAGTATAGGCATCTGTTCCCCTTGCCCAAACTTGGGACAGTTTTGATTCCCAGATCCAGAGTTTATCATCAGGTTGGTTGATTGGGACTGCATCTCAGTTCAACTTTCTCCCTCTACCAATCCTGTTTCCTTTGCCTCCCTTCCCAGGACCACTCCCTGATAAACGTCCTGCACATTAATCTCCATCTCAAAGTCAGCTTCCCAAAGAACCCAAGTTATGACACAAACATTAATACAAGTACGTGGCTGTGGCTTTAACCTTTGTTAACATATTTTTCCCTTTTGCTGACCTCTATTTTTCAAATTTTCAACAACAAACATTTGGGGAAAAGAAAAAATACGAAACGTTCTTTTTTTTTCTTTTTTTACAAAATAAGATGAGGATGTATTTCTATCAGCTGTAGAAGTAACAAAGCATGCCAAATTTTTGTCTTGAATATAAAATAGCTGAAAATACCATAGAAATTGAAAAGCCAAAATACCATCGCTATTTATCTAGAGAAATTCAAAGGAATATACAATGAAAAGTAAATAGACATATAATCAGTTCCCATTAGGTAGCAAGTTAAATACCAAACCAAAGCTTCCTCACTAAATCATTTTGCAGTGGCTGTCTCATTCCCAAGGTCCTGCAATATCACACTTGAGCCAAGATCACTTAGTAATGCTTTTTCATTCCCTCACCACTTGTTCATTTGATCCACCTGCCCCATCTACTATGATCTTGTGAGCTTTCAGTCCTACACATACCTGTGTTTGACAAGCATTTCTTCACAACCACCAGTGGCTTGGTGTATTAATTTCCCAGAGCTGCGTACCACAACTGGGTGGCTTATAATAACAGAAATCATAATTCTGGATTATAAGGGTGTCAGCAGGGCCATGCTTTCTCTGAAACACTCTATGGAAGATCCTCCCATGCTTCTTCTAGCTATTGGTGATTGCCAGCAATCCTCCCATGGCATTTTCCCAATGAGTCTGTGTCTGTGTGTCCTTATCTTTCTTGTAAGGACTCCAGTGGTTGTATTCGGGTCCATCTTAATCCAATATGACCTCAACTTAATTATATTAGCAAAGATCCTATTTCCAAATAAGGTCACATACTGAGGTCAAATTGGACATGATTTTAGAGGAGATACCATTTAATTCAGTATAGTCTGCCCTCTGGCTCCCCCAAACCCACATACATTGCATGTGCAAAATACATTTACCCCATCTCAAAATCCCCCCAAATCTTAACCCATTACAGCATTAAATCTAAATATTATGAACAATCAATTTGCTATCTATCTGAAAAAAAAAGATATTGAATACCTATCTTATACCATACTCCAAAATCAAGGGCAAAAGGATTAAGGATGTAAGTGTAAGAAGTGAAAATTTTCACTTTTAGAAGAAAATAAAGAATATGTTTTCCATCTTGGGATAAGGGAAAATTCCTTAAACACACACAGAAACACAAAGTAGGTGAAAATATTCATAATTCAACTATATTAAAACTGAGACATCTTTTCATTGGGAAAGTAAACAAGCAAACCATAAATTGGGAGAAGATAGTTTCAACACTGTCAAAGGATTAGTATCCAAACTATATAAAGAATGCCCACAAGTCAATAGTAAAAGGCAAGCAACCCAACAGAAAAATAGGCTAAAGATATAAATAAGCATTTACTGCAAAGGAAATACAAATAGACCATAAACATGTGAAAATATACTCAACTTTATTTGCACTTTATATCATCTTAACCGTTTTTAAGTGTACAGTCAGTAGTGGTAACTATATTCACATTGTCCTGTCACCATTTATTAGAACTCCTTCCTTTCAGATAAGAGTTGTGGGCCACTAAAGCTTCCATATATTCATGAGTCTATATCTGGACTGTATTTCATTCCATTGATTCATTTAGATATTCCTCCTCCAATACATCTTAACACATCCTCTAACACTATCATAGTATAACTTGGTAGTAAGTTTTGATATCAGGTAGAGCAAATCTCACACCTAACTCTTCCCCGATTTTTTTTGAGATTTGGTCTCCCATATAAATTTTGGAATGAGTCCCGAGTTCCTTCAAAACCCCATTGGGAATTTGATGAGACTTGCATTGAATTTATAGATCAATTTGGGAAGAATTGCTGTGTTCAGGATATTGAGTCCTCCCATCCTTGAACATGGCATATCTGTTTATTTAGGTCTTCTTTAATGAATTTCAATAAAATTTTATTGTTTCCTTAATATAGGTCTTGCACATTCTAGTTTTATTGCAATCATAAGTGGGTTTTTTTTTAAGTATGGCTTATCAAACCACTGTAAAAAGACATTTTCAAAGCACTTGTAGACATTTAAATATGGACTGGATATTAGATGATATTAAGGTATTGATGTTAACTTGGTTAGGTTAATATGTTTAAATGATATTCATTATGGTAAAAAAAAAACACCAAGATCTTTAGTTATTAGAAACACACACCTAAATATTTACTAGTAAAGTGACATGATATTTTGCTTGTTTAAAAGTTAGTAAAAATCGGGGCGCCTGGGTGGCACAGCGGTTAAGCGTCTGCCTTCAGCTCGGGGCGTGATCCCGGCGTTCTGGGATCGAGCCCCACATCAGGCTCTTCTGCTATGAGCCTGCTTCTTCCTCTCCCACCCCCCCTGCTTGTGTTCCCTCTCTAGCTGGCTGTCTCTATCTCTGTCAAATAAATTTTAAAAAATCTTTAAAAAAAGTTAATAAAAATCATTTTAAATAGTTTATTTTACAAATAAGGGAAGAGATAAAAGAAGAATGGCAAAAGAGTGACAATTGTTGAAGCTGGGTAATGGTTATAAGGGAGTTCATTATACTATTCTCCTTATTTTTGTGTATGTTTGAAATTGTCCATAATAGACTTTAAAATTATATTTTCTACTTATTTTTTGCTAAGGTATAGAAATGTATATACCCATTCTGTGGTATTTTATTATGGCAGCCCTAACAAACGAATACACTTCATATAAGTGGAATCATACAGTATTTGTCCTTTTTGTAACCGGCTTATTTCACTTAGCATATTTTCCTCAAGCTCTATCCATGTCATAGCATATGACAGGAATTCCTTCCTTTTTTAAAAGTGGAATAATATTCTTTTTTTTTTTTAAGATTTTATTTATTTATTTGAGAGAGAGAGAGAGAGAGGTGGAGGGAGGGAGGCAGAGGAAGAGGAAGAAGCAGGCTCCCCACTGAGCAGGGAGCTTGACTCTGGGGCTAGAGCCCAGGACCCCAAGACAAAAGGATCACGATCTAAGCAGAAGGCAGAAGCTTAACCAACTGAGCCACCCAGGCACCCCTAAAAGTAAAATAATATTCTATTGTATATGTATACCACATTTCATTTATCCATTCATCTGCTTGTGGACATTTGAGTTGTTTCCACCTGGATGTTGTGAATAATGCTGCTATGAACACAGCTGTGCAAATATCTCTTAGAAATCAGGCTTTCAATTCTTCTGTATATATGCAAGAGGGATTACTGGATCATATGATAGCCTGATTTTAAATTTCTGGAGGAAATGCCATACTGTTTCCCATGGTAGTCGCACCATTTTATAGTCCCACCAAAACTGCGCAAGAATTCCACAATTTCTCCACATCCTCATCAGCACTTACTATTTTCTGTTCTTTTGATAGTAGTCATCCTAATGGATGTGCAGTAGTATCACATCATGGTTTCCATTTGCATTTTCCTAATGATCATTCAGTATACATAAAAATGCAGACTAAGACCTTTTTCAAATACCATTTACATCCACTATATTTATTGGAAAAATTAATTTGACAATACCAAGACTTGACAAGGACAGAGATTTTTTAAAAAATACACACTGCTGGTGGGCATATACATCATTAACAATCTCTTTGAAAAATAATTTGGCATTACCTTGTAAAGTAAACATTCATTTTCCCTAAGACTAAGCAATTCTATTCCTAGGTAGTCCATTCCTGTGGTGCTTTTCAAATCCTGAGTCAACACTCATTTGTGAGTTCTGTAAACCATTTACTGAGAGTCACAATTAGCAATTTTAAGCAATGGAGAAGTGTGTTTACTGGTTGAAGACACCAGTTGCATTTCTATCTCTCAAATAAATAAAATCCTTATAAAAAAACAAAATGATCATAATACCAAAACTTAGAAGCAAACCAAGCGGCCAGTAAAATTGTAAATTTGTGGTATATTCATACAAGGCGATTCTATAAAGCAATGAAAATGAATTCATGAGACTTACAAACATCTCAAGTGAAAAAAGACCACAAAGACTGACATTTTTATAAAGCTCCAAAACAAGTAAAACTGAACAATATGTTGTTGAGGGATACACACATGGGAAAGGATTAATAAGGATAAATTAGTATACACAGAATAATAAAATTGGGAACACATTTGGCAAGTGGATGAAATGGGAAAGAAAAGGGTAGATGGAATAGTATTGGTGCTCTAGTTCTTACATGCATTCATGGATATTCATTTTATTAATATGCAATATAATTTAAATTACTAAATATATTATTATGTATATATATTTAAACTTACGTATGTATAAAAATGTTCCTTCCTAAAACTGTACATCCTCTATCTTCTTGCACAGTAGTGAGTCAACATTCCCAAACAGAAACTGAATTTCCTGAAAAACAGGTTAAGAAGTTAAAGACAACAAGGGGAAAAATGCTTGTCAGCATGCCAAAGGTCAACATGTATCATTTCATGTAAGCATAGCTTACTTTCAAGCAGTTTCCTGAGACCAGGGCATGGAGTAGGGAATGATAACAGCTAGAGCACTACCTTAAGCGTGACAATTAACTGTGCTTTCCTTCCTTTGATGGTACATATGTTATAGTAAATCACTAAACTTTGTTGGTGTATACCCAGTGTATCCACATCCCAACCGAGTCAGTACAATGCTGATATCTTTATGGGCCCATTAGTAACTTCTGAGCTAACAACTATGGGAAGAGTAATTAATCAGAGCCATCCCTCTCAATTATTAATTTAGAATTGGAACAAACTTTCATTGTTTTCCTAATTTTAAATGAACTTGGGGCAGCTCGTCCAAACTTCCCATGAAGTGGAAAGCAACTCATTCGTTTTCGAGATGTGGCTCACAAGAAGCAACAGAATAGTAGTTGCAGGGAAAGGGAAGAGGCAGTAAGGAAAACGGAAAAGAAATCCCCCAGGGAAAAGGGATTGTGAAAGATGAAAAATAGAAAATTGCCACGCCAAGATTTTCAAAATAATATGCAAGATCGGAGGGGAAACTTTCAAGGGTTCTTTTCTGTGTAATAACAATAAAGAAATTCAGCTCAGGAAATCCATGCTTTAAAAAAAGACAATGACGAAAACCACTCGACTTCAGCAAAACCCACTGCAAAGATGGCGGTGGGACGAAGCCCCTTCTCGTCCCGCGGCCAAAAGTTCTAGCTTCACATTTCCCACAAGCCCCTCCGCAAGGCCCCGCTCTCAGAAACCTGCCTGGCCGGTCTCCCACCACTGCGCACGCGCCGCACCACGTCACGTGCCCTCCCAGGGCTCAGCGGAGCTGGCAGGAGGGGCCTTGCCAGCTTCCGCCGCCGCGTCGCTTCGGGGCTCGAACGGCGGGGTCGCGCTGCCTCCGCCGCCGAGGGGCAGCCGGGGGTCGCGGGGCCGAGCGAGGGGCACGCGGCGACGCGGCCATGGGACTGCGCCGACCCCGGTGACAGCAGGGAGCCGAGCGGCCCGGGCCCTGAGCGCGTCTCCTCCGGGGGGCCTCGCCCTCTTGCTCTCAGGGCCGGGGCTCCTGTTGCCGTTGCTGGCGCTGCTGCTGGCCGTGGCGGCGGCCAGGATCATGTCGGGCCGCCGCTGCGCCGGTGGGGGTGCGGCTTGCGCGGGCGGCGGCCGAGGCCGTAGAGCCAGCCGCCCGCGAGCTTTTCGAGGCGTGCCGCAACGGGGATGTGGAGCGAGTCAAGAGGCTAGTGACCCCCGAGAAGGTGAACAGCCGCGACACGGCAGGCAGGAAATCCACCCCTCTCCACTTCGCCGCAGGTAACCGGGACCGACGCCGCCTCGCTTCGCCCTACACCCCACCTGCCTACCCTGGCTCTCAGGCCTGAAACCAAACACGGTGCTGTTCTGCCCCCCGGTCCTCCCCCCCCGAGGACTCCCTTGCTGGTCATCTCGCTCTCTTCGATTGGGGACCGAGGCGAGGACCTGGGGCTAGGGGGCGAGAGTGCCCCACTCGCTGGATTNCTGGATTTTTTTTTTTTTTTTTTTGCTTTGTTTTGTATCAACAATACCTGTACCAACTTCCGGTCTTGCTGCTCTAAGAGCCTTCCGTACGCTAAAAAAAAAGTAGGGGACTCAGGAGACCTTGTGATTTGAAAGGCCAGTTATCTCCAAAGTCTGTCGTTCTCGCAAGTTCCACTATAAGTCTTATCAATCCTTTGGGTTAAGGTCTTAGCCTTTGTAAAAATGCAGGGATGTAATTTAGGAGGAGTAGCTTAATTAGCCATTGACACGTTAGTGTTAATGGGTTTATCAGGGCGGTCAGTCATTAGCAAGTTTCTGGAGAGGCTAGAACTGGAAATAGTCAAGTTTGGGTGAACTGAGATCTGACTTAGGGTGGGTGCGGGCGGGTCGTGGCTGCCACATAAACACACAAGTTGGGGTGGAAAGCGGTAGGATGAGAGGAAAGGATGGTGGAAGTACTTCAGCCTGGATCTAGAATTGAAGTTGGGACGAACCTCACCCCATTCTGAGATTTAGATCGTTTGAATTACTTTTCCTTTCATATTTACTGGGTTGACTTTATGATATAAAGGTATTAAGTTTAATTGAAGAATTTAAAAGAACTAGGGATGAGACACTCAGTTTATTTCCATAAAGCATTTATACCTTTCACTTGGGGAAAGATCATGACTATATCCTCAGGTGAGCTATGCATGATTGAAAATAGGAGTAGGTACTCATGATCTTGGTTTTTTATTTTGTATTACATGATTGTTTAAAATAATTTTTTTAAAAAAAGGATACGTTTTAAAGTGTTCCCTTCTTTTGGAGTAGGCATGATGAGCAGAGAAAGAGTGTAAGAAAATTTTCCATGTTCACAGACATTGCTTTTACTTGATTTGTTTGCTTTAACTTTGTCCATTTTAAAATCTGAATACTAGAAGGTATGCTTTCTTTATCAGTTCCAACTTTGTGGGGTTCCTATTTGGGGAGCCTTTTTAAGAGGAAGGTTTGGTGGGAGAACTAGAAACAGCCTGTGGGCTGCAGAAAGGGAAAGAAGAAAAATGCTAAAGTCAAATCTCACCTGTTTGCCATTTTCCCTAAAATTTTAGTGATCAATGCTATCTTTTCTCAGCTAAGTTGGATTATCCTGTTTGGCCATGTAGTCAACACTTAACCGATTTGGCAAATTGTCATAACCAACTGATAAGTAATCCAAAGGGTAGTGTTGCTTAGATTCTGTTCACTTGATCTGTGGGATAAAAATAGCCAAGCAAGATCTCAGTTGCTACCTTTCAAGAATTTGGTGTATTAATGAGTTCATATCTGAAAATAGTAATATTTAGAGGTTGTGAGATTAGCTTCTTATTGACCTTGTTCCTCCGCCATCCCATCCTCAGTTCTTTCCCAACATTTCAAAGCACTTTTTTACATAGATTTCCTGTGGCTCTGACTGAAACGGAAAATTTGCTTTAGGAACCAACCTGTCTCACTATTTACCCAAATTATCTGATACAGGTTATACAACTAAGAACTTAAGGTGTAAAAGGAGAATAATAAAATAAAAGTTGCTAATGGTGTACATTAAAGTATTAAGAGCCTTGCATTTAAACCCAGGTGTATAAGAAACTTTAAAAATTTGGTTTGTAAATTCAGTCTATTAATTAATGAGAGAAGCTATTTTAATTTTTAAATAAATGCATCCAGCTGCATTTTCTCTTCTATGTGGAAAATACATTTTATAATTTCTTGTGGACAGTGAGCTGTCACTCATGTTGGTGTGCACCTAAACATGCCATTGGAAGCTCAGTGTAGATGTGGGGACTGTGGAACTGCTTGACAAGCAGTTCCTGGTGTTTGTACGTTGTACGGTAAGCTATGGGGGGAAATTCTTTTTATTTATTTATTTTTTTAACCAATTAAAGTTTGGAGGTTTTATGGGGGGAGAAGACACGTTTTTGTCTTTCTCTCTTGATTTCCAGGGAGTAGGAATGAGATCTGTGCAGGCTAAGGAAATGAATCATGGTAGAAGAACAGTTTAGAAAAAATTTGGTTTGTCTTCTCATCTAAAATTGTTAAATGAATAGTCACCTGCTCCCAATAGTCAGTTAACTCCCAAGGAGTTAAGTTCTTCTGTTAATGAAAAATAACCAATATAAATAGGAGCTTTTTTCTGTTGGGTGCTTTTTACTATTAAACTAGATTGCATTTCTTCTAGATAAATATGATTTAAGAAGCTATTTATTTGTTTTTGTTTTTATGATTGATTGATTGATTTTAGAGTGAGAGAGCACAGGGTGGGGGGGTGGGGCAGAGGGAGAGAGAGAAAGACACTCTGCTGAGCTTGGACCCCGATGGATGTGGGGCTTGATCTCATGACCCTGAGATCTGACCTGAGCCATAATCAAGAGTTGGGCACTTAATGGACTGAGCCATCCAGGTGCCCCTTCAGAAGCCATTTCTTACGAGAGAAATTGTTTCCTCTTCAATCCCCCACCGCACACACACACACACACACACACACACACACACACGATATGAACGATTTTTTTTTTTGTAATACATCACAAAACTTGTGGGGGCAAGTTGATGGATAGGGAGGCTGCAAGTCTAATTTTGCCAAAAGCAGTAGCATCTGAAATACTTGACAGTATAATCCCCTGGAAAATAGCAGATTTCAGTAAAGGAGATTGGTTCTCTGAATTTATTTCTGAAAAGTAAAGGAGAGAGACAAAAACTTTGGGAGAAAGTCATGTTGTCTATCTTAGCCAAAGAAAGAAATACATAGCATTCTCTGGAATCTTAGAATGGGGTTGGGGGTGGTGATAGAATTCCGTGGCTTCGGTATTTGGGGTGTGCAGAGAGGTATCATTCAGTAGAGAAATATGTAAAACATTTATTAGGTTTAAGGAATTCACGTATAGAGATGATGCAAAGAGATGAGGTACATATTTATATGTTATTGGAGAATGACAAGTTGAAAAGAGCTTGCATTGTAGAGTTCTAGCTAAACAAGGTAACACTTGTATTTATATGCTACTCAGACATCTACATTGGATTGGTCAGACTGAATTTCAGTTATATTCAGTTGTGTGAATTGCATGTAAGAGGGTTTTGGGAGGGTTGGTGTCTTTTTTGTTTTAAAGATTTAGTTGAGAGAGAGATGCAAAGCATGCTGTCAGGGAGGAGGAGCAGAAGGAGAGGGAGAGAGAATCTCAAGCAGACTCCCCACTGAGTGCAGGGCTCAATCCCACGACCCTGCTCTGAAATGAAGAGTCTAGCTGCTCAACCACCTGAGCCACCCAAGCTCCCCTGGTTTTGTTTTTATTCAGAGGAGGGAAGTGGAATTAGAGCATGTGGAATTTCCTATAAAAGCAACAGATAAGAAAACTAGAGTTACTTTAGAGATGAAAGAAGACTAAGGTTAGACAATGCTACTGTTTTCACATATGTAGAAGACAAGTAGAAAAGTAAAATGGATATTGGATATGAGTTGTGTGGCTTGGGCAGTCAAAACCAGGGCCAAGGTGAAAGGTTACAAGGAGTCAGACTGCCTTTAGTAATCTGTTTGACTGTGGAATTGGCTGGAAATGTCCAAACAGTGGTTGGATTGGCATCTTTCGGAGATGTTGTAGAAAGAGTGAGCAGTTGGACCAACAGGTCAGAATCTGGAGTGGTGTAAGAAAGTGGAATGCTTACCCCAATTGAATGTTTTAACAACTCGGCTACCAAAGATATAATAGCCTTTGTAATTGCCATTCATATCCTTTCCCAAAATGGTGCTGTTGAAGACCTCCAAAAACATCTCAATAGCATCTCCTACTTTTTTTTTTTTAAAGATTTTATTTATTTATTCAACAGAGACAGCCAGCGAGAGAGGGAACACAAGCAGGGAGTGGGAGAGGAAGAAGCAGGCTNGAGAGGAAGAAGCAGGCTCATAGCGGAGGAGCCTGATGTGGGGCTCGATCCCATAACGCCGGGATCACGCCCTGAGCCGAAGGCAGACGCTTAACTGCTGTGCCACCCAGGCGCCCCAGCATTTCCTACTTTTGACTATAGGCTAATGCAATAATTACAGGAGATGCACAAAATGGACCCATATTCCTTACCTAGGACTAGAATTATAGATTGTTTCCCGGATTTGTTTTTGTTGTGGGAAATTATTAAATCCAGCATCAGTTAAAAAAAAAAAAACAAAACAAAACAAAAAAACAATATCATGTAAAGACCAGTCTGTTTAAGAATTCAGAATCTTGGGGCGCCTGGGTGGCACAGCGGTTGAGCGTCTGCCTTCGGCTCAGGGCGTGATCCCGGCGTTATGGGATCGAGCCCCACATCAGGCTCCTCTGCTATGAGCCTGCTTCTTCCTCCTCGCACTCCCCCTGCTTGTGTTCCCTCTCTCGCTGGCTGTCTCTATCTCTGTCAAATAAATAAAAATAAAAAAAATAAAAAAAAAAAGAATTCAGAATCTTTCTTGACTTACCAGAACTCCCAATATATTACCAAGACTTGAGCTACACCTCTTTCTTCAGATCTTGTTGGACTTAGCAATTGACTTCAATAATAACTAGTTTGGGGTATTTGTTTCAATACTCGCCCATTCAGATTGTCAGGATTTGATCAACCCAGAGGCTATGGCATTCTTTTCCAGGTTTCTCCTAGTCTGACGGGAGAGGTAGTGTATCTGTCCCAAGTTGAACTGGGCAAAACCTTATTCCTTGTATTCCTCATTCTAAAGAAATATATATGGAAAATACCTTTTTTGAATCTTGGTGAACTAAATAGTAAATGAGAGGCTTAATATGTCATCCCACAGAAAAATCTGGTGAGAGTCCTGGCTGTATAAGTCAAAGCTGAAGGCTGCTTGATTATGCATTCCCAACTCTCAGACCACAAGAGACTTCTCTATTTCATGGTGTTTGTTGACATTTTCTGTTTCTGAGCTTTTCTTTCTGACGAAGTGCTGTGTGACGCCAGCCTGGACATCACTGTCATTTCATATTGGATGGGTTATATCAATGGCCCATCCCACATTTTGACTGTAAAAAAAAGGGAGGTGGTGGAACTTCCTAAGAGTCTACATTGGTTTTTCTGTTGTGACTTCCGCTGCTCTTTGGAAGCCATTCAAATTAAATCATGTTTTAGCATAGTAGCAAATAAGATGTTGTTAGTAATAGTCATGGTTGGCAATAGTCCTGAAACTGATGGCACCAAGATAGTAGTGAAATTTGACAAGAAAAAAATTGAGTAGACTCTTCAATGGTCATAAATCAACTGCACATTCTCTTCTGAGGGTCATTTGCTTATTCTTCCAACAAAGTATTAGAGAATGAACTAAACAAATGTTTATCCAGTCCTCCTATATCCCAGTTACTGGCCTTGGCCAGTGAACAGAAATGAACAGGACATAATACCTACCATTTAGTGACACAGTTTATTGATGAGCAGATTTACTTCCCAGATAAGCCTGTTATGTTTCCCTGTCGGTGCTTTTTAGTGAATTCAACCTCAATGTATGATTTCATCAGTATTTTCAAATGTGGAGCAGTATTTGAAGATGAGTCCTGTTCCATAATTGTAAAATAGACTGCAGTGTATTCTGAGCAGTCATGACTACTAACTTGAGGCTTCTGATATCTTTATAAAGAGATCCTTAGGATTTGGAGATTGGCATTAACTCTAAGGATATGCCTTCTCATGTTTTACCTGGCCAGTGAGAACATGATCAGAATATATCCTGCAAAGCTGCTTCTTTTTTTTTTTTTAAGAGTACTTACCGGAAAACTCTGAACTGTTCTTGAGACCATAAGAATGAGGATTTCATCAAGGATTAGCCCTCAGAGTTTGAGAAGCATCTTAAATCTAAAGGTTTTGGGTGCCTGGGTGGCTCAGTTGGTTAAGTGTCTGCCTTCGGCTCAGGTCATGGTCTCAGGGTCCTAGGATCAAGTCCTGCGTCGGGCTCCCTGCTAAGTGGGGAGTTTGCTTCTCTCTCTCTCTCTCAGATCTTTATTAAAAAAATCTAAAGGTTTTGCCAAACTCCCAAAAATCAAAGATTTTAAAATTTGAAATAGCTCCTACTGACCTCCTCTAAATAATTTTTTTTCATGCCAAGAAGTGGCTTCAGACCTTCAAAAGCTTGCTCTTCATCTAGTCTTTCAGGATAGCAACATGACCTCCACTCACATATTGTAGTCATTACAATGCGACTTTAAAAAACATGCTGATTTCAAAAGCGCCTGGGTGGCTCAGTTGGTTAAGCATCCGCCTTTGGCTCAAGTCATGATCCCAGGGTCCTGGTATCGGGTTCTGCATCGGGCTCCCTGCTGGGAGTTGACTTCTCCCTCTCCCTCTGCCCCTCCCCCCTTCTCATTCTCTCTCTCAAATAAAGAAAATCTTTTTTAAAAAAAATAATTCAAAAAAATAAATTTAAAAAAGGTGCTGGTTTCTGCTGTCAGTCTTCCTAGACAGGTTTCAGTGATCTTAATGGCTAGAGAATCATGTTGATAGAAAGTTATGGAATTAGTCATCTGTGTCTCGGACTGTTGGTAACTATGTAGCTATAATAACTTGACCGTTTCCACCTATATCTTGTCCCCAGCTAAAACTTTAGTTTTAGTATTCAGTCTGGTATTCTTTCATACATGTCACTATTGAGTCTCTTTAACTCTGGTTTTAAGCAACCTTCTTCTCTTCCCGAATTTAACAAAAGGCTACTACTGGCTGCTTGGGTGGCTCAGTCAGTTAAGTATCTGCCTTCAGCTCAGGTCATGATCCCAGGGTCCTTCTTCTCTCTCTCTCTCTTTCTCTATCTCTGTCTCTCTCTCTCTCAAATAAATAAACAAAATCTTAAAAAAAAAAAAAGGCTACTACTTGACCTGTCTTTAGCTAGATTACTGATCCTTTAGAACAGATGCCTTCCTAATTGACACTGTTTATTCTGATTACTTTTCTCTTACTCTCTAGTTTAAGAATTCTTTTCTAAAAGCATTTCCTCCATGTGGGTACTGAATGGCTGCAATAGAACCGTCAATTGGGGCGACTGGATGACTTACTTGGAGAGGACAGTAAGATCAATGACGCCCAGGCAGAGATAAGGAAGACTCAAGTCAGAGCATAGTCGCAAGACATTTGGCCTTTTCCTCCTTAAAATTTTCCTTCTTGGCTTCTGCAGTGTCATTCTTAATTTTACTTCTCAGTCTCCTTTTCTCATACTATGATACATTAACTCAGCAAATACCAGTAAACTGCTGTGTGCCACACAGTATGAAGGCCACTGGGACGGTAATGATAAGCTAAGAGAGACTGGTTCCTGCCTTTTACGGAACTTAATAGTCCATAAGGAGGTAAGTAAATAGTAAATTCCGATTTTAGAAAGTGCCAGAGGACATTGCTGTGAACAACAAAGACAAAAATCCTCATTTTTCTGCAGCTTGCATTCCAGTGGAGAAGAGGGGGAGTCCAAGTAAACAATGTTAAGATAAGAAGTAATAGTGGTGGGTAGAATGGACTGCTTTAGGTAGGGTTGTCAGGGATGGCCTCTTTAAGGTGGCGACATTGAAGTGGATTAGACAATAAGTAGAAGGAATAAATAGTGAGGGATGACTACAGTGAAGAGTGAGAAATGCAGAGCACAAGGGAGGAGCAGTCTAAGCAGAAGGGCAGCATGTACCGAGTCCCTGAAGTAACGTTGATAAACTGAAAGAAAGCTGGATCATAGCTTGGAAAGTGAAGAGTGGTATGAAATGAAGTTAGACAAGTAGGTAAGAGCCAGTTCATGCAGTAGGCCAGTAGAGTGATTGAATTTTATTCTGTGAGCATTACTGGGAAGCCAGTGAACTATTTTAAAGAAATACATCATTGAGGGGCACCTGGGTGGCACAGCGGTTGGGCGTCTGCCTTCGGCTCAGAGCGTGATCCTGGCATTACGGGATCGAGCCCCACATCAGGCTCCTCCACTGGGAGCCCGCTTCTTCCTCTCCCACTCCCCCTGCTTGCGTTCCCTCTCTCGCTGGCTGTCTCTATCTCTGTCGAATAAATAAATAAAATCTTTAAAAAAAAGAAAAAAGAAATACATCATTGATAATATAATATTGGTACATATTATATCATGGTTTAAATAACTTAATAACGTCGATTGCTTGTTTTTTGGTGAGTTTTTTCTGTTTTGTTTTGTTTTGTTTTTTATGTAGGGTCCACCACACCCAGCATGGGGCCCAGCCTGGGGCCTGATTTCAGAACCCCAAAATCAAGACCTGAGCTGAGATCAAAAGTCAGATTCTTAACCAACTGAGCCACCCAGGCACCCCTTGATGATTGGTTTTAAAAGGTCACTGGGGACGGAAGTGGAGACGCCCAGTTAGGGTATTGCAGTAGTTCAGGCTGGAGACAGTAGTGGTTGGGTCAGATCAGGGGTCACTGGAAATGAAGGGAAGTTTGGGAACATGTTGAGCTTGAGATGCCTTTGAAATATTCAGGTGGAGATATGTCCAGTAAACTATCCGGAATTCAGGTGAAAAGTCTAGCTAGACTGGAGATTTAAATTTGGCGGTTGTGTATCTAAATGGTATTTAATGCCATAGGAGTAGATGAGATAATCTAAGAAGGGAAAAAAGGGTAGAGACCTGAGTCTGGAGGAGTGCTGACATTTAGAAATTGGGGTGGAGGAGGCAAGATGGCCTCAGGTAGATAGGACTGCCCAAGACTTGAACTCCTCCTCTTCCACCACAAACTTATTTTGTCGGCAGCCTTCCCATCTAAGTTGATGCCAGCTCCACCCCTTTATCTCTCAGTCCAAAATCTTTAATGTCATCCATGATTCCTCTCTCACTCTCACCTTTTCATCCCTACCTTCACCCCACATCCAATGCATGAGAAACTATGCTGGCTCTACCTTCAGAGTATCCAGAATCTGCCACTAATTATTCTAACAATTGCCACCAGATTCTTAGAGTGGTCCTTGAGCCTATATATCTGGCCCTCATTTCTTCTAACCTTATCTCCTACTCTGCTGCTGCTTTCTCACTCAGCTCCAGTCACTCCGGCCGTACTGTTGGCAGTAAGGCTAACTCCTTGTCTTTCAAATGTTGCCATCTCAGCAACACCTATTCCTCTGACCTCCTTATTCAACTTCATAACCCACCTCCATACACACACCCTGATCACTCCTTATTCTGCTCTTTTTCCTGTTACCTTCTAGCATATTTATTTTTTGCATTTATTGCTCATCTCCCCCCATCTCCACAGAATAGAAGTTCCTCAGAGGCAGGGATTTGGTCTCTTGTTCACTAGCATGTCCTAGGCACCAAAAAAAGTGTCTGTCACATAGTAGGTATTCCCTGATCATTTGTTAAATGAGTGGATGAGACAGGAGGAAAACCAGGAGCGTGCGATGAAATGGAAATTTTGGACAGGCTGTTTCAGCAAGGAAGGGAGTACTTAGTTGCCAAATGTTGTTGAGGGGTCTGGTCAAGTGAACACAGACATATGTCCCTTGGGTTTGGCAACATGGAGATTTTAAATGACCTTGATGAAAGCAGTTGTAAGGAAGCAGAAGCCAGATTGGATTTGGAAGAATTGTGAATAGGATAGAATTGCTGACAGCCTATAGAGATTTGATTATGAGGGGAGCAGAGAAATGGAAATTTGAGTTTAGGGGAGAATATTTAGCAGAAAGGAAGAGGTTGTTGGGAGTGAGGAGAGAAGAGAGACCTTGAGAAGGTAAGGGACTAAAGTGCAAGATGAAAAGGGATGGATTTTGATAGGAAGTACACTTCTTTCAACAAAACGGATAGAAAACTAGTGCTTTGTAGTCAGCCTCATTTATTTTCGTGCATGGCTTCAAATGCCATCTTGATGGTCACAGCTCTCGCTCATACTGGTTTCCTGAGTTCAAAATCTGCAGAACTTTCTACTTGGTATTTGATCCACAAGCACCTCACTAAGCATTTCCAAAACCAAATCATCTTAACCCACAGAACCTGTTTTGTTTTGTTTCTCAGAGATCTGGTAGTCACCCCCATTCTTTCTCTGTCCCCAAATTAAAGAAGTCACCAGATGCTGTCAATTTTCTCTTTTTAGCTACTTCTGGCAGCATTGTGTACAATAGCAAAAAAATTGTAACAACTGTCCATGAGAAAGGAACTACAGATCTCTGATTGATGATGGTTTGATTTAAGATTGTATGATTTTACAGTGGTGCAAAAGTGGAATGCATTCAATAGAATCCATACTTCAGATTTTGAATTTTGATCTTTTCCTGGGCTGGCACTCTGCGGTACAATACTCATGATGTTGGGCAGGGGGCTTTGAGGTGCTGCCAGTCAGCCATGCAATCATGAGGGTAAACAACCAGTTCACTTAAAGCCATTCTGTACAACCATTATGTTACTCTTTTTCAGTATAGTATCCAATAAATTTCAGGAGATACCCAACACTTTATTATAAAATAGTCTTTGTGTTAGATGATTTAGCCCAATCGTAGACTAATACATAAGTATTCTGAGCTCATTTAAGGTTGGGCTAGACTTAACTATGATTGATGTTCAGTGGGTTAGGTGTATTTTTGACGTAAGAGTATTTTCATTTTAATGGGTTTATCAGGATATAACCCCATCAGAAGTTGAGGAAGATCTATAGTTAAATTTACGATACTTCCAACAAATAAAATAGGTACTGATAGGAGTTGCTTTCTAGGATATTAGATTTTTTTAAAGAAAGATGGAGAACAGTTTTTTGTTGTTGTTGTTTTTAAACACTACTAGGTATTTGCTTGTCCTTCAGTAACCACTTAAAATGTATAGCGGTATTTTTCATACTATTTCTAAGAGATGCCTCAGCAATACAAGGTTAATTTCCTTTGGAAATTTGGGTCTTTGTGAGGGCTTTTGAAGGATTCAACCTGAATTGTATTGTTACATTGAACTCAGTTAATTTGCAACCGTATGGGTGCCAGTATGTACCAGGCATTGGGTATTTTTGCAGTGATCATGCCATATTTTGGAATTTTGTAAGATTTCATTAGGAATTATTAGCTCAAAAAGATATTTGCACCCCCCTCTCCATTACATGTTACATACAATAGTCAAGACCTGAAGCAGCATAAGTGTCGATGGATGAATGGATGAAGGAAATGTGGTGTGTGTGTGTGTGTGTGTGTGTGTGTATAATGGAATATTATTTAACCACAGAGTGAAATATTGCCATTTGTGACATGGATTGACCTGGAGCACATTATGCTAAGTAAAAGAAAGAAATACTGTATGATTTCACTTACATGTGGAATCTTACATAACAAAAACTCAAACTCATAGATGGAACAGATCGGGGCTTGCCAGAAGTAGGGGATGAGGGGTGCGTGCATGGGTAAAGGAGGTCCAAAGATACAAGCTTCCAGTTACAAAAATAAGTGCTGCTGATGTAATGTACAGTATGGTGAGTATAGTTAATCACTATATATTTGAAAGTTGCTTAGAGAGTAGATCTTAAAAGTTCTCATCACAAGAAAATTTGTAATTATGTGTGGTGGTGGATGTTGACCAGACTTACTGTGATGATCATTTGACAATGTATATAATTATTGAATTATATGTATACCTGAAACTAATACGTTTTATGTCAATTATATCTCACTTTTTAAAGATTTTATTTATTTATTTAACAGAGAGAGAGACCGAGAGAGGGAACACAGGCAGGGGGAGTGGGAGAGGAAGAAGCAGGCCCCCAGCGGAGGAGCCTGATGTGGGGCTCCATCCCAGAACTCCGTGATCACGCCCTTAGCCGAAGGCAGACGCTTAACGACTGAGCTACCCAGGCGCCCCATATATCTCACATTTTTTTTTAAGGACAAAAAATGATTCCATTAAAATTTGCTGCCTGAAAACAGTTTTAAAAAACACTATTCACTGTTCCATAAAACAAAATCCAGATGCTGCCTCAGTATGACATATAAAAGGGTCCTCCTCATCTGGCATCTTCCTAATTGGCATTCTGTGTCGTATCATGAATGATCTGCTCTTTCATGCTTCCATGGCTGTGTACGTTTTGTCTCTTGTGCTTGGACTGCCATGCTCTTCCCTTGTTCCAATCCTTCCCCTCACTTTTCCTCTCCCCATTCTCCTAATGACCCCTTAATTTTTCTGTAAGCCTTCAGCTCAGATGTCATTGTTGGAATCTCCTCAGGTAGTCTTTCCTGTTCTCTGCTTTCCCCCAATTTGGGTATTCCCTTCTTTGGACTCTAGTAGCATTTTATATATACCTCTATTACGGCAGTCATATTGTATTGAAATTCTTGGTTCTTTTTGTTTCTCCCTGTCTTAAATTGTGAGCTCTTTGAGAATAAGGAGAATCAGAGATACAAAGATACTCATCTTTGTGACATGAAGCCTAGCAATATTAAAACAAAACATAGGATCCAGTTAATCTTTCCAGCCATCTTCTTCCATCGGCTGCAACTGGGCCATCCCCAGGCATACACCTTAAAAACATACTATCGCTGCTTTCTCATTCAGCTCCCACTCTAGTCTTAGAAGAACTGTATTCAGCCTTGTGGTTTTAAGAATATTGGGGTAAAACTTCAGATGAGTGAGAAGGGCCTTCTCTCTCTCCCACCACACACGTATACCTCCCGGTCTGCTTTAACATATCCCTGAAATTCTTTTCCATTTCTTTCTTTTTTTTTTTTTTTTTTTTTAGCTGTAAAAAGGTTTTAAGTGCTGTTACTTGAGAATGAGAATTGTAAGAGATTGAAATGCATTGGTACTAAATCTGTAAACTAGTATAAATGAGTTGTAGGGCTTTTTCGTTTTATTTGATATGGGGGCAGTTACAGCAGAACTGTGGGACATGGTTTTCTAAAGGAAGCCTCCTACCTAGAAAGAAGTTGCTTGCGTTGTGCATGTGGCAAAGTAGGGGCTCCTTTGAATTAAGTCCCTAGCTTAGTTCAATATTTCACTCTGTGGTTAAATAATATTCCATTATATATATATATACACACACACACACACACACACACACACACATATACCACATTTCCTTCATCCATTCATCCATCCACCTTTGCCTGGGATCACTTTTATCTTCACTGCATAGACAAATATAAACTGTAAGCAGTTTTTTTTGCTGCTATCTCATAGTCCCCCAATTTAGTGGAACCATTTTATATAGCAAGAGTTACATACTTAAAAAGTCTGAAAATGGGGGCGCCTGGGTGGCACAGCGGTTAAGCGTCTGCCTTAGGCTCAGGGCGTGATCCCGGCGTTATGGGATCAAGCCCCACATCAAGCTCCTCCGCTATGAGCCTGCTTCTTCCTCTCCTACACCCCCTGCTTGTGTTCCCTCTCTCGCTGGCTGTCTCTGTCAAATAAATAAATAAATAATCTTAAAAAGAAAAAGAAAAAAGAAAAAGTCTGAAAATGTATGCACCTAAATATGCAGAACTCCGTATTTGCAATTAGAAATGCTATTACAGAGTGGAAAACATTTGAACTTTGGGCTTTCTGTCACGTATTTCATAACCATTCTCTGAAGTTAGTAGTACAGTTGACCTTGAACAATGTGAGGGTTGGGATGTTGACCCCCTGTGCAATCAGAAATGTGCATATAACTTTTGACTCCCCCAAAATTTAACCACTAACAGCCTACTGTTGACCATAGAAGCTTTACTGATAACATAGTCAAGTAATACATATTTTGTATATGTACTGTATACTATATTCTTAGAATAATAATGAAGAGAAAATACATTTACAGTACTGTAAAAAAAATCTCCTTATAAGTAGACCCATGCAGTTCAAACCCATGTTGTTCAAG
This sequence comes from Ailuropoda melanoleuca, assembly GCF_002007445.2. Taxonomy (NCBI): domain Eukaryota; kingdom Metazoa; phylum Chordata; class Mammalia; order Carnivora; family Ursidae; genus Ailuropoda; species Ailuropoda melanoleuca. The sequence goes on from NC_048223.1 coordinate 94,827,660, forward strand.
GATCAGCTGTATTACCTAAACCATCAGAGAGACCCTTGGCTTTCTCATTAAGATTATTGATATCCAGATCTTTTCGTTATTTTTTGAATTGTTGAATCTTTTGTTATTCTTCATCCAGAGACATTTTAGCATGGCTAAACTGATACTTACCGATACTTATCGACACATTAGCATGGCTAGTACTTATCAATACTAATTGATATATTTTCTTTGGCACACTTAAATGTGGATAATTTGCTTTCTTCTAGGTTTTGGGCGGAAAGATGTAGTTGAATATTTGCTTCAGAATGGTGCAAATGTCCAAGCACGTGATGATGGGGGACTTATCCCTCTTCATAACGCATGTTCTTTTGGTCATGCTGAAGTAGTCAGTCTCCTTTTGCGACATGGTGCAGACCCAAATGCTCGTGATAATTGGAATTATACCCCCCTCCATGAAGCTGCAATTAAAGGAAAGATTGATGTTTGCATCGGTAAGACTATTTACTTTCCAGAATTTTCCTGAAACAGTTTGTAACTATTCTAAGTTGAATTCATTTGTATGATCAAATTCTGCCAGGCTGAATTTAAATACTAAAGAACACTTGGTGATTTAATCTAATCATTATTTACTGAGTGTCTGCTTTTATACGGTATTAAGCTTAAGTTCTTTAAAGAAGAGAATACAAAATTCCTGTTCTCTAGAAATTTAGATTCTCCTGGGAGATAAGACACATGAAGAACCAGGTAAAGTCATGGTGGAAGTGAACAGCAAGTATTAGAGGGAACTGAGTACGGTGACTTGGTTGGAGTCAGGTTGCTTCTTCCTGGAGTCTTTCCTGGAAGTAGTGGGAGAAGGATTGAAAAGGTAGGCAGACTTCTTTATAAAGAGCTTTGAATTCCAGGTTAGGGAGCTTGATACTGTTATGGAGGTAGTGTGGAATCATTGAAGGCTTTTAAGGAAACAGTCTGGTGAGAGTATATTTTCAAAAGAGTGATCTGGTAGGGTTGAATAGATGGCATCAGGGAGACCAGCTAGGAAGCTGTAGAATAATCCAGATGAGAAATGATGAGGGCATGAAGTAGGATTATTGTAGAATAGAAATGGCAGGATAAGTACAGAAACATTTGAAGGACAAATTATCAGTCATTTAGATTGCTTTAACAGCTGATACAGGATTTGCCTGACAGGTTGATCACTGACAGAAGATTATCATTGAAAAGATTGCTTATTTGAGAGTTTTCATTAATCTGGTATTGACTTTTCTGAGCCTACCAGTCAGGGATTTTGGACTCTGCTTATCTTAGCTCTGTTTCCTGATGCAAAACAGGGACGGTGGAAATCCTTGGGACAGATAGAAAACCAGGTCTGTACACTAGGAAAAGTCCAGGTGCTTTAAGCTGGACTTAACTGTTCTCCCCTTATCCCAAAGCCCCAGATCACTATACTGGTCCCTAGCTTAGTTCAAGTTAGGTCATCTATAGAGATACAAAACACATTATCTAGTAACCTCTGCCCCATTCTCCTTTCCTATGTGTTCTCTAAGTTGCTACTCCTGCAGCTTATAGTCTGTAGTTCCTGAGTCTCAGATGTATAAATAATCAGCTTTAGTAGTGTAGGGTTTTCCAAATATAGTTACGTCTTTACTGTCCAGTATGGTAGCTGAGGACTTGTAATATGGCTCATTTGAATTGAGATGTACTTTTTCCATACCAAATTTCAGAGATTTACTTTGAAAAAAAGGAGTGCAAATATCTCAATCTTATATTGATCAAAATAAAAATAAAATACTGAAATGACAGTACTTTGGGTATAGTGGGTTAAATAAAATGTGTTTAAAATAATTTAACCTGTTTCTTTTTATTATTTTTAATGTGGCTACTAGAAAATTTTGATTTACATATGTGGCTCACATTTTATTTCTATTGGCTAGCACTATTACAGGTAGTAAGTAGTAGAGTGGAATGAATATAACCCTGTCAAAGAACAGGAGGTAGGCTCCCCTTTCTGCATATATTTGCCTGTCTTTCCCCAACACCTTTCTTATAGAGTGTGCTAGAATATCTTTATATAACAAATAACAATACAGAATATAGCACAAGTCTTTTTTTTTTTTTTAATGTGCTCTGGGATGTAATATAATGGTTTTGATAAGGGGTTTGTTAATCCTACAGAGAGTATTTTTTTCTTTTTTAAAGAATTTACCTGTATGAGTTCATTTTTTCTTTTTTAATTCCACAGATCCCTATTCCTGGGCTATCCATAGCTTTAGAAATTCCGTTTTTGTTATGATAGGACAGTCTTTAACGTAGGCAGTCGTTCATTTGGAATGAAAGAACAAGCTTTCAAGCAAACTAGCCTTTTATTTCCTTATATACTCTTATCTGTCCTTAGTCACAAAGCAAAGGAAACCTGACATTGAGCTTAGGGGACATTTATTTAATGTGTCTTATACATTATATAATGCAATATTTTATATAATCTTAATCTTTAAAATATAACATTTAGCATGCTATCAGGATATGAAAGGTCTTTAAATAACTCGAACACCTCTGGACCAAAATTTTTGAGAAGATGATTTACTAAAATCAAATTGTCATGTTACCATTTTGAAAGGTAGTGTTGCTATGTTGCAGTGCTCTTACAGCATGGAGCTGAGCCAACCATCCGAAATACAGACGGAAGGACAGCGTTAGATTTAGCAGACCCGTCTGCCAAAGCAGTGCTGACTGGTAAGTCTGTGTACTCACTTTGGGTATTCTAGGAAGAATATAAAGAATTGAGCTTGCTAGGTAGACGGTCTGCTTCCTGCAGTTAACGACTTCAACTAGATTTTCTTTTTTTTCTTTTTTTTTTTTTTAAGATTATTTATTTATTTATTCGACAGAGATAGAGACAGCCAGCGAGAGAGGGAACACAAGCAGGGGGAGTGGGAGAGGAAGAAGCAGGCTCATAGCAGAAGAGGCCTGATGTGGGGCTCAATCCCATAACACCGGGATCACGCCCTGAGCCGAAGGCAGACGCTTAACTGCTGTGCCACCCAGGCGCCCCTCAACTAGATTTTCAAAATACTCTCAGTTCAGTTGTTACTCTTTTCTACATCTGGACAATTGGCATTTGATTCTCGTCTAAGAAAAGTAAAGCTTTTTTTTTTTTTTTTTTTTTAAGATTTTATTTATTTATTTGACAGCGAGAGACAGTGAGAGAAGGAACACAAGCAGGGGGGAGTTGGAGAGGGAGAAGCAGGCTCCTCTCTGAGCAGGGAACCCAATGCGGGGCTCAATCCCAGGACACTGGGATCGTGACCTGAGCCGAAGAACGACTGAGCCACCCAGGTGCCCCATCTATTTTTTTTTTTTTAATTGGTGTTTAAATTTGTGCTTCCGGCCTTATTTCAGTCAGGGGTAATAGATAATTGTGTTTCACTCTCATGTATTCAGGATATTTTTTAAATGTCCCTGCCTTTTACAAACAAAAATGAACAATTGGGACTACATCAAAATAAAAAGCTTTTGCACAGAGAAGGAAACAGCCAACAAAACTAAAAGGCACCCTACAGAATGGGAGAAGATATTTGTAAATGACATCTCTAATAAAGGATTACTATGCAAAATATATAAAGAAATTAGAAAAAAATCAACACCCAAAAAACAATCCAGTTAAAAATGGACAGAAGACATAGGCATTTCTCCAAAAAGACATATGCAGATGGCCAACAGACACGTGAAAAGATGCTCAACATTGGGGTACCTGGGTGACTCAGTCAGTTAGCCTCCCATTCTTGATTTTGGCTCAGGTCATGATCTCAGGGTCGTGAGATCGAACCTTGCATCAGACTGCATGTCCAGCATGGATTCTTTCTCTACCTTTCCCTCAGCCCCTTCCCCGCCCCCCACTCTTGTGCGCATGTGCGCTCGAGCTCTCACTCAAAAAAAAAAAAAAAGATGTTCAACATCACTTATCATGAGGGAAATGCAAATCAAAACTACAGTGAGCTACCCCCTTACACCTGTCAGAAAGGCTAAAATCAGCAACACAGGAAACAACATGTTGGTGGGGGTGTAGAGAAAAAGGAGCCCTTATGCATTGTTGGTGGGAATGCAAACTGGTGCAGCCACTACGGAAAATAGAGTGGCGTTTCCTCAAAAAGTTAAAAATAGAACTACCTGAAGATCCAGCAACTGCACTACTGGGTATTTACCTGAAGAATACAAAAACACTAATTCGGGGTGCTTGGGTGGTGCTGTCCTTAAGCGTCTACCTTCAACTCAGGGCGTGATCCCGGCGTTCTGGGATGGAGCCCCACATCAGGCTTCTCCACTAGGAGCCTGCTTCCTCCTCTCCCACTCCCCTTGCTTGTGTTCCCTCTCTCGCTGGCTGTCTCTGTCAAATAAATAAAATCTTTAAAAAAAAAAAAAACACAAATTCAAAGGGATACATGCACCCTGATGTTTATAGCAGCATTATTAACAATAGCCAAAATACAGAAGCAGCCCAAGTGTCCGTCCATAGATAAATGGATAAAAAAGAAATGGTACACAATGGAATATTTGCCACAAAACAGAGTGAATTCTTGCCATTTGCAACAATATGGATGGAGCTAGAGAGTATGATGCTAAGTGAAGTGTCAGTTAGAGTAAGAAAAATACCATATGATTTCACTCTTGTGAGGAAATTAAGAAACAAAAAAACAAGCAAAGAGGGAAAAAAGAAACCAAGAGGTAGACTCTTTAACTATAGAAAACAAACTGATGGTTACCAGCAGGGAAGGTGGGTGGAAGAATGGGTGAAATAGATGATGGGGATTAAGGAGTGCACTGTTGTGACAAGCACCTGGTGATTAAAATAAAAAAAATTTTTTTTAAAAAGTAGCTTAAAATATTTGAAATCTCAGAAATTAATTTTTATTGAACAGTGAATAGGTTTATGCAACATCTCCTTTTGAAATCAGAGAATTTATATTTCCAGGCTGGCACTGCCTAAAAATGCTACTTTTCTAGGCATTGTAGTTGTTCTGATAAAAATTTTTTGTAAGGTATATGATTTTATGATAAGGTTCGATATGGGCTGTCAGTTTTAAGAAGTAAATATTTTAAAATCTAAAAAAAATAAAATAAGTGTCCCTGACTTTTCCAGATAACATGCTTAACCCCTTTATGTACTGTTTTTTAAATGTATTTTAATCTTTTTTTTTTTTTTTTTATGAAAACCTTTCAAAAAGCTCTTACTGTTCTCTTTTCTGAGGATTCTGGGCATACCAATTTCAGTGCCTTGAAGAATGTCAGTTATTCTCTCATAACCTGTTCATGTCTTTGGAACCTATTAAAATGTATAAGGCTTAGTCTCTAGGTTCATTTTAGACTGTCAGGCTTTTTTGAATAGTAGTATCCACTTCACATGTTTCTCCCTCATCAGAATGTTTCCTCTTAAGAAGCTCTCTGCCATACTATTTTCTGGATTCTTATCTGTGTGATCACCATGAATGAGAATCATGTCGGATCTAATATTCAAGAGTCAGAGGGGTTCTGCTATGAATTCTTGTGCTTGGACTTTGTGATATTTCTTCTGGTATTACTGGGAAAATTTAGATCAGTCCCCAAAAAAGGTTCTAGAAAAGCAAGCTGTTATTATAACTATAACTTAAGCATTCAATTCTCCCTTCACTATTCCATGCTATTCCTTGCTTTTCTCTTTAAAAAATCTTGGGACTCAAAGAATCCTTGCATTAGCAATCTGTGTATATTTGTATTGTGGATAGCAGTTCGGATTTTATTTCAGCAAATCAGTAAATACTGTCTGTTAATTTAAGTTGTATTCATTTTAAAGTTTTGTTTGTATTCATTTGTAAATATGGAAGCTATAGGCATAAAGAGTTTATACTTAATCCTGTTTTTATTTGTATATATTTAAAGTAGCACTATAATATAATTTTAGTGTTAGAAAATCTTTTTTTTTTTTTTTAAAGATTTTATTTATTTATTCGACAGAGATAGAGACAGCCAGAGAGAGGGAACACAAGCAGGGGGAGTGGGAGAGGAAGAAGCAGGCTCATAGCAGAGGAGCCTGATGTGGGGCTCCATCCCATAACGCCGGGATCACACCCTGAGCTGAAGGCAGATGCTTTAACCGCTGTGCCACCCAGGCGCCCCTAGTGTTGGAAAATCTTATGCATTCATAAAAATATTAACGATTATGTCCAGTTTGTAATGCCATAATTGTCTTTTGTTACCTCAATAATTATGGCATATTGGATTTTGTTTTGTGTTACTTTTGAATGAAGTTGTGAGTGTATTTTGTCCATTGCACAAATAACATATTGGTTTTAGGAAATTTGAGGAGTAAAAAGAAAAGTAAAAGCCCACCAGTAACCTACCACCTAAGACAAACTTTGTTGAAATTTTGGTATATTTTCTTCTTGTCTTTCCTTTTTTGGTGCATATTGTTTTCAAATAGCTTCATTACGTAGCATTGGATTTTTTTTTTTTTACTTTCATAACAAATGTATTCCATGTTCTTCATATAAATATTTTTAAACTGTACAATATTCTGTTAATCATTTTCTATTTATTGGAAATTTATTTCTAAATTTATCTACTTTAAATACCGTTCATGAGGACCTTTATGCATTAAACTGTTATTACTTTTGTGATTAATTTTTTTAAAATTTTTTCCCCCTAATTCACAGGTGAATATAAGAAAGATGAACTTTTGGAAAGTGCCAGGTGTGTACTGGTGTTATAAATATGTATCGTGAATAACTTCATCATTAATTTTTTTAAATAATAAGGAAACTTTAAAAAAGAATGAATTTTTGATCGCATGTATGTCTCCAGATAGCATCTGATGAAGAATACAAATTGCTAATACGTTTTTTTGTGTGCTAGGAGTGGCAATGAAGAAAAAATGATGGCTCTACTGACACCATTAAATGTCAACTGCCATGCAAGTGATGGCAGAAAGGTACTTCCTTTTGCAACTAAGTTGTGTTCATCCTCCTGGTAACATGAAAATGAATTTGTCTTACTAAAAATTAAAACATTTGATGAGAATGCTGATACTTCCTTTTAAGCAGTAATTTGGATTAATTCTTAAACTTAGTAAAATTGTATTGATAATAAATATTTAGTAGTTTGCTTCCTATTTACAATAACGAACTTAAAAACTTTTATACTATGCCGTCGGTAAATATGTTGGATATTGTAAAAACCAAATTGATAACTATGAAGATACAGTTTTTTTCTGGATTTCTGGTATTGTATTTGGATTTTTACTTTTTCACACTTTAAAAAGCTATTGTAATTTCATTAATTTGTCTGATTAATATTTCAGTCAACTCCATTGCATTTGGCAGCAGGATACAACAGAGTAAAAATTGTACAGCTGTTACTGCAACATGGAGCTGATGTCCATGCTAAAGATAAAGGGTAAGTAAGCATTGGGGAAAAATGAGAATTTCTTAAATGTTACTGTCTTTATAATTATCTCTGTAACCGTATAAAAATCTTCTTGCTAAACAGTATAACATTATTGAGCTTTTACAATATGCAGCTTGCTCTGAGGACACAGGGAATTATAAAACTTTAAAGCTACCACTCATAGGATTTACACTACACTTTGAGAAGCAAGAAAAGATACCTAACAATATAAGTTCTCTACTAAGTGTGAGGTGATAATAGAAATAGTCCTGTAGGAGTTCCCAGGAGGGAACTGTGAGTGGTGGCTGTACTGGATAGAAAATCCTTCAGGAGGAGGTGATACTTGACCTGGACTCAGCTCAAGAAAGCAGAGAGTTTAGGGAACATCTTTGTGCAAGAGAATTTATGTGAAAGGATGTGCTAAAGCAGATATTACAGCATATTTAAGAAACAGTGACTAGACCAGTGTGGCTGAAGCAGATGATTTGCACAGGGGAGTAATGAAGGTTAGGGTTGGAGAAGTAGGTAAGAACCAGGTTTTAGAGGACTTGGTATTATAGTCTAAGGAATTCATGCTATGAGCCACAGTAGCCGTTGAAAGATCTTAAGCAAGGGAAAAGATTTGTTCTAAAAGAGGAGTTTTAGGGGACACATTCTGGGCAGTAATGTGTCAGGTAGTTTGGAGAGAAAGACCAGAGATCAAAGAGCAATGAAAGTAATCATTGTAGGGGTTCAGGCATAATGAGGACCCATAATAATGTTGTAGAGGAATGGAAATGAAGACACAGGTGCAAGAGATATTGTAGTGTAAGAATGGGTAAGATTTGTTGACTGTCGATGTGAGGAGAGAGAAAGGAATAAAAATATAGCTGCATTTCAAATTTTGAAATTGAATGACTGATACCCAATGATACACATATTAAAATCCAGGAGGGAAAATTATTTTGGGAGAATTATTTTGGAACCAGAACTCTTGGTTTTATGAGATGATGAAGGAAACTCAAGTAGAGATAGCCAGTTGATAATTGGAAATGAAATTGGTGATCAGGAAGGAAATCCTACAACAAAAAATGGTGAGGGGTGCCTGGGTGGCTCATTCGGTTGAGCATCTGACCCTTGATTTCCACTCAGGTCATGATCTTGGGGTTGTGAGATCAAGCCCTGCGTTGAGCTCCACACTCAGTGGGGAGCCTGCTTGAGTGAGCACTTTCTCTCTAAAATAAATATATCTTAAAAAAAAAAAATGGTGAGCAAAGCCATAAGCCTTTAAAGAGCAGACAGGTAGAATTAAAGACTGTGAGTGGCCATTACTCACCAGAGGCCATCATGGCAGTGTCTGTGGTAATTAGTGAGTGATGCCCAAGGAAGAGCAGCTTAAAGGTACAAGTCAGGATTTTAAGGTTCCACTGTACCTTCCTATATAGGAAGTTCTTTCTCCGTTGCTATCATGAAGGAATTAGGTTTAGTTTATTAAGTAATTTATGCTACAGAACCTGAAAAAAAGTTTCAAAGAAGAGCCAGTGTTTGAGCTCTGAGTTTGGAAAAGATTGTAGAAGTAAACCAGGAGGGAGGGAAATCTGTTTACACCAAGGGGACAGTATGCCCAGAGGCATGGAGGGAACTGCATGTGGTCAAGCATACCATCATTGAAGGGTAAGGCTCCAGAGGGTCAGACTATTGCATGCCAGGCTAAGCAGTTGGAACCAGTTTTCAAATGCAAGGAAGAACCAATGAAGGACATTAAAACAAGGAGTAACTACATTAGGGGGCACGTGGGTGGCTCAGTCGGTTAAGTGTCCAACTCTTGATTTCGGCTCAGGGTGGTAGGATCAAGCTCTGCGTGGAACTCCACACTGGGCATGGAGCCTGCTTGAGATTTTTTCTCTGTCCCCCACCCTCTGTCTCTTGTCTCCCCCTCTTAAAGAAAAAAAAAGTAGCTACATCAGATTTACTTTTAGAAAAATCTGGCTACAGTTTGGAGGAGAAATTGAAATAGGAAGCTGACTAGTACAGGGAGAAATAATAAAGGCAGTGGTGGTAGCCTTGGAGGAAAAAAAGGTGGATGTGGAAGAGACTTGGAAGTTAGAATTGTTAGAACTTAGTGTTCAGATGGATGTTAAATTCTGTGCATTTCTATTAGAAGATCACAAAAGCCGTTTGCTATTTAAATCGAAGTGTAAATTTAAGTTAATTAAAATTAAATAAACTAGGCCTATAGGGAATCTGTATTAACACAAGCTTCTTTTCACCTTCCCCCCCTTATATTGTAGTGATCTGGTGCCCTTACACAATGCCTGTTCTTATGGTCATTATGAAGTAACTGAGCTTCTGGTCAAGGTTAGTTCCCTTCTGTTCTCCTTAGAATTACATGAAATCATTTGAAATACATTATATACCTGTTTACTCTGTGTTTTTAGTGCTTGGTGGATGAGTGGATATAGAAGGAATATGTATAATCATAAGATGTAGATGATTGATAGGTCAACATTTGACTGCTTTGAGATTTTTGAGATACTTTAAGATTTTAAATATAAAATAGCACTGTCATCTTGTGAATAGCACCTGAAGTGATGCTGTAATTTGTGGCTAACAGTGAAGTTTCAAAATTCTTTATCAGAAAGCAATTTTTAGTGATTCATATATATTATTAAAACCACTAGTTACATTTGCAAGATCTTCCCAGTTATACTTTGGGTTGCAGAAGGCTCATTTGTAAGCTGCACTTCTTCCAATATGTTGGGAGGCTCTTGTTTAACAAACACCCTCCCAGGACTGAAAACAAACTTATTTTTCTCCCTGTTGGATGAAAATGGAAGATACATACTCTCCTTCAGAGTAGATACAGGAATGTTACCCACACCTATTTCCCTTTGTCCCCCAGTTTCTACACATATATTTAACCACATTCTTGAGGCTTCTCTTACTCTTCACCATTCTGTCCCTTAATACTTTTCCTCATTTGTAGCAGCAGCCGTCGTGGGTAGTATATTTGTTTCCAGTGCCTCCGTGCTTGCTTTTTGGCATGTGCTACAACGGAATATCTTCCCATAGAAATGACTTTAACGATTAGATAATCTGAGTAGCCCCTAAGCCCTTTTAAGTGTATAAGGCAGCTACAACATTATACATTTGTAGCAGTAATGCTTTTCTTATTGTAAAACTGAATCTTGAATTCAGTAGAACATTTGGAATGTTACCGTGGATAAAGGTGAAACATGAGACAGATTGCATTGGGACCTACAGACAACTGAATGGTGTTTTCTTAAGACCCGATGTTCAGTAAATAAGAATGGCAGGCTGACTAGAGGTCATATGTATAGAAGAGGTTAGCTGAGGTGAAGGTGCAGTTACCAGAGCAGTGAGGCTCAGGAGTGTCTGGATTAGGCAAGTAGATAGAGACGGGGAATACAGGCAGGAGGTGTAGGCAACACTGAGTCAGTTGGCAACCCTTGCTAAACAGTTGGCTAGCAGAAGCTGGCATTTAACTGCAAACATTCACTTAACTGCTTTTCATGAGCTGGACACTGTAGAAATAAATCGTGATGTGATTGCTTAAGAAGCTAAGGTGATTTTATGCCAGTAGTAGAAGTATAGTGTCAAAAGCAAATGTAACAATAGATGCAGTGTACTTTTCTCAGAACACATTGAGACTCTGTTGTTATTCTAGGCACTCAATAATTTCTTTAATGGAGCTTTTAAACTGAAGCATATTTAGCTGAGGGCCATGAGGGTGAAAGGAAACCTAGAAACCATCTGATAAGAAAGATGAGTGAAGGAGCTGAAGGTGTTTAAACTCAAAAAGAAAAACGTAAGAATTGCTTTCAAATATTGCCAAGAATATTATTGATCTCTTTTGCTCCAAAGAAGACTGGTAGATCAAAGTTTAAAATACATATTTAACTTAATGTGGAAGAGAACTTCTAATGAGATGTGTTATCTAGTAATTATGAAAAGTCATGTTAGTTGAGAATTAGTTTCCCATCGTTGAAAGTACTAAAAGAGTGAGTAGCTCATTTGCCATCTGCAGGAATGCTTTGGGAAGGGATTGTGAGAGATGAGAGGTTGAGCTAGAATGACTTCTCCAATACTTGGAAATGGCTGAAATTAAAAAGACTAACAATACCAAGTATTAACAAGGATGGAGGAACACTAGAACTCAAATACTGATGAAGGCAGTGTAAAAATACTACAGCCACTTTAAAAATAACAACACAGCTACTTTAGAAGACTATTTGTCAGTTTCTGATAAAAGTAAACCTGTATCTAATGTATCATCCATCCAGCAGTTCCATGCCTAGGGACATAGCATGTGTCCATAAAGAGACTTACAGATGAGTGTTCATAACACCTTATTCAAAATAGCCAAAAAGAAATAGTCCAAATGCCCATCAACAGGATCATGGGTAAGTAGATTATGGTCCATCAATACAATGGAATACTATTCAGCAATAAAAACTATTGATACAACATCATGAATGAATCTCAGAAACATGGTGTGTGAAGGAAGGTAGACACAAAAGTACATACTGTGTTATTCTATTTTCATGAAGTTCAAGAACATATAAATCTAATGTGCTAACAGAATGGGGGCATGAATTATCTATAAAAGGAATGTGAAGGAACATTCTGGGGTAATGAAAGTGTCCTATATCTTGAATTGGATGATGGTATCATGGAGATCTATGTATATATATATATATTTACACATACACATATAAAAGAACTGTGTTTTGTTGTATGTAAATTGTACCTCAGAAAAGGGAGAAACTTAGTAAAGATGCAAGTTAAATCTAAAGCTTCATTCTTAACTTTTTAACAATAAAAGAGTTAAGTAAGGCCCCTGTGCATAAGCCTAGCAACCAGCTACTGGTTTTCCATAGGGAAAAAATGTATTTCTGAAATAATAGGTTTAAAAAGTGAACTTTTAAGATATAGCCTGTCTTAAGCTTGCATGATGTTAAATTACACAGTACTAATAATTCTAAATTCTCTTTAAAAATTGAACACTAAATATATGCTTTACCCTCCCACCCCCTTCCAACCCCTCAGCATGGTGCCTGTGTAAATGCAATGGACTTGTGGCAATTCACTCCTCTTCATGAGGCAGCTTCAAAGAACAGGGTTGAAGTGTGTTCTCTTCTCCTAAGTTATGGTGCAGATCCAACACTGCTGAATTGTCATAATAAAAGTGCTATAGACTTGGCTCCCACGCCGCAGTTAAAAGAAAGATTATCATGTGAGTATAAAATGATGAATGTTCAACCAGGATATTAAAATACCAACAAACTAAAAATTTGTTCTTTCTCATTTGTTTTTAGAAATTTTTAAATAATGGAAAATTTTCCTTACCTGTGGGTATCTATTGTTCATACTAGCATATTTAGTCATCTGGAGGTTTCTACTCATTCTACTCTTAAGATGCTATGAAAAGAAAATATATTTGTATTTTTTTTTCAAGTCAAGTTAAATGAGATGGTATGCTTTTGAAAAGAATGAATTTGAGTTTTGTTCCCATCTTTGGTGTGAGTTTCTTACTAATCTGCCTTGTTATTTGTAGGATTGCTGTCTTGTAAACATGGTCCCCAGATCTTAATCATCTAATATTCTTTGGTATCTGGCAGTTCTATGGTTTTCTGTCTGTAACTGAACTAAATGTAGTGAGAAATAGCCACCTAGTTCAGATACAGTATTGCTGTACGTTGATAGGAAACTTGTATTAAATTTGTATTATTCTGGAACAATAAAGGATAATGGGTGGTTTCACAAATCTGATGAGTAAAAGAGGAATCTTGAGAAAATACTCTTTCATTTATTCATCAGTAGGTGGTTCTTAGAAATATTCAGTTTTCTGGCCACTAGTTCTCTGATGTGTGAGCAAAATCATCTGCTACTGCCATGATGTTAGTGTATGAACCATTGATCACTCTTTGTTTTATTTCTTTACTGAGAAAAGTTCTCTGCTTTGGAAAATTCTTAGAACTCTCTGGTCTGGTAATATATTGCAGTATTCCAGATTCCTACAGACCAAAATAAACTCTGAGTTGGCCATCGGCTAAATCTGTGTATATGTTTAGGGATAAATTATATCATAACTGAGGGAAACTGGTATAGCACTGTCTCTTGGGGGGTTATATTTGGAGAGTATCTTTAGAGCTTCTATTTGACTATTTTGGTCAGATTATTTTGAAAATAATTTTCAAGAAAAATGCTAAGTATCTTTTACTAGCTAAGTCCCATCAATTTACATGTTTTTCTCTTCGTCTAGATGAGTTTAAAGGCCACTCATTGCTGCAGGCTGCACGGGAAGCTGATGTAACACGAATCAAAAAACATCTCTCTCTGGAAATGGTGAATTTTAAGCATCCTCAAACACATGAAACAGCATTGGTAATATTTCAGATTGAAGTTTTTAAGATGCAATAACCAAAAACATGTTGAACTAATCATAACGTCCTACTTCTTTTGATGATAATAGAGTAACATAATGTCCTACTTCTAGTAATAGATTTGTTTTTAAAAATCTGTGTTTTAAAAATGCCTGAACATATATAAAGAAAAAATGTCAAGCAGTACAGAAAAATAGACAACCTCACCACCCCCCAAAAGGCAGTACTATTATTCATTTGAGTATCCTTCCAGAAAAAAAACTTCATTCATATACTGGCGTATGTTATATGTAGCTTTTTTATTATTGTAATAGTACATATTGTTTCCTTTTCTTATTATAAAAATTATAAATGCTTGTAATTGAGAATTTTAAACCATCTGAAAGTAATGAAAATTCTGTCATCCATTTAACAAGCACTTGGTTTTCCTTTCAGTATTAAAATTTTTTTCAAATTTAGATCTGAAGTCTGTATGTATCCCCTCCATACTATGTAAATAAAGTGTCTATGTGAATAGAGGCTACTTCGCTGATAGAGGTAATAACACTTCCTTGGAGCTGTAACAAAGAAGATGAAAATTGGGCAGTCTATAGAAAAGCAGTCAGAGAAGAATGAGAGCTAGTAGGGATAAAGTGATGGAAGATAGGAAGGCAATGGTGTAATCAGAGACTACTTTAGAATTACCAATTTTTTAAAAAAAGATTTTTATTTATTTATGAGAGAGAGCTTGTGAGCAGGGGGAGGGGCAGACTGGGGGAAGAGGCAGGCTCCCCACGGAGCAGGGAGCCCAGCATAGGGCTCAATCTCAGGACCCTGCGATCATGACCTGAGCCGAAAGCAACACATAAGTGATTGAGCCACCCAGGCTCTCCAAATAGCAATTTAAAAGGAACAAAATCAGTCTTGCTGTATGAATTGCAGAATGTGCTGTGGGGGAGGGAAGAGGACCCTAAATAAACCGGTGTGTTTCAGGGCAAATTTAACTCATAGTCTTACTTACCTAATGTTTTATAGGTAATTAATTTTCTTGGTTATTGGTTAATTTTCTTCCTTATGCTATGATGTAAACTATGTGAAGGTTAGGTAGAAACCTATCTATAAAACATATTAAGCCTTCTTCTAACTTAACTTGTAAAAAATGTCCAAGTAAAAAAATTGCAAAGCTGCAGACTATTAAGAAAGGCTAGTGCAAATTTAAAATCACAACATTATCAAGATGGTGCAGAGAAATTTAGAAAGACTGACAGGAAAATTTTCTGGTCTGAAAAGCTAATACTGCATATTATCTCTCCCTGAATATTCTGCTATTAAACAACTTATTTTTGTTATTAACCTCAAGACATACTAGGAGTTAGGTATTGGTGGATAGTTTTGGTGCAGGGGCAGTGTCTTTCAGGCTTCCAGGATGGGTCAGAGGAGTAGGAGTGCGATTTTGAAATGGGCCTGATCAGGAATTCTTGGAAATAAATGATTTCCATTCTGTGTGCTATCCCGATAGATGTCCTGGGATGATACTCACAACATACCAAAGTAGCTATGTTTACCAATTAGAAATGGTTTTATTGAAGGCAAAGGAATAATTTTGGTGACAGCAACCACAACAAAGAATGAATCTGAAGCAAAGTCATGAAGATCAGATAAGCTTTACAATTAACAGCAGGTTAAAATAAGAGAACAGATTTCATATGTACTGCGTATTTAGGTGTGTGGAACAACTTAACAGTTATCCAGAACTTTTATTCATGAATTCTCAAGCTTCAGTTTAACTTCATATTTTTACATTGACCTAGTCATTCATGCATCCAGACATTTATTGAACACCTGTTGTAAATGACTATCATCCCCAATATTGGGGATGCAAAGATTTGGGACATGACCATGAGATACATTCTAGGTGTATAACTAGCAAATCCCTACCTCTTGTCTCCTTTGCTCTTTGATATATCATAGATATAGATGCTACAGACTCCAGCTTAGAGTGTATCATCTTCTCCCATTGATTTTGACAAACAGGTAATCCAAGCTCCTTATTCTGTTTGAGCAACTGGTTGAGAAAGAAGTATATACTAATCTTGTCAGCTGCTTTATCTGTGCTGTTACCAGGCAGCATCCAGAGCTGATGAGTGTCTTTTATTACTTGATGTAAAGAAACTCCGACCTTTGGACTGTTTTATTAATTAAACTTTTAAAAATAACATAGACACCATGCTATGTGGGAATAGCTTTGAAAGGAGTGTTGGTGACATTAATTTAAATTTTCATCACATCAGCAGTGGCTTTTTTAAAGATACAGGGCAACTATAAAACTTGATCAGAATATTTAGTAACATTTCTGATAAATAGGATTTGCAGACCCGGCCAGAATTTGGTAATTGTTATACATTCTATCCAATAGAAAGTCTTTGAGTAGCAAAGTCAGGTCAAAAATAAAACAAAGAGGGGCGCCTGGGTGGCTCAGTCCTTAAGCGTCTGCCTTCGGCTCAGGGCGTGATCCCAGCGTTCTGGGATCGAGCCCCACATCAGGCTCCTATGCTGCGAGTCTGCTTCTTCCTCTCCCACTCCCTGCTTGTGTTCCCTCTCTCTCTCTCTGGCTGGCCGTCTCTCTTTGTCAAGTGGATAAATAAAATCTTTTAAATAAATAAATAAAACAAAGAAGTTAAATAACTTCTTAGTTGTTCTTGATTGGAAACACGAATGTTCTTAAGTAAAAATTAGTTATGTATAGTCCTTGATTAATGCTGCAATTTAAATTATCTAGCATTGTGCTGCTGCATCTCCATACCCCAAAAGAAAGCAAATATGTGAACTATTGCTAAGAAAAGGAGCAAACATCAATGAAAAGACTAAAGAGTAAGTCTGCTTTTAGTAATTAAAAATTATTGGCACTTTTTTTTTTTTTGAAAATACATTGATTGGCTGACTTTTTCTTTTAAGATTCTTGACTCCTCTCCACGTGGCATCTGAGAAAGCTCATAATGACGTTGTTGAAGTAGTGGTGAAACATGAAGCAAAGGTATACTTCCTTTTTGGTAATCTTTGGTAATCCAGTGTGTTATTTTCTGTTTAGCAGATGAAACTCCTGGCTTCCTAAACTGTTTACTCTCTCATAAGTATTACTTTTTTCCTCTTAATCTATACGTAAAAATAATCTAGCAGATAACTTTTCTTTGATTTTTTGCTAGAAAGCCTAAGGATTTACTCAAAAATACATGCTTCCTATGTATCCTTCCTTCTCCATTTCTTTTAGTCATACCCCACTGGTCAAGTTATCCTTAAGGTCTTTTTGTAACAGAATACTCTTCATAATATCCTCAGCTAGAAACACACTGATTATGACCAGTCATCTCCAGTCTTCTCTCACTCTTGTCTTCTGTTCCTTGGCTACCATGATAACTCTTGTTGTTTACCCCAGCCACAATCTTGCTCTGTTATTTCTGTGACTAAACTAAAGGACTTGGAATAGAAGGAAATAAATTATTTAAATAATTTGATGGAAAACAGTTCCCAAGTCAGTGTTCTCTAGTTGGCATTTGTATACAAAGCATTTTATTCTTGAAATAATTATGTTTTCATCAGGCTAGAAATCATCATTTCTTACCTAGGAACTTTAAAAAATACTACTCAGTAAAATATAACACATCGCATCCCAGATTGGAAGAGATAACAGTCACCTAATTCAACAGTTTTGACGGGTTTTAGCCACAGATCCTTGCCTTTTCCAAACAAAATCTTTAGTAGAAATTCATTATGTAACAATGGAGCTGCTCTGAATGAAGGGAAAAGAAAGGAGTAGAGACCCTTAGCTCTTGGGTGACCCCAGGGCTCTTCCCTAAAGGTGCTTTGCAGAATAGTTTTCTGACATGTCTTTCCTTGGGTTCCCACTCATGGAACCATTTAGAATTCTTTCTACAACTTCTTGTTTGTGTTTCCTCTCAGTGTCCTAATTTCTCTGTGGGGGAATTCTTGATAATGTATAATCCCAATCTTTCCTATTGTAAATTATTGAATAAAATAAAGTTTATTCTGCTTGACTGCTTGGCATATCTCGTCTGTCTGTTCTGTAACTTTTCATTGATTGCTTTTTTTCATGCATGTGGAGCATTACTAGAATATCTGGATGCGTATTAAATGTCAGTTGTGAAACTCAATGAAACAGTCCTGACTAGTGGGGCCAACCATCTAGGTTTGTCCAGGAACTGCGGGATTTCCAGAAACACAGGACTGTCAGTACTAAAAGCAGGGAAGTCCCAGGCAAAGCAGGACAAGTTTGTCACCCAGATCTTTTTTTTAGATTTTATTTTATTTTTTTTTATTATTTATTTGACAGAGATAGAGACAGTCAGCGAGAGAGGGAACACAAGCAGGGAGAGTGGGAGAGGAAGAAGCAGGCTCACAGCAGAGGAGCCTGATGTGGGGCTCGATCCCATAACGCTGGGATCACGCCCTGAGCCGAAGGCAGACGCTTAACCGCTGTGCCACCCAGGCGCCCCTGTCACCCAGATCTTAACACAAAGTGGTACCCAAATAAAGTTTTCAAGTGGGTGTGTTTCACATTTCAGTGAGTTTGGGTATGTGAATAAGTGAATTAATTGTCCTGAACATTTTAAATCAATTTTCAAGTTCCCTAAGCTTGGAGACTAGCAATTTATAATTCAGTTTTGGTTTCATTGAGAAAGTCTTACTATATTCCTGTTCAAATATTCTCCAGTTCCATGAATATGAATTGGACTATGTCTCAGGTCACAGTAGTGGCCACAGGGTTGATTACTGAGGAACTTAATTTCTCACTTACATTTAAAAAAATTTCTTACCTGGTGGGGAAGAGTGCAGGTGGAGATGAGATGTTGGAATTAGCATTTTACTATATTGTCTTACTACATATCCATCAGTTTCTCCTTTTATCTATCCATAAATGTATATATACATATTACACATTTCAAAGTAATTTGCAAATTGCTATGCACTTTTCCTTAAATACTTCCATGTAGGCATCATCTAGAGGTCAGTATTTATTTACAGGTTTTTTGGGGGTGCAAAAGTTACATGCAATGAAATGCACAAATCTTAAATGTACATTTGCTTGATTTTGACTAATGTATACACCTGTGCTACCAAAACTCGTCAAGGTATAGAATGTTATTTCATGGCAGAGGCAAGGCCCCATCCAAGGCAATCTCCACCCCTAGATGCAACAACCATTTCATTTGTTTCCTGTGTAGATTAGATTTGCCTGTTCTAGGCCTTTATGTCTATGGAATTGTACAATGCATACTCTTCTGTAAGACTTTCTCCTCTGTTTGCTTTGGAGATTGATCCACGTACCAATCACTTGTTCCTTTTTATTGCTTAAAAGTATTCTGTTGTGTGAATAGACCATAATATATTTATCTATACAGATTATATACATGGTTAAAAAAGTAGATTAAGCCAGTAGGAATAAATGTTTTAATGCTAATTTAGTCTCTGGCTTTGTTACTGTTGTCTCTCTTGGGATAGTCACCACATTTCTGGACCTCAGAGTTCCATAAAAACACACGGATTGAACTTTCTTAGGCAATGTCTACCTCTAAATGCAGTAAATATACTAATACTTTAATGCCAAACACAACTGTTATTCAACATTTCCTGCTCTTAACCCAAAAAGGGTTCTTTTCTAAAATCAGCCTTCATAAACTGGTGAATATATGCTCTATATTTGAGCAAAAACACTTGTTTTAGCACTGATAATAGGTTTCATTAGAGAATAATTGGGATTTTTAAATTTTAGCAGCAGGCATTAAACACATGATTGGATGGTTTTAAATTTTGATTTACAGGCTAATTTTAGCTTTTTCTGCATTTTAAGGTTAATGCTCTGGATAATCTCGGTCAGACTTCTCTGCACAGAGCTGCACACTGTGGTCATCTGCAAACCTGCCGCCTACTCCTGAGCTATGGGTGTGACCCTAACATCATATCCCTTCAGGGCTTTACTGCCTTACAGATGGGAAATGAAAACGTGCAGCAACTTCTTCAAGGTATTAAGTGCTTTCGTGAAATCAACTTTTTAAAATTAATCTTTAAATTTTTTCACATAGAGGTGCCTAGCTGTCTCAGTCGGAAGAGCATGCAGCTCTTGATTTCAGGGTCGGGAGTTTGAGCCCCACTTTGGGTGTAGAGATTACTTAAATAAATAAAACTTTAAAAATAAAAATAGTCCTTTTCACATACTATGCAGAAGTTGGTAATAAAAAGAAAATGTAGAATATTTGGCTGTTACTTCTTAATTCATTATACTCAGTTTTTGAAATGTCATTAAATCTTACTAAGATTTTGTTCCAGAAGCATCTGCCTAATTTCTGTAATAGCTGGCTCTTAAGTTTTTATCTAGAAAGTGTTAAAGATGTAATAGTTTAAAGACAGGAAAACATAAAAAGGTAGGTCTTTCTCAGTTGAGCATCCATAATGATAAATAATACTCTAAAGACTGGCCCTGCCTCTTCATAGGTCCTTTATATATAAGGCATGTAGAATTTTTATATAAGGTAACCAACCATTTGACTTATCAAAACATTTTTAACTATTGAATACATGCATGTTCATTATATTTTTAAATATTTAGATCAAATATCTATACATTTTGCATAGGTTATACATTTCACCCTAGAAATCTGGTCCAATAAATTTTAAAGTGACTTTGACATCTGAAAGCTCACATAAGAAGAAATAGAACCAGTCAAGCCTCTTGTATCTTTAACAGTCATCTTTGATGATCCTTATGCCTGTGATCTGGAAACCACCTTTTGAGAAAAACACTGACTAGATGAAGGCAGGTTGACAAAACAACCTAGAAACTGCCAAAACTGAACTAACTACAAGACTCTTTCAGGATTCCCTTTAGTTCCTCATGTACCACACATTTGTTTCAGTGTCAGTTTTGGGGTTATAACACCAGTCCTATTCAGTTGCCTCGTGATGGAGGATTACAGTCTCACTAGTTTTGTGCTAAGTGCAATTTCTTACCTTTCCAGCTAGTTTTTTTTTTTTTTTAAAGATTTTATTTATTTATTTGACAGAGCACAAGCAGGGGGAGCAGCAGAGGGACAGGGAGAAGCAGGCTCTCTGCTGAGCAGGGAGCCTGATGCAGGACTTGATCCCAGGACCCTGGAATCATGACCTAAGCTGAAGGCAGATGCTTAACTGACTGAGCCACCCAGGTGCCCCTCAAGCTAATTTCTTAGAGTGAATTGTCAAAGTAGAATTTCCAGGTCAACTTACAGATAACCTGTAATTGTTAAATCATCTTCTAGAAACGTTGTTAAGTACCATTTTATACTCCTACTAACAGCGTGTGACAAGACCTGTTTGTCAGCACTGGGTATTATGATTCTTAACGTTTGGTGAATGTATATCTATGAACTTCAGAAGTAATGCTTTTTTTTTTAACGCAGAGTATAGAAATATTGTCAGTGTAGCTCCCCCATTCCTCTTTGCCCACTAATGGATGAAAAAGAAAAACCCAGGATCTCATTTTAATTTGCATTTTTAAGATAATATGTTGTAATATTTTTTCCAATTATTATTTGCCTTATAACTTTGTTAAATGTTATGTTATTGCCTGACATATTTTTCCAAATCAATATTGGTTTTGCCTTCAGTGTACTACTCTAAGATGCTTTTTTACTCCAGGTATAAAATATTCACTTATTTTTTCTTCTGGTATTTTTAAGGTGTAATTTTTTTATTCTTAAGTATTTAATCCATTGGAGTTTATTTTGTTCTAAGATATGAAGGTACATGTTTTCTTCCTTTCTTGTGAAATTTTAAATGAGCTATAAAACAGAATTTCAGACCTGAAAATGACTTTAGTTATCTCCTAGTCCATCTTTTCTCTTTTTAGAACTGAAAAAATCTAAGGCCCCTTGCCACAGTTCAGATAGCTAGTTAAGGGCAGACCCATGGTTAGGTTTCTGGCCATTGGTCTCCTGATTTAAAGCTTTTCCACCATCCAGTGGCCTTGGTTGTAGAACATGCCATCTTTCATATGTTTTATATTCCATTTTATTGTTTAAATCACATTTATTGTTCACATTTACATACATTTTGCTTATTTATATGTATATACATGAAGTTTTCCCCCAAAAAACTTTTTTGTCTCACAAAAATTTTTAACAAAGTCTTTCTGGTTTTCCTCTACTGCTGTGGAGATTTACTGTATAATCTACCAAACTGTAAAAGAACTTTAGTTTGAGATTAGGATGCCTCTCTTAAAGCCTGGTCCTGCCTTCTCCATGGGAGTTTTAATCACTCTTTCCTTCTCTTTTTAGAGGGTATCCCATTAGGTAATTCAGAGGCAGACAGACAATTGCTGGAAGCTGCAAAGGCTGGTGATGTAGAAACTGTAAAAGTAAGATATGGTCTTATGTTTTTGTTAACTTTGGGTTTTTACTTTCAGTGTTTAATGAATCTGTACTATTGTAATGAAGAGCCTAGTTATTTATATGTGCCTTGTTTTTAAAGGTAAATAATTATAATCTAGTTCTCTGCAAGTAAGAATCATTGTTCAGTGAAAGAAACTTTTTAGTTTCATGTGCATCTCAGTAAATACTTCACAATCACAAATTTAAATAAAGTGCATGTTTATGGAAATAAGTTTCATTTAATGACCTATTTGTCCCCTTAAAAGAATAATATCAAATTGTCCATTGTTTACATACGACACATAGAATAGGAAAGGTATGAAGAACTAAACAGCATGTCACTGTGTCGATGTATTTCTTCTGTTTTTATTTCTTTGCTGTCTCTACCACTGTGTTGCCACTTTTCAGAGCCACTGTCTCCTAGTAATCTTCAGTTCATCTAGCCAACTTAAGCTCTTACAGGGCCCAACTCCTGGGGTTGTCCTCCGTAGAATAAACCTTCCTCAGATTTTCCTTTACTTTTTACCGTAGAGTCATATGTAATGTCTTAGTGCCTGTACCAGATACTTCTGTTACCTACAGAAGTTGTATATCCCAGTACATAACTCAGAAGCCTAACGTTTTGAAAGAGCAAGACTTCTTTTCCATTCAACTAATACAGATTAAAATTAACTCAACATGTTTTATGAATGAAATAATTCTTCAGTAATGCAATGGGGTTTCAGGTTTTTTCCATTTTATTCTGTTATTTTAATTCCCAAAGCTAGCAAGGAGAAAAAAGCTTTGTTATATTCTGCCATCCCTCCCCGCCCTTGCCCCTGGACTTTTTCAAAAGTAGTGCTCGTCCTATTTGAGGGAACAGTGACATGTAATAAATTTTATAAAAATCTGAATTTATTGATTTGTGACAGGAGTAGCTACATGAAGCAATTTCACAATATTTCTATTTGGTGTCCTCAATCCTGAACAGACCCACCACACAAAGTCAATTTTAGATTTTCTGAGAATGAAATATATTGGTCTCAACTGAACTTGAGCTCTGAGGAAACTTATTCACTGTTGGGGAAGTTGATTTAAAAGTCCATGCGATCTTTTCCTACTGCTTTATTTATGTAGATAGTACAATCATCTCCAAGTAACTTAAGATTTTATATTTTAAATAATCTCATTTTTCAAAGAAAAAAACCATTATAATGGAATCTTATTTGACATATTTTATATTTACATTCTCATTCCCTTAAGTGGGAGGTTAATAAGATACTGGAAGGAAGATTTGGTTTCTATTACTAAATACTGCTGACTTGTGGAAAAACAAGTTACTTGAGTTGAAAATAGCTGATTTTTTTTTCTGGAAAATTGATTTAAAAATGAAAGGCAATTAGTTAAAGGGCGACTAGCTGATTTTTTTGTTTGGGAGGGTAAAAATTTCAGACGTTCGTGCACGCACATGTGTTAAAGAGCATAAAGCTGTATTCATTATATATAATATTGAAGGCTAGACTTTGTTTTCATTAGGAGTCTCGAGGAAGAAATAAAAGAGCTGGAGCAGGAATTGGGACTTCAGGAACAAAATGATGCTCAGTAATGGGTTGAGGAAGCCTGTCCTTTCTCTCTCATTATCTGTGAATGAGCCATCTTCGCTTACCCCTGCTTTTAAAATCACTTGATGGCAGGGCACCTGGCTGGCTCGGTGGGGTGTGTGACTCTTAAGGGTTGTGGGTTTGAGCCCTACCTTGGGTGTAGAGATTGCCTTTAAAAATCTTATAAAAAAAGAATTCACTTGATAGTAATTTATTTCTACAATCTTCTAGCCATTATCTATCTGTAGACAGGGGGCTTGGTATGAATTACTGGGACAGTAACATCTGCATATTACCCAATGAACACTAAATTATGTGCTCAGTTGTGTTTGTTTAGTGGTGATCCATCATGCTAGATATTCTAAGTATTAGAAAACTTGTCTCAGAGTACAGAAAACTAAACTGAGAAGTAGGGAGTAAAGTGGCTGGTGAAAAGTACCCAACCTAGCAGCATGTGGCACATGTATTAAAAATACTCATTCCTGGGGCGCCTGGGTGGCGCAGTTGTTAAAGCGTCTGCCTTCGGCTCAGGGTGTGATCCCGGCGTTCTGGGATCAAGCCCCACATCAGGCTCCTCTGCTGGGAGCCTGCTTCTTCTTCTCCCAACCCCCCTGCTTGTGCTCCATCTCTCACTGGCTGTCTCTCTGTCAAATAAATAAAATCTTTAAAAAAAAAAAATATTCCTAGAGCCCAACTTCAAAGCCATGAAATACTGTCTTAGATGGGACCCTGAATCTGTATATCTAACAGCCTCTTGTTTAGGAAGTATAAAAAAGCTTTACTAGTCCAATAATTAAACCCCTTGAAGTTAAACCCACAGGTAGCTACCTCCATTGATTTATTAGGCTTAGGTTATCCCTAAGGAATAGGGGACTTTTTACTACTGTTGATAGTCCTTAAACTTTTTTTGAGCGCCATGATTTATTATTTATGTTGCTTTTCTTCCCCAAACATTTGTACTTTTCATACAAGCATGAATAAAAGTGTTATTCTTAAAGCTTTTTCTCAGCCAGGCTTCCTCATCTAAACCAGAGAACACAAATAAGTATTTGACTATTTTCTTAGTTTTCCCAAGGATCATAAGTGTAGTTCCTTGACTACAAGCATCACCTAGGAACCTGTTAGAAATGCAAGTTCTCAGGCCCCACCCCAGACACACTGAATTAGAAAATCTGGAGGCAGGACCCAGTGCACGTGAAAATTTGAGAACTGCTGGTCTACAGCAGAACTTTTTGAACTTTAATGTGCTTACAGATCATCTAGGGATCTCGTTAAAATGCAGATTCTGACTCAGTAGATGGGGGTCTGAGAGTCTGCATCCTTAACAAACCCCACGATCCAGCATACGTCTACTTATATGTGTCACGAAATGGAAGTTAGAATTGCTGATAATTGGTACTTTAGATTACCTTTATGTAAATGGTAGTAGTGATAATGATAAAATTTACCCACTAACTTAAGCAAAAGATAATACAGGCATAGATAAGAGGACCACAGGGATTCCCAAAAAATGACAAGGTGAAATAAGAATAAGTAGTTTCTGAGAATACTGATTTAATGAGACAAGAAATTAAATCAGACGTTTGAAATCTCTACTAAATGAATGAAAACAAATCAGACTGTAGCGTCATGTGTATACTGTATTCCATCCTGCAGAAACTGTGTACTGTTCAGAGTGTCAACTGCAGAGACATTGAAGGGCGTCAGTCGACGCCGCTCCATTTTGCAGCTGGCTACAATCGGGTGTCTGTGGTGGAGTATCTGCTGCAACACGGAGCTGATGTGCACGCTAAAGATAAAGGGCAAGTACCGGCAATTGCCATGGCCTCTTTTCCTTTACCTGACCTTTTTAGGAAAATCTGGAAAAAACATTTTTTTGGTAATTTTATTATAGTTGGTAGCTCATTTGTTTTTAGGGAAGTCTGTTACCTAACACTGGCTTAAATGTAGCTTCTTAATTTCAGTTAAGATTTTATGATGATTAGCATTTATATAAAGACTTATTTGCATAATGCCTTATAATCTTACAATGACTAAGGAGATTAGTGTGCTTGATTTTTAATATTAAGTAAATTTTTCAATTTGCATTGAAGATATTTGAATTCTTCCAGTTTAT
The DNA here is from genome assembly GCF_002007445.2 of Ailuropoda melanoleuca. NCBI lineage: Eukaryota > Metazoa > Chordata > Mammalia > Carnivora > Ursidae > Ailuropoda > Ailuropoda melanoleuca. Next base: position 94,853,536 of record NC_048223.1, read on the forward strand.
CTTAAAATTACTTTTTTTAAAAAATACACAATTCTTGGGGTGCCTGAGTGGCTTAGTCGGTTAAGTGTCTGACTCTTGGTTTCAGCTCAGGTCATGATTTGGGGTCAGGGAATCAAGCTCCACCCAGAGTCTGCTTGAGATTTTCTCTCTCCCTCTCCCTGCCTCCCCCCCCCCACTCCTGTGTTCACTCTCTCTCTAAATAAATAAATCAAATCTTTAAAGTATACACACACATACCCCTCCATTCTAGATCAAGTCTACAGGTGCTTGTTATATTCTCTCCAATTTAAAATATTTTTAGGGCAATGCTCTCAGGTCCCCTCCCTCTTCGGGAGCTTCGTGCTATCACTTCACTATTGCTCCCACCAAAAAGAAAAAAATACGTATTTTTAAAATTTCCTCCCCACACCCTCCGAAAACAATTCCATTTCTGCTTAATAAATTGAGGTTCCTAAAATATAAGCAGTGTGATCCTTTATGCAATTCAAGAAATTTATCAGCTATATGCAGTTATCTTAATTAAACATATCTTTGTGTTGCATTGCTTATGTAATTTTTCTTTTCAGAGGCCTTGTACCTTTGCACAATGCATGTTCTTATGGACATTATGAAGTTGCAGAACTTCTTGTTAAGCATGGAGCAGTAGTTAATGTAGCTGATTTATGGAAATTTACACCTTTACATGAAGCTGCAGCAAAAGGAAAATACGAAATTTGCAAACTCCTGCTCCAGGTATATTTAAGTATTTACTGTAGACATGGTTTATTACATAGGTGTTTATATTTCTTGTAACTTTCAATATAAACTTAAACTGGTAAAGGGGTATGAAGCAAAGCTATATAGTTCTCTACCTAGATTTCAGAATAAATGTCGTGAACACTAAATTTTAACCGATGGGGATGTTTACCACACATAGATTTATTATTGTATGAAAAAGCTATCATCAAGTAACAGTTTTCTGATTATTATCCCAATTTTTCCTATACAGTACTTTAACCTCAAAATATTTGATGGATTATGTAATTTACAAGGCAGATTTATTTGGCACTAATAAGATTGATAGTACTGGTTTAATACAGGTAGCCGTGTACATATTTTACAGTAAAAACAAAAGTTAGGGCACTTGCTGGCTTAGTAGCTCATGCAACTCTTGATCTCAGGATCGTGAGTTCAAGCCCCACTTTGGGCATAGCACTTACTTAAGTAATATGTTAAATTTAAAAAAAAATATGTTAAATTTATACTTTATTTCAGGGTTTGTGAAAACTAAAAATAACATACATGAAAATAAGTTGTTTATGAAATTCTGCCTTATTTTGAATGTAGTTTAAAATTTTTACTAAATTGCATTATAGGGGCTCCTAGCTGGCTCAGTTGGTAGAGCATGCAGCTCGATCTCAGGGTCATGATTTCGAGCCCTGCGCTGGGAATGAAACCTACTTTAAAAAACAAGAATAATAGGGGCGCCTGGGTGGCACAGCGGTTAAGCGTCTGCCTTTGACTCAGGGCGTGATCCTGGCGTTCTGGGATCGAGCCCCACGTCAGGCTCCTCCGCTATGAGCCTGCTTCTTCCTCTCCCACTCCCTCTGCTTGTGTTCCCTCTCTCGCTGGCTGTCTCTATATCTGTCGAATAAATAAATAAAATCTTTATAAAAAAATAAAATAAAAATAAAAATGTGATATAAAATAGTAGTGAAAAGTTTTGGGCATAGATTTTAGAAATTCAAAGGAAGGGGCACCTGGGTGGCACAGCGGTTAAACGTCTGCCTTCGGCTCAGGGCGTGATCCCGGCATTATGGGATCGAGCCCCACATCAGGCTCCTCCACTATGAGCCTGCTTCTTCCTCTCCCACTCCCCCTGCTTGTGTTCCCTGTCTCGCTGGCTGTCTCTATCTCTGTCGAATAAATAAATAAAATCTTTTTTAAAAAAAACAATAATAATAAGTTGCATTATAAAAACCCAATAATATTTAACTGCCTCTATATTCTTTTCATTATAATTTTCCGTACTAAATTAAATATAACAAACATGTCAACCTTTAAGGTAGAGTCTCTCAGTATAAAATAGGTTTTTTTGCTGTAGTTCCATTGACTATTTTCTCATAGACTAAGGGCAAACTTAAGCCAGTTCCTCTTTGTCTGTTTTTCACATGCCCAGCATGGTGCAGATCCTACAAAGAAAAACAGAGATGGAAATACCCCTTTGGATCTTGTTAAAGATGGAGATACAGATATCCAAGATCTACTTAGGGGAGATGCAGCTTTGTTAGATGCTGCCAAGAAGGGTTGTTTAGCCAGAGTAAAGAAGTTGTCTTCTCCTGATAATGTAAATTGCCGTGATACCCAAGGCCGACATTCAACCCCCTTACATTTAGCAGGTAAGTGAATGAAATTTCACAGATTTAAGCTGGTGACGTCTAAGATTCATTATACCAGAGGAAAATATTTCCTGAAAGTAAACTGAAAAGATGCAGCTCAAATATCTCCTAATGCCACCATTACACCTGAGTGTGTGTGTATAGGCCAGCTGTGTTTCATGTTCACTTTAGTGCTGGTGCATTACCTGGAGTAAGAATAATGGAAAAAGACTCTGCCAGTCACTATAGTGCTTTGGAATCTCTATTCCAGTTACCATAGCTTTAAATCCTCTTTGGTGAGTGAGTTTTGGCTATAGAAACTTGAAAAATCAGCCTTCTTGAGCCAGCCTTCCTCATGAGAAGTTAAAGCTTTTCATTCTTCTTATTACAGCTGTTAAGCACAAGCAGAAAAAAAATCTTGAGACTTTCAGAAGTTACATAAACCTGTTGCCAGAGTTGTTACATTAATTAGTTAGGCCTACCGTAACAAGGTACCACAGACTGGGTGACTTAACAAATTTCTTTTCTCACAGTTGCGGAAATCCAAGGCATTGGCAACATTGGTTTCCCTGATGCCTCTCTTCTCCGCCTGCAGATGGCCACCTTCTCACTGTGTCCTCACTTGGCCTTTTGTCTGTTGCGAACACATGCCTGGTTTCTCTGACTGTATGTCCTAATCTTTTATAAGGACACCAGTCAGGTGGGATTAGGGCCTTCCCTAACATCCTCATTTTAACTTGATTACCTCTTTAAAGATCTTATCTCCTAATACAGTCACATGCTAAGGTACTGATGGTTAGAGCCAGTACAAGAATTTGGGAGAAAATTGAGTACATAACATTTTTTACAAGTTTCATTCGTGAAATTGACACAGTGCACCTTTGTTTTAGTGCAGGTGCATTTGGTTCAGTTTCCTTAGCTGCATTGAAAATGCTCGGGAATGGGCCTTTGAAATCACTGAACTTACAGCTAATATTCAGTGGTGTTACACTGTAGGCATAATTTGACTCATACAAGTTTATCTAAATACATACAGTTTAAAAAGAAAAAAGTAAATAGAGAAAAAAGTAATGCATGTGTTTTGCCCCTTTGTGTAATATAGGAGATAGAAGTTTACCCTTCTTTTTTTTTTCTCATAGTCTCATAGTGTGAATAACTGAGTGTGTTTCTAGTATTTAAAAGATAATTTTGATTATATGTGGTTTTTACTTTTAAATTTTCATCCCCTGAAAGTTGGCACCCCACTGTCCAAGGAAAAGAATTACTTTATATGTTTTTTAGAGAATTTTGAAAGTGATAACCACACATGCTAATATGATGAGAAAAGGCTTTTATACTTCCACTGACAGGAGTTTCTCGTCCATGCAAGACAGGATGTGACCTGTGTATATTTGAATTATGCTGTGTATATTTCTTTATATTAGCTTTTCTGTATCTTTATGGTAGCATATCTGGAACATTTCATAATTACTGTTTAAACCCATGTTGTAGGGTGCCTGGGTGGCTCAGTTGGTTAAGTGTCTATCTTCAGCCCAGGTCATGATCCCAGGGTCCTGGAATCGAGCCCCATGTTGGACTCCGTGCTCAGCATGGAGCCTGCTTCTCTCTCCCCCTCTGCCTCTGCTCCTCCCCTCTGCTTGCTCTCTCTCCTGCTGTCTCTCACTCTCAAATAAAAATCTCTTTAAAAAAATAAAAATAAATCTATGTTGTCTTTGTAAATGGTAAATAGGTTGTATATACAAAACATTTCTGCCCACTTGTGCAGCATTATACCTTGAGACCTAGAAGGACTTTTTTTGATTCATTGTAATACTTAGCTTATGGTAGTTCTTTGGTTTTGTTTTTCCCTCCTTGATCTAAGTTTTTTGGCTTCAAATCCTTCAGCAAAAGAATAAAAACTACAAGAAAATAAATGTGAAAAATATTTTGAACTGTTTTAAAGTTTTAAGTGATAGCTGGTTTTATGTTGACAAAGTTAAGTTCCAGATTTGCTCTCAGTCTATGATTATGTGTCAAATAAAATATACTATACCATAAGACTGTACTAAGATAGCTGACAGTTCCCAGGATGACAGCTAAGATATTATGGTATATTTATAAAATACTAAGTTTTATTTCAGGGCTTCAGCAACACTGGATTTTGCTGCCAGACTTGCAGAGATGTTTATCCCTAAGATCTCCGTCTACAAAAAGCATGTCTTTGTGTCCTTCTGGGAAAATGGGGTCCTGAGACTAATGCTAGTGTGCTGTCTCCTCTGCCGGCCACTTGTGTTCCTAACTTGGCTTTTATATGCTTGAATGCCTTTTACTTGTAGCCCTTGAGACCACCAAGTACCTGAGTTTAGGAAGTTACATATAACAACCATAAAGGCAAGGACTCTGGTAGATTTTTAAAAGGAAAGATAGAAGCAAATCAATCATTATAACTTTGAGAGTCTGAAATGAATGAGTGTCATCCCTGAAAGCTTCCAGCTTGAGACCAGTGGGCAGTTTTTTCCATGAGATAAATTTTTAATAGACTCCAATGGGGAATATCAGATTCCTATAAAATCTCTTCTTTTTTTAAAGAATGTCTGTGCTTTTTATATAGATATATAGATGTAATTATTTTTTATATTAACAAGTGAAAGTAATTTTACTTCTTTTCTAAATTAGCTGGTTATAATAATTTAGAAGTTGCAGAGTATTTGTTACAACATGGAGCTGATGTGAATGCCCAGGACAAAGGAGGACTTATTCCTTTACATAATGCGGCGTCTTATGGGGTAAGCTCTTTCATATTACCTTTAAAAATCTATGAAATTTTCTAAGTGGAAATCAGTATTGCAGTTAAAAGGGCATTAGTTTGACTTTCTCATTCTATAGAAGAGTAAATATGAGGACTAAAGAGATTAAATAATGTCCAAGTCTCAGCTCTGAATCTGCTGTAAGTGAGCTGTGTGACATGCAGCGGATTTGTCTTTCATTGTATTACTTTCCTTGGCCTCTCTTATTTTCAGTGAGGTGTTGATGGTTTTGTTTATTTGTTGGTGCCAGGAAACCCGCTAGGCCTCCTAGGAGTCTGTAGAGATTCAGATGCATTGTTCCTGAGTTCACAGCAGCCCTAGATGTTATCATCAGTGTTGACCATCTTCAGTAGTGTAGTATAGTTGGAATACCTGAGAAAGCTTGCTGGTTTATAAATTGATGTTCAGCAATTACAATCCTTGAAAAAATGAGAAATTGTTTTAAGTTGTAGTCATTTATTTAGTTCCCGTCCTGTGTAGAATTCTTAAATATTTTCTAATTTCTCAAATTATTAAAACATCTAACTGTAATTTTTAATCAACTACTGATAAATTATGATGTTGGGGAGAAACACAGTTTTTCTTTTCCTTTCCAGAGTATGTTTGAAAATATGGAAAAATAGGTATATAGCTAGTTTCTTTTTAGGAACTAAAATGTAATATTTCAGACGGTAACAGTGTTTTCTTTTACAGCATGTAGATGTAGCAGCTTTACTAATAAAGTATAATGCATGTGTCAATGCCACGGACAAATGGGCTTTCACACCTTTGCATGAAGCAGCCCAAAAGGGACGAACACAGCTTTGTGCTTTATTGTTGGCCCATGGAGCTGACCCTACTCTTAAAAATCAGGAAGGACAAACGCCTTTAGATTTAGTTTCAGTAAGTGATGGAATCTTTGAAAAATCTTAGTGCTTTTCTGACTTTTTTTGAAGTTCAGTTGCTATATAGAAAATGTCTTCATGGTGAATGTTGCAAAATCTATTTTTTAGCTCAATTTAAATGTAGGACTTCTTTGGTATTAAAATACAATATGTAAATAATAGGGTTATCAATCAGTTATTGTATCCCGAGTGCTTTTGGAAATAGGAAAAAGAAGTACATGGTATAGCTGCTTACGTTATTAGTTGCGAAACAAAACAGGCGCAGGCCCTCAGTGAAGGCTGTTTACAGTGCATACTGTGCAGTCATATAGGACGTCTGGGTCTTGACGAAATTTCCCAGCCAGGGACATTGCCCTCAAGGTGCAGTCACAAAGCCTGCTTCTAGTAGGGATTCCCTTCCCTCCCACACTGCCTCTTCCCAAAGTTCCTGTTGCTTACCTCACCAACAGCATTCATGAAACAAGCTTGTTCCTCCAGTTTTCTATGAAGTTTTTGTTTGTTTTGTTTTGTTTTTTTCCTTCCTCTTCCAGGGGTGCTCATGTAGGCATCTCCATTATAGCCTCTACCTCTGCTTTGGCCAGTGTGACACAGGTGCCTGTCTTGCCTCGACCACTGAGGAAATTGACCAGGGCAGTGGGGGGAAAGGGAGAAGAAATTCTTGTTGAGATGGAAGTCTTTTCTACAGATTGCTTTCTACTGAGAGAGATTCCACTGTTAACAAGTTACATGGAGAAGCTGATTCAGTTCACCTGCATTGGGGGTTAAATAGATCTTTCTCAGCAGGCTGACAACCCAACCGTAGTTGCAATATTTCTTAAGGGAATTGTCTTTCTAGTTCCAAACTACCTTGGAAGTGCACTTTTCTAATTCATTCCACCCATTTGTTAGTCTACCAGACATAAGTGACATGAAACAAAATGCTCTAGAGGACAGGCATGGGCTTTCGAATCAAAAAGACCTGCCATAGAATTCCAGCTCTACCATTTAACAGTCTTTCGCCTTGCCTCATCTCTAAATGTCAGTCACGTCATCTGTAAATGGGGGCAAAATATGTCTGGTTAAGGGACACCTGGCTGGCTCAGAAGAGCGTGCTACTCTTCATCTTGGGCTTGGGAGTTTGGGCTCCACATAGGGTGTAGAAATTACTTAAAAATAAAATCTTTAGGGGTGCCTAGATGGCTCAGTCGGTTAAGCTGCCTTCAGCTCAGGTCGTGATCCCGGGGTCCTGGAATTGAGTCCCACAGTGGGTGCCTTGCTCAGTGGGGAGTCTGCTTCTCCCTCCCTCTTCCCCTCCCCGCGCCCCCCCCCCCCTCCCCCCCCCGCGCCCCCCCCCCCGCTCATGCTCGCACAAGTGCTCTCTCCCTCTCTCTCTCTCTCTCGCAAAATAAATAAATTCTTTAAAAATAAATAAATAAAATAAAATTGATACTATTATAACTCATTTCAGTGTTTTTCAGAAAATCATAGTATCAAAGTTAGATTTTTTATGCTTTGCCACATTTAACAGGTTTTTTAATTTTCTGTTTCTTGAAACGTGTTCTGAATTGTTTTATTTTAATAACAGTTTAATGATATCACTTGTTTTATTTTTTTTAATGTTTTTATATAATATGCAATTCTAGTGCAAATCTGCTGAGTCATATTTTTAAATGCATTCTATTGAATATAGGAGAATTTTTAAACTTGCTTATCACAGATTTAATCTCTCTCTGACACACACACCAGGCAGATGATGTTAGTGCTCTCCTGACAGCGGCAATGCCCCCTTCTGCTCTGCCTTCGTGTTATAAACCTCAAGTGCTCAACGGTGTGAGAAGCCCTGGAGCTACTGGAGACGCTCTGTCTTCAAGTCCATCCAGCCCATCAAGTCTTTCCGCAGCCAGCAGTCTTGACAACTTATCTGGGAGTTTTTCTGAACTGTCTTCAGTAGTTAGTTCAAGTGGAACAGAGGGTGCCTCTAGTTTGGAGAAAAAGGAGGGTGAGACATTTTGCAAAAATAACTTTCTGTCTTCTAATGTAGCCACGTATTTGTCATTTAGAATGCTAACAAGTCATTTTTTAACCTTAAATACAACTGTTAGTATCAGATTAATTAGCATAGCCTTTAAGTTTTAGTCTTTTATTGTTTTCTTTATGTTAGTAGAATTCGTAATGAAACGTTCTCCTGAGTTGAGACTTAATGAGTCTTAAGCTGCCAGGAGACTTAATGAGTCCTACACTGCTAACCTACTCTTTAGATGTAAATATGCTTTTTGAAAGGTTTAGAAGTCTTGTGGTTGAGTAGGTATGCCTTTATTTACCCCTTCCAGTGTATTATTACAGAGTTATGAAATACCTTGACTCCATGTCAAAATACCCAATTGTGAAGATCATTTTTTTTTAAGAGAAAGAAAAAGACACAGTCTGTAAAACTGTTCTACCTTTTACCTGTCAAAATTCATCTCACCTTATGCAACATTGTGAATGAAACTTGTTTGTAGAAACTTTTTTGTGAAGTCACTTACATTCTCAAAAATAAGGAATTTTTTTTGAGTGAAAATAAAATTGACGTATTAGTTTCAGTATGGAAACTTACTTTAAAGATACAGTTAAAAATAAAATTTTTTATAATGAAAAGAATTTTTTTTTAACCTGAGAGTGCCCCATTGTCTGTTTCTTCTAATGCTGTTGAAATTTTGTAACTTCCTCTTTTTGCAATTTTTGATGCTATGTTCAGATATTCAGTATTATATCCCAAATGCCAATTAGTATTTTGCTTCATCTTTACATTCTTCATATGTGCAGTAATACCACAAAACTTTGTTGTTATAATGTTGATATACATTATTCTATTCATTTGTTCTGGATTTTTTATTTTCCAGTTCCAGCAGTAGATTTTAGCATAACACAGTTTGTAAGGAATCTTGGACTTGAGCACCTGATGGATATATTTGAGAGAGAACAGGTGAGTAGATGAATTGTTTTGCTTGATTTGGTTTTCTATGGGACGTGAAGGAAAAATTAGGACATACTTGAAATGCCTTGAACCATTCAACCTGTTTGTAGGGAGAGAATGATTTTTTAAGAGACTGGGAATCTGTCACTCTTCTAATTTGGCTTGATCTTGGAATTTCTGTTTAGTTTATTAGCACATAAGGATGGACTCTCATGAAATTAAAGAAAAAACATGGAAACAAAGGAAAGTACACATTCCTTTCAAGTGCACATGAGACATCCTCCAGAATAGATCACATATTAAGTCACAAATCAGGCCTTAACAAGGAGAAAAGATTGAGATCATACCATGCATATTTTCTGACCACAATGCTATGAAACTTTAAGTCAACCACAGGAAAAAGTTTGGAAAGACCATAAATACATGGAGGTTATACAGCTTGCTATTAAACAATGAATGGGGTCAACAGGACATCGAAGAAATTTAAAAATACGTGCAACAATGGACTCTCATGTAGTAATAGTAAAATAGCTTTCTCTAATGGAAAGCTTAACTTATTTAGCCCTTAAAGTAGGTTATCTTTAAGTTCTGTTTGTTCACTTTAGTTGTGTCAGTCACTACCTGCTCTAAGTCTGACACTTCACTAGCTGCTATGGGAAGGTATATAGGTATGCTAAGTACATATTTGGGCTTTTCTAGAACAGTCCTAGTTTAAATTACACTGCCAGAATGTATTTACTGATTTTTTGGTTCAGAAAATATGGTCGGTATAGACTTGTACCCCTAAGGAATTTTTGATCTATTTAATGGAGCTCTAACAGTATATGAAGAAAAAAGTTTTGGGCATAGATTTTAGAAATTCAAAGGAAGGGGCACCTGGGTGGCACAGCGGTTAAGCGTCTGCCTTTGGCTCAGGGCGTGATCCCGGCATTATGGGATCGAGCCCCACATCAGGCTCCTCCACTATGAGCCTGCTTCTTCCTCTCCCACTCCCCCTGCTTGTGTTTCCTGTCTCGCTGGCTGTCTCTATCTCTATCGAATAAATAAATAAAATCTTTTTTAAAAAAAAAAAAAAGAAATTCAAAGGGAAAAAATTACCGCAAGCTGGACTATTGAGGGAAGCTTCATGGAAGATGTATAAATAAAACAGGATTTCTGAATGTCTTCAGTTTCATAAAGTGGGAATAATATATTTGAGGGGAAAAAGAGTAGTTAGAACCCCGAGGCAGTTAGTGGAGTCTGGAGGAAGCAGTGAAGACATTGTATAAATGGGTTGGTTGTAGAGTGATGGTGGGTAAGACAAAATAGAAGATCTGAATGTGGTTAATTTGAAAGTGCACTTTTGTTTTGCAGTTTAAGTCGGCTCAGGTTCTTAAACTAAATGAAAACGATGACATTTTTGGTAGTTCATACCTGAAATTTAATTAGCTGCAACTTTTCAGGTTCAGTTTAACAACTAGTTTGCTTTCATTTCTAAGCTGTTCACAAAAAATCTGAAGTAAATGTATGAACCTAATACATTATAAGAGCACCAGTATGTGAATGTCTACCAAATGTAAGTCTTCTAAACAGTTTCATCCTCTTTTGTAAGATCACTTTGGATGTATTAGTTGAGATGGGGCACAAGGAGCTGAAGGAGATTGGAATCAATGCTTATGGACATAGACACAAACTAATTAAAGGAGTTGAGAGACTTATCTCTGGACAGCAAGGTATTTCATTTTAAATTAATGCTATCATCAGTTTAACAGTTGGCATAAAGACAACCCTCAGCTTACTAAATGATAATTTATAAATCTGTGAGAGCGAGTCCATTTAATAGGAAGAACAATAATTAGGATTCGGGAAACCTGGTATCAAGTCATAGTGCTGCTACTGTTTAGTTCCTGAGCTTCTGCTGGTAATTGTATGAACCTAAGTAAAATTTCTGGACTATTCAGAAGTTTGGGAATTGCTTTCGCTCTGAAGTTACTGTAGCTCTAAAATTTTATGATTCTAAAAGATCAGAAACTTGAATATCTCCTATCTTATGGTAATATAATAGGCAATGCCTAGGCATTCAGCCCTGCCCGTAAAATAATGTTGTAAATCTCTCTTTTGTTGTAAATGGCTAAATTCTAAACACTTGTAGTGGAAGTAGTGAGAAACAGTGTTGTAACTGAGGAAATTTGGCAAAACACCAATGAATAATATCTTTCTTTCTTCTGAATGTTGGTACTTGAAAAAAATGCAGATTGCATTTGTTCAACAGATGTTAACATTTCCTGTGTACCAAGTCTTGGGTATGAAAAGGTGAATTGTTCTAAGTATCAAGACCACATTGTTAAACTGAGGGTGTGATTTACCCTGCCTGGGGTCAGACACTTCCTGTCATTGAGGTCCTGGCTATACAACTGGAGTTCAAGAAAAACTTAAGACTAGCGAAAATGAAGACATTTTCAGGGAAGAATGTGTGATAGGCAGGATAGGGTCCATCTCTTGAAAAAGAAAAAATGCCTCTCAAAATTAGGTGACTGAAGCTAAGGAATACTCAAACTGGAATTCTGGAATAGGATCAATTAAAGGTAGATGCACTTTACTTGCCTGGTAGAGTCTACGGCTAAAATGTTTAAAATGTGAGGTAGTCTGGAATATGTCTTATAGATGACAAAATTGTATAAGCGAAAAAGGAGGGAACACCCTTGGCTCCCTGGAATGTTAGTATACAATATAAAAAACATCAGAGGTACGTAACTCCATGCCACTTCTGCTCTGTAGTCATTCTGATACATCCAGCTGCAAGTGCAAAGGGACATTCATTCCTACGTGAAGGAGAGTTGTGGTGACACAGAATGACTGTTTCTGCTCTAGCACATCAGGGTCACTTGCCTGCATAAAGTTACCACCTTTCTTTTCTTCCTTTGAAGCCAGGATTCTGTACCTATGTTATACCTTCAGCCATATCTATAAGTCTTCATCAGAGTTTAGCATGTTGCTGATAGTCCTGAAAAAGACTAAAATAGTGCTCTAACTCTCCAGGGGCAAACTGCCATGCGCTGACCCAGCAGAAATGGATTTGATTCCTACTTGGGAAAACAGCAGAGCTTCAGACATCTTGTTGTAGGGACTGAAGGAGAGGTTGTGTTAAAATACACCAAAGAAATTAGAAAATTCTGTTTAAGATTCCATTTAAAAAACTTTTGTGAGAGTAAAGGTATAAAATATATAGTTATCTTGACTATTGACATTCAGAAAACAATATTCATTGCTGAATTAAAAACTGTTAGGAGTTAGAATAAGCATTCAGTAGTTAGTAAACTTTATGGAGTTACCATTCTGAGATGATTCAAAATTACCTGAGGCTATACAAGTTTCTGTCGTAATTCTTCCTCATATTTACAAAAATTAAAGACTAACTGCTGAAAGGGCTGTATAATTAGTGAAGGAAATAATCTGAAGAAAAAATGTGTGACAGACTCCTTAAGAGATAAAAAAAATAGAAATATTTTCTGAACTATTCCCAGAGAACCCTTAGAGCTTGTCGGGTCAAAATTAGTAGTCTAAATGCAGTGTGGTGTTCTGGTTTGGATCCTAGAACAGAAAAAAGACAGTAATGGAAAAAAATTAGTGAAATCCACATAAAGTCTGTAATTTACTTATTAGTAAATGCAACAGATGCACTGTGGCTATATAAAATGGTAACACTGGGGCAGCATTAATGTACTTAATGGTAACATGAGGAAGTTGACTGAAAGGTACACAGGAACTTTCTGTATGATCTCAGCCTTCCTGAAAATCTAAATTAGTCCAAAATTAAACGTTTTTAAAAATTGGTAGTAGGCATCAGATAAATCAAGCAGCCGTTTCTGGTTGATGTTAATTGGGGGATTTTTTTTTTTGGCATATATTTTTTTACCTTCAAATTTCATTTGCTAGGTCTTAACCCATACTTAACTCTGAACACCTCTGGAAGTGGAACAATTCTCATAGATCTATCTCCTGATGATAAAGAGTTTCAGTCTGTGGAGGAAGAGGTATGTTCATATACCTTAAATGAATGTTGGTTCAGTAGCTAAACTTCGTAGAGGTTTCCATCTTAAAAATGTAGTAGGGTTTTTTAATTGTCCCTAACTCTTTACCACCTGGAAAACATTCAAAATTAGCATTTAAGGTACACTCCCTCAATAAACTTTAATTCCAGTAACTTGGTTCAGTACTACAATTAATACTAACCCATGATTCTGTTGGAGAAAAGTTTACTGTCATTTGGGGGGGGGTGCCAATATTCCCTCCCTTCATGATGGCAATTACAAAGCCCAGTATCTCAGACAAAACCCAGAATATGTAGATGCTACTTATCCAGGAAATTTTTCTTCTAGCTTTCTTTCACAAAACTCTTGGATCCCCTGAAATCTCTGAATAGTGCCTTACACTTTGAAGAACGTGTGTGAGGAGCACAGAGATAAAAAGTTGAGTAGGACTGAGTTCTAAAATTCAAGAAACTCCAACTCTCAATAAAGTACAAATTGTGCTTTATTAGGGCAACATGAATGGGAACAAATAAATGATTGTTTTGTTTTGTAGCGTGTCAGGTGGTTAGCTTTGTATGTTTCACTCACTTGTGCATCTGTTTCTTTTTTCTTCCTTTAGTTTGCATTATATAATTTTCACCTGTAAATAGTTTTCAGGTTGACTAGCTAATTAGCTAATAGCTATCTCTAGAAAATAGTACTTGTGAACTTATAGAACTCATATTCCTTAAACAGCAAAAATATTAAAATCTCATTTTGTATTCTCAAAAATAGAATCATAGGAGTCAAGAACCATGTTCCCCACATCAAAAAAAAAAAAGTTAATACATGTATTTGACATGTTTTTCCATCAGATGCAAAGTACAGTCCGAGAGCACAGAGATGGAGGTCATGCAGGTGGAATCTTCAACAGATACAATATTCTCAAGGTAAAAAGTTAGTGAAAATAAAGTTTTTTCAAAGTCTGAAATGATAATTAACTTTTGTAAGACTATAATGATCTTTCTAGCCTAGTTTTGTCTTTGACATTAGCCTCAGGGGATATTTTGGGAGCCATTATATCCTTGGAAAGTTAAGATTCACAAAATCCCTGTACTGGTTTTTTGTTTTGTTTTTGGTTTTCCGTGGTTTTTTAGTGCTGTTTTCATAATGAATAATTCAGCCCCTGTTGAACATATTCAAGTTTAGAGGATATGCTTTATCTTGGAATAATGATAAATCCTGTAGGTTTAGGACTTTAAATATATGAATTACTACTAAGGTACTTTGTTAAAACAAAGCTGAATTTTTTTGTGGCTCAGGAAAGGCCTCCATCTTTATATTTATACCATGCTTCCTTTCATTTCTCTTGCAGCTACTCCAGGTTTCTGTGAGTCCCCATACATACCACTTTTTTATAATTTCGGTAGTGTTCCCTCTATACCTTCATCTTTTCCAAAAACAGTCTTTAAAAAATGTTTTAAGTCATTCGCATGGGAGTCCTATCTTTTTCGTGACAGGACTTTCTCAGGTACTCCTCTCAGGGCTTTTTCCAGTTTTTCTGTGTTTTTCTTGAACTACAGCAAGCAAAAATGAGATGCATAAATATTTTTGTTAACTATGTTGATGTATTTTAATAATTCTAAAATAAGATAATCAAAATGTGGCAAGTGTCTTCATAATACCTAAATTTTAAACTCAAAACTGAATAGCATCACATCTTTCATCTGTTTGATATTACTGTTTCAAAATAATAAACTGAGTATAATATTAGATGTCATATTTTAGAGTTAGTGGATACTAAGACTGTTTATTGAGATAGCTATGTTAGATGGCTTAAAACAAGTACACATTCATGTAGAGGAATCCTACTTCTGGAAGCTCCTTTTTATTAGTGTATATCATAGTATGATAAGAATAATATCTTGAGATTTCCATTCATGAACATATATAATAATTTTTAATAAGAAATAATTATACCTATTACAGGGAAATTTCAGTGAGGTCTGCATTATCTGCAAGCAGTTACAAAATGTATAGAGACTTGTTAAGGGTGAGGGCAGGAGAGAGAATATGTTTTTGATTTTCAAAATAGCTAAAAGTCGAGAAAAGATACGCTGTTTTCTTCCTCTGTAAAGATATTTTAATACAATGTTTAATGAGCCTTTCAGTAATAAAACTTGTATTTGTGTTACTTTTTTTTTTTTTATAACATAAATGAGATCTCTGTGTCATTTGTGTTCCTTGATTACATCTGTGGCAGTATTTTGAGTTTTTTTGAGCCAAGACTAAAACCACCACCTCCCAGATGTGCCCTGGGACCAGCAGAGGGCTGTAACACCTTTAAATACTGCCAAGAAACAGCGCTAGGAGTGTGAATTTTGATCCCTAGTACTCCAAATGCCGGACAAAAGTTTTAGAAAGTGGAGGGATAGGGAAGAGTAGAGGAAGTAGTAGGGGTATGTCTCTGTGTCTGTATAGGGTTTTAAAAATGGTATTTGGTGTGGCTATTTCCAATATTTTTAATTAAAAACAGAAAAGATGATACTTTGAGCCAGATAAAGCAGGGAGAGGTGAAAGAGACTCTCTTTTTAATACTTATATGGAGAACTCAACATACCTGATGGGGAGATATTTTAGTAATAATACTAAATTAGAAGTATTTTAGTCAGTGAACAGTATTTTTGACATTCACGTAAGGCTATATGTAGCTTTTTTTACTTTGAAGTTTTTGATTTCCAGAACGTTAGCTATATTTCCGTCTCTTTGTTTGAGACCAAGTTATTTTAAGTTGACTAAAATAAAACATACTTTACCTTTCAGAAAAAACTTTTGCCTCTCTACTGGCTATGTGGCCCATTTGGTTAAGATGAACAAGTAGGTAAGTAATTATGACCTAAAGATTTTTATTTTTCTGATTTCTTTTTTATAGATTCAGAAAGTTTGTAATAAGAAACTATGGGAAAGATATACTCATAGGAGAAAAGAAGTTTCTGAAGAAAACCACAACCATGCAAATGAAAGAATGCTATTTCATGGTAAGTTTCCTCTTCCCTGAGGTGCCTGGCTGGCTCCGTTGGGAGAGCATGCAGTTCTTCATCTCTGGTTGTGAGTTCAAACCTCACTTTAAAAAAAAAAAAAAAGATTCTTCTTCCACTACCCTACCGCCGTCCTCTGCTACATTCTTTTTTTTCTCACATGTAAAATAATGAGTCTTTCTCATGCCACTTTTTAAAAATAAACATTATTTCTGTAACTATTACATTTATATTTGTATTTCCAACCTCTTTTGAATTTGTATATTTTATAATGGATTGTTTCTATATAGGATTGCCATAAGGACAAAATACAGAAATAGAAATGTTGACTATACATATTTTCCTTCTCTTTATATAGATATTGCATATTATGATCACTGAGAAATGGTGTGTTTTACTTTTAACTAGTTGATTGAATTAAGATTAAGGTCTGAGGGGCACCTGGGTGGCTTATAGTCAGTTAAGCGCCTGACTCTTGATTTTGGCTCAGGTCATGATCTCAGGAGATCGAGCCCCAAGTTTGGCTCTGCACTGAATGTGGAGTCTGCTTAAGAGTCTCTCTTTCCCTTGGGGCACCTGGGTGGCGCAGTTGTTAAGCATCTGCCTTCGGCTCAGGGCGTGATCCCAGCGTTCTGGGATCGAGCCCCACATCAGGCTCCTCCGCTGGGAGCCTGCTTCTTCCTCTCCCACTCCCCCTGCTTGTGTTCCCTCTCTCTCTGGCTGTCTCTATCTCCGTCAAATAAATAAATAAAATCCTTAAAAAAAAAAAAAGGAAGATTCTCTCTCTCCCTCTCCCTCCACCGCCTCCCCCACCTCACACAAGCTTGCTCGCTTGCTCTCAAAAAATAAAAATAGGGGTGCCTGGGTGGCTTTGTCGTTGGGCGTCTGCCTTCGGCTCAGGGCGTGATCCTGGCGTAATGGGATCGAGTCCCACATCAGGCTCCTCCGCCATGAGCCTGCTTCTTCCTCTCCCACTCCCCCTGCTTGTGTTCCCTCTCTCGCTGGCTGTCTCTATCTCTGTCGAATTAAATAAATAAATAAATAGATAAAATCTTTTTTTTTAAACCATTGTCATTGAACTTAGGGGATTTTCTGAGAACTTCTGTAGTATTGAGAGCACCAATATTTATTCTTGAAATTTCCTGGGTTTTCTTATGTTGCAAACTAACAGATGTTGATTGGTCTTCCTTTCTTTTTTTTTTTTTTAAAAGCAGCATGGAGCCCAACGTGGGGCCCAAACCCACAACCGTGAGACCAAGACCGGAGCTGAGATCAAGGGTCAGACATCCAACTTACTGAGCCACCCAGGCGCCCCTGGTCTTTTAAATTTATAGCGAAGATGAATATAGATAGTAATACAGTGTTTATCAAGTCTTCAATCACATAGTACCTCCCATCTGTTTTTTCATTTGGCCTTGATTGCAGAAAATTTTTTAGAGACCTATAAAGTTCCATAAAGCACAGCATTTAAATTTCACAAGCCCCTGAAGAATGGCTATAGCAGACTGAATTGGTGCACATCTAAATAGTATTTCTCATTCTGAAACCCTGAAAATCATTATGACAATCCCTTGGCACAGAGTGTAATAAATATTTATTAATGTACTGACTTGATAATTATAATGAATGACTTTTCTGTTTTATAGCATAAATGATTATGGTTTTTCCANGCACAGAGTGTAATAAATATTTATTAATGTACTGACTTGATAATTATAATGAATGACTTTTCTGTTTTATAGTATAAATGATTATGGTTTTTCCAAATTAATTCAAATAAGTGATTCTATTCTTCAGTATATCTATAAAGTGGAATTCAGTGTATTTTTCCATTCCTTTATGAACAGGGACACTAATCTTGATGAATCAGCTAACTGTTAATATTGGCTTTTCTCAGCGCCCACCCCTCACCCTTCTCTTGGGCCTGGTTCCCATGACTACCTCCTTCCCTTTGGCTAGGCTGTCTTTGGCACACATGCAGGGACGGGGGAGGAAGTAGTCAGTATGCAGAGAGTGAAGGAATACACCACATTTGCAGATAGAATCTGGTGTAATGGAATGAAAGGCAACAGAAGTGAAAGGATGGGAGAGAAGAGGTATAAAGAAGAGTGAACAGGAGCACCCAGGTGGCACGGTCGGTTAAGCATCCAACTCTGGGTTTTGGCTCGCGTGATTTCAGGGTCATGAGATCGAGCCCTATGTAGGGCTCCATGCAGAGTCTGCTTAACACTCCCTCTCTCCCTGCCCCTCCCACACATGCGTGCTTGTGCTTGCTCACTTGCTCTCTCTCTCAAATCCTTTTTAAAAAAGGAGAAGAAGAGAATGAACATGAAAAGACCACTTTGGGGATGCTTGGGTGGTTCAGTGGGTTAAGCGTCTGCCTTTGGCTCAGGTTATGATCCCAGGGTCTGTGGATCAGTCCCAAATTGAGCTCCTTGCTCAGCAGGGAGCCTGATTTTCCCTCTGCCTGCTTTTCCCTCTGCCTGCCACTCCCCCTGCTTGTGCTTTCTCTCTCTGACAAATAAATAAATAAACTTTTTTTTTTTAAGATTTTATTTATTTATTTTGACAGAGACAGCCAGCGAGAGAGGGAACACAAGCAGGGCGGGTGGGAGAGGAAGAAGCAGGCTCCTAGTGGAGAAGCCTGATGTGGGGCTCGATCCCAGAACTCCAGGATCACGCCCTGAGCCGAAGGCAGACACTTAAGGACTGCGCCACCCAGGTGCCCCAAATAAATAAACTTTTTAAAAAAGTAAAATAAAGGGGCGCCTGGGTGGCTCAGTCGGTTAAGCATCTGCGTTTGTCTCAGGTCATGATCCCAGGGTCCTGGGATTGAGTTCCCCATCGGGCTCCCTGCTTCTCCCTCTCCTTTTGGAGCTCCCCCTGCTTGTGCTCACACACTCTCTCTCTGTCAAATAAAATCTTTAAAACCAAAAAAAAACATTTTAGCCACTTTTGATACCTAGAAAATGTACACAGATGTGGATGTCAGTGTAAGACTTAACTGCATTCAGCCTTGCTATATGAGGTGAATTATGAGACTCTTGGTTCTCGATTTGTATGGATTTGGGGTCGAATTTGATAACTTTAGCATTGGTATTTCAAGTAATCTCTTTTTTCTAGTTGAATCTGTGCATGTCTTTTTTTTTTTGACATCTCATCCACCACCTTATTAGAAATATTAATTGATATTAGCAATTCTTCTAAAGTAATTATTTATTCTAAAGGCATAAACTAGCTGACAGTTAACTTGTTATCCTTATTTTTTATATCCTTTATTGTGGTGGTCATGTATGTATAAGAATTTAACTTCAAAGAGGATTTCATTTTATTTTTCTTCTAAGATAATTTTAAAGTGTTATCCATCTACCTGTATTTTAGGATCTCCCTTTGTGAATGCAATTATCCATAAAGGCTTCGATGAAAGGCATGCCTACATAGGTGGCATGTTTGGAGCTGGGATTTATTTTGCTGAAAACTCTTCCAAAAGCAATCAGTATGTCTATGGAATTGGAGGAGGTACTGGGTGTCCAGTTCACAAAGATAGATCTTGTTATGTTTGCCACAGGTAAGAGATTACTTATTCTCATTTCTTTAAATTTAAATTCAATTAATTAACATATAATGTATTATTGGTTTCAGGGGTGCAGTTCTGTGATTCATCAGTCTTATATTATACCCAGTGCTCATTACAACACATACCCTCCCCAGTGTCCATCCCTTCCACCCCCTCTCCCCTCCAGCAACCCTGTTTGTTTCCTGTGATTAAGAGTCTGTTATGGTTTGTCTCCCTCTCTGGTTTCGTCTTGTTTCATTTTTTCCTCTCTTCCCCTATGATCCTCTGTCTTATTTCTTGACTCATTTAATCATTAGAACACCTAGTGTTTTAAAGAATATGGAGTAGAAAATATCTTTGGACATGAGAGATTTTACTGTGTCCCTTAAATATTACAGAACTTGAATTTCTATCACGTTCCCAGGTGATGCTGATGTTTCTGATCACTGATTCAGAAGAAGGCCTTAGAGCAGTAGGTCTCAGCCTTAGTGACACACATTGGAATCACCTGGGGAGCTTTAAAAACTGATGCCTATGTCCCACCCTCAGAGGTTCTCTTATAATTGGTCTGGGCATTAGGTTTTTTTTAAGTCTTCCCAGCTGATTTTGAAAGGTTGCCAGGGTAAAGAGCTGTAAACAATATAAAAACAAGGTCTGTTTTTATATTACTCTTGTTGTTTTCCCCTTAAATTTAGACTTGTGTAGGTGCCTGAAGTCAGTCCTTCTGGGCATGAACTCCCATCCACTTCCGTTTTAGATCATAAATTACTTGAACATGTTAAAAGGCTTATAATTTCTCCAGATTCTATAACTTGAACTCTGCTGTTGTATTATCTGGAGGTAAAAGTTCTGAGCACTTAGCCTGTTTAACTCCTACTTAAAATAGTTTTTGATTTTAATAAGCAGTATTTTAGTACTTCTTGTAAACTGTCTTTGGAACAGAATGGTTGGTTGTCTGCAGATAAGCTTATTAACTTCAGACTTTTGTATTTGGATTATCACAGGGCTGATTATGAGTGTAATAGAAATCTATTAGAAATGCTAGGGTTTCCAACAGGCATATTTAGAATAAAAAGTATGGATAACCTCTCTTCTTTGGAGAACAGAATCAACTGGTTGACCAAAATTTTTTCTCCTCTGAAAAACAGAAACTGTAAAATAATTTAAAAAAAAAAAAAAAAAGGGTTCATTGGAAATAAGGAAGGTCAGTCAAATGCCTGAGGGGATTGGGAGAGTAATCTCCTTAAACTTCTGGTAAGGGAAGACTATTTGAAGAACTAACATTTCAACTGAAATCTAAAAAAATGAGTGTTAGCCAGTTGAAGAGTGGCAGAATAGATACCACTCTTTGTGGTAAAGGAAACAGTGTGTATGATGGCCACAGGATTAAGAAAGTTGGCCTGTGTGAAGAAAGAAAATTAATGTTCCTGGTGCCCAGTGAACACAAAGTAAGATTTGAGAATTTGGAGTCATTGTAAGGAATTTGGATTTTCTTCCAAGTACGCTGAGTAGCCTCTACAAAGTTTTAAGCAGAAAAATGATGTGATATGATTAATGTTTTATGTGTTGGGTTGTTTTTTCTAAATAACTGGTTGTTTGGATGGAAAATAATTTAGCTGGGAATTAGAGGAGAAATAGGAAGAGAAGTTCAGAGGCCATTGTTCCCAGTCCAAGTAAATATTTTGGTGATTTGAACTTAACAGTAGCAATAGAATTAAGAGAATGAACTTCAAATCTATTTTGAAGGTGGAATCAATTAGACCTAGTCAGATAAATGTCCAGCTTCGCAAGCTACTTCATGGGAGCCCCTTAAGTCCCCTCCTTCCCACTTGGGCTATGGTTTGTGCTTTCGCTCTGGGTACAAACAAGATAGCAGAGCCTCCTTCTCTATAAGGTTGTTACATTTTCAGTTTATATAGTTAAAATAAGAAAGTGGCAAATTCATTAATGAGAGTAGTAGAAGACATTCTTAGAAAGTTCTTTTAAGTATGAAATGACAACTCCGTTTTTGTATAAATATATTAAAAAGCTTATGCAGTGTACAGAAATAAACCTTTCCTGGACTGCCTTGTCGTCAGGGAGATCTCTTCCTTTTTATGTTCCAGACAGCTGCTCTTTTGCCGGGTAACCTTGGGAAAGTCTTTCCTGCAGTTCAGTGCAATGAAAATGGCACATTCTCCTCCAGGACATCACTCAGTCACTGGTCGACCCAGCGTAAATGGTCTAGCTTTAGCTGAGTATGTTATTTACAGAGGAGAACAGGTAATTCAGTTTTATTGTTCATCTTCAGAAATTATTTAGAGTCCTGCGTTAACCTCTTCTTACTGATCTCTTAAATTGACAAGGCACATTGCCTTAAGAACTGGGTTGTGGTTTTTTTTAACTTTTATTTGGAAATAATTTTAAGTTTATGGAAAAGTAACAAAAATAATAGAGAATTCCCATATATACTTCACCCAGGTTTTCCCAATGTTGACATTTTATTGTTCTCCCTTGTGTGTGTGAATACAGCTTTTTTTTTTTTCCCCCCGAACTGCTGGAGAGGAAGTTGTAGGCTTGCTCTGTAACCTTAAATGTTTCAGGGTGTATGTCCCAAAAACAAGGACATTCTCTTTTAAAATTATTAACATTGGGAAAATAACATTGATAGAATATTATCTTACAGACTTGATTCAGATTTTTCAATTATAGTAGATCTTTTTTCTGTTTTTTAGCTTCTGTAAAATATAATTAATCAGAATCCTGTATTTAGTAATTAACCTGTGTGTGGCAAAGAAGTGTACCATTCCCTCTTGCTCTTAGTGACACAGGTCCAGTCAGAAGCATCTGTAGCGCAGTGTTCTGAACTGAGGATATGTAGCAGGGTGGCCTCAGTTCTTAAAAAGAAACACGTGGTTAGTATTCATCCTAGACACCTAAGGGGGATTGGAATCAAGGTAGGTTGTTTTAAGAAAATGCCCTTAGATGATTCTGATTCACACTCTAATTTAGAACCTCTTCTCTAAAGATTAGGAATCCTTATGGTAAAATCACCTAAACAAAAATGTGTTTACCAATATTTAATCTTTCTCTTCCAGGCTTATCCTGAGTATTTAATTACTTACCAGATCATGAGGCCTGAAGGTATGGTTGATGGATAAGTAGTTGTTTTAGGAAGCGAAATCCACTGAACCTAAAATCATCTAAAAGCAGCTGGTGGCCTCTTAAGTTTTACTCCTTTGCCGAGAAATAACATCTTGTCCACAAGCCTGAGGCAAAAGGATAAAAAATGTGAAAGAAGTTTAACATTCTGACTTGATAAAGCTTTAATAATGTACAGTGTTTTCTAAATATTTCCTGTTTTTCAGCACTTTAACAGATGCCATTCCAGGTTAAACTGGGTTTGTCTGTACTAAATTATAAACCAAGTTAACTTGAATCTTTTCTATGTTATGCATTGATTCTAACAGAAACTGTAATCCCCTCAACAGAACTCATTTGACTAATACAGTACTGTGTTCTTTAAAACACAGCATTTACACTGAATACGATTTCATTTGTAAAACTGTAAATAAGAGCTTTTGTACTAGCCCAATATTTATTTACATTGCTTTGTAATATAAATCTGTTTTAGAACTGCAGCGGTCTACACATTTTTTTCATATGCACTGCACATCTGTACTTCATCTTTGCATCATCATGATTGAGTGAACTTTACTTTTGATTCCACAGGCTATGTTGAGCTATTAGCGGACTTTGTCAGTTGGGAAAGATTGGTTTATCAGATTTAATTTCCTGATGGAAGCATTTATCTCTCATTAGAAATCTTTCCCATTGAAGAACTTATTTCATGAATGCTCTGGGGATTTAATTTGTGATAACTTTGTATGTATAAGACACATTCCAAAGAGCTCTGTGAACGTCCTGATTATTAAAGACACTTCTTTACTGGCTTCAAACTCTGGGTTTCACATTGGAAAATTTTCTCATTTCATTTTGTGAAAATTAGAGCAACTGCTTCTGTGTTTTAGAGGCTAAATCCTGCCACTGAGCAATTACGGTATTCTTTTCGTGGAGTGTGAATAGGAAGTTACATTTCAGAGGTAGGAAGGGTAATCCTGAATAATTTTCTAATCTGTTCTAATTACCCTAAATCTAAAGGGGCAAAAAAAAAAAAAAAAGCAAATGGGAGT
Organism: Ailuropoda melanoleuca; assembly: GCF_002007445.2. NCBI lineage: Eukaryota > Metazoa > Chordata > Mammalia > Carnivora > Ursidae > Ailuropoda > Ailuropoda melanoleuca. The sequence goes on from NC_048223.1 coordinate 94,877,253, forward strand.
GGGTCCCTTTTTTGTCCTAAGTATTTTTTTCTTCTTCTTCCTTGGCCTCATGGTTACAGCCAGTCTGTACACCATAGGTAAGCTGAACCCAGAACCATGAAATAAATGTAGGTGTCCCAGTTCTCTCCAGGTCACCTAAATGGGCAGGTGCTGTGACATGGTGCCTCCTGGTCCTGGGCAGCCTCATCATGAAATCCACATATGCTTGGAAATATGCTTTGTGTGTGCACGACATGGTGACAGGCTTGTTGGGCAGCTGTGGAGGGGAATGCTGTCCCATAAAATGCCATTCCTGTTTTCTAATAGAAAACTATCTTTTCCATGAAACAGGCTAAAGCTTCTTGGCACAGAGACATGAATCGCAGCTTGGCAGTCTGTTGACTCTAGCTGCCTCAGGAGGCAAGGCAGGTTTTTACTGACTTAAATCTCTTTTAAGTGAGAATGTTCCCCTTCACTCTCTGTACCAGTTCACCTTTGTTTTATATTTTATTCCATCTATAAATTATCTGGCTCTTTGTAGTAAGTTGTACATAAAGTGCTAGAAAGTCATGTTTCTCGCCCTAAGTAAGAGTTAATCAGAGTAAATGCATATCTGGAGTTGTTTCTATGATGTAAATTGTGATCATTATTTAAGAGGTCAGTTTCTGACCTTGAAGTGCTTTTATACAGCTCTCTAATAATTGCAGTTATGATCCTAAAGTAATTTCTTAGAACACAAATGGAGTATGCCAAATTTTATATAATTTTTCAGATTCTGGAAGCTTCCAGATTTTATAATTAGAAGATAATGAGTTAATGGAGTTTATATTTACATACTTACCTCTCAACATTGAGCCCATACCACTCCCCCATCAGTGAATCTGGAATTGCTTATCACATAGTCCTCCGAGGTCTCTGAGTTTATGATACTGCAGCCTGTGTTGTCATCTAATCTGTTGCTTAATTACTGTGTTGTTTTCCTATGAATGATTACATTGCGGTTAATATGTTAGCATGGCAATATTTTCAGATAGCTTTTTGTTTGTTGGCAATTGGGGGGGGTGGTTGGGGGGTGGTTGGGAGGATTTTTTTGGAGTTTTTGCATGAAATATCTTACTTTATAATGATGGATTGCTTTTTCTTTTGTCTTGTGATTTTGTTTTTTTTTTTTTAAGTGAGATTTAACTTTTTGTGTGAGTAGTACTATTATATCCATCTTGGGTGTCTTACTTGTACTGTATCACATTCCATACCTTCATTTAATTCTTAATAAAGTGTTCATTTGTTTTTCTGGGTAGCATGGTAATTACTGGAATAGTATAAATGTGTTGAATGGTCTTTGAGAAAATGGATTAAGATTACAATAAACCACAATTGCAGGAAAACAATGTAGTTCTGAGTCTAACAGTGATAGAGTGCATTTTAAAGTTTGAAATTTTGAATGTTGTGACCATAACTTATTCAGATGCTTTAAAACAGAAGTAGCTATAAGGTGCTTTCAGACATTTAATTGTTCCAGTACAAGTTTTGGCAAACCTCAAAGCTTATTCCTGGGAAATCTGTCTTCTTCTAAAGAGGAATGTATTTTTTGTTTTCTATCATTTTTTTAAGTAAGCTCTTGACCCAATTATGGGGCTTGAACTCACAACCCTGAGATCAAGAGTTGCATGCTCTACCGACTGAGCCAGCCAGGCAGTCCTTAAAAAAAAAAAAAAAAAAATCTTTATAGATTTTAAAATCCTAAAGTTAGTGGTATTTATTAGTCTTAAAGTATAATAATGTCTCTATTTTAGATTTCAGTATAAGTGTGTTTGTGTATGTGATCAATGCTCTGCTTTCCGTGATAGGAAAATCATGGTGCAGATAAGCCAGGAGTCATTTTGCTTTGAAAGATTTTTCAGCAACTTCATCTTACTGCTTCAGTTAGGATAATATTAAAGTGTTTGCTTGCTAGTTCCTAAGCGTCCCAGTGTCTGCTCTGATCCAGTTGTCTGCTGGGTGGTGAGGAAAGAAAACATGTAAATAAATTTCCATAAGCTTCTGTAATTAGTTTTCCTGACTGGCCTTTTACTTACTGTCCTGCCCCGTTAGAGAACTAGAGTGACAGAGGAAGCAAGTAATAGTAGCCAGTCTTCACCAGGAAAATGGTCAGATTTTTATAAAGTTAGACCATAATGTGGCCTTTTCATTATCTACTCAGTCTACACCTCCCACCCTGCCACCTCCTTTTCATGCATACTCCTTAGGTAGACTGTGACCTAAAATATACTTAATTATACCCTTTTTTTTTTTTCAATTTTTTACGTAAATTTTAGTTAACATATAGTATTGGTTTCAATTACACCCTTTTAGAAGGTTCTTGCTCCGCACAGAGAAGCCACTATTGTCAGAAGTGTCTTTCTGAAAAAAATAAAGATAATTTTTTTTAAAGTATCTTTTTTCTTCATCATCCACCCACAGTTGTCATCCCCAGAGCCCCCACATGGTCTGCCGGTGGAGCTATGCCACAGAGAAGCTCCCGCAGGGGGAGTTGGTCTGCACGTTATTTGGTACCAGTCCATGGAGAGATGAAAACAAAATTGAGAGGAAATTTTTATAGCAATTTGACATTGCTACAATGTTTTTAATTTCTTTAACAAAAATATTGGTCTGCAACAAATTGGAAGTTAAGAGGAAGAAAAAACTGGCCCCTCACAGATCATTTGAAATAGGAAAAATATCTGTTTTGTTAACCCCATGCTTACCACTTAGCACATCCCGGCACATAATAATTCCTTAGTAAATTGTTGCATGAATAAATTAATAGTGATTAAGTGATTGGGCTCTAGGGTCATATAGATCTAGATTTGAATTTTACCCTGTCCCCCACCAACTGTGCAACGTTAAGTTACATAACCTTTATAGTACTCGTCTCGTAGGGTTGAGAGAACTGAATGATGTTCTGTATGTGCCACTAGGTTCTGTAGTTGGCGGTAACTGGCTATTGTAACTAATATTACTGAGAATGCTTCAGGACTAGTGGTTGAGTGTTCTCAGTTGTCATGGAGACATAGAACATAGAATTTTAAAACAGCAAGAATTATTAGCCACTGATCCCTTCAGTGTTCAAATGAAATCTTTAAAAGCTCAAAATGTAAAGTATATAAATCTTTAGATGCCCAAGAATCTCAGTTTGAAAATTACTGATAAAAGCACATAGACCTTCTGGCAACCTGGTTGGGGAACCCATAGCCCAAGCCGCATCATTCCTCCAGTACAGAAAAAACAAATGGACTCATGATCAAAAATCAAAAACTGTGCACTGTGAGCACAAGTCAGACATAATCTTGGAGGATTAGCACCTCCACAAACTTAAAACAATAACTGTGGAATAAAAATGGTTTCAATAATTGGAGCAAGGGAAGAAAGCATAAAAACCATTAGAAAAGACTATGAAAAAGGCAAAATAGATATGAAAAGCTAAGTCTTTTGGAACTAAAAAGTATAATTAGTGAAATTAAGAACACAGTGGATAGATTAAGCCACAGACTGGGCATATCTGAGGAGATGGGCATATCTGGAGGGAATTTGTGAGAGGATAAATAAGGAAAATATCTGCATTGTAACAGGGGAAGAAATGGGAAATAGAAGAAGGCTAATAGGGAGTATAGAAGATCCAACTTACAGAAAAAGGGAGGGAAGACATTTGAAGATTTTTCCACAATTTATTAAGGACGTGAAGTTGAAAAAAAAAAATATCTAGGAGGGTGAATGAAAACAAGTCTACATCTAGACAGGTGGTAGAATTGCAAAAGATGAGAAAAATCTAAAAGCAACCAAAGAGAAAAGACATCACTTGCAAAGGAGTAATTAACAGCAGGCTTTCCAATGGCAGCAATATAGGCCAGGAGCCAGTAAAATAAGTGCTGAGGAAAAAAAATTGATGTTGGCTATCAATTCTACATGTAGATAAATTAGTATTTAAAAGGGAGGATGAGGGGTNTTAGTATTTAAAAGGGAGGATGGGGGGTGGCTGGGTGGCACAGCGGTTAAGCGTCTGCCTTTGGCTCAGGGCGTGATCCCGGCGTTATGGGATCGAGCCCCACATCAGGCTCCTCTGCTATGAGCCTGCTTCTTCCTCTCCCACTCCCCCTGCTTGTGTTCCCTCTCTCGCTGGCTGTCTCTATCTCTGTCGAATAAGTAAATAAAATCTTTAAAAAAAAAATAAAATAAAAGGGAGGATGGNGTGTTCCCTCTCTCGCTGGCTGTCTCTATCTCTGTCGAATAAGTAAATAAAATCTTTAAAAAAATAATAAAATAAAAGGGAGGATGGGGGGGACGCCTGGGTGGCTCAAGTCAGTTAAGCGACTGCCTTCAGCTCCCGTCATGATCCCAGGGTCCTGGGATTGAGCCGCACATTGGGCTCCTTGCTCGACAGGGAGCCTGCTTCTCCCTCTCCCTCTGCCTGCTGCCCCCCCTCCCGGCTTGTGCTCTATAAATAAATAAATAAATAAAATCTTTTAAAAAATAAAATGAAAGGGAGGGTGAAAAAAACATTTTCAGATTTTGCTGAAAGAACATAAGATTGTTCTTTAGGAAAGAAAGCAATTGAGTCCAGAAGGAAAGAGTTAGATGCAAGCAGGGTGAATGAAGAAATTGGTAAACAGAAATACTCATGTAAAAACAGAAGAAATGTTTTATTAACTGGTAGGGAATAACCTTCAAGACAGAACATGAAAAAGACACGAAAAGAGAAACAAGAGGTTGACCAATACCTATGATTTACTACTATTCTATAAAAGGGACAAATACAATGTGCATTTGCTTCTTTATGCATAAAATACCTCCAGGATACACATGAAACTCTTGGGAGGACATCTGAGGTGCCAGGGGGACAGAGGCGTTNACTTTTCACTTTATATCCCTTTTTTTTTTTTTTTTTTTTTTTAAGATTTGATTTGAGAGAGCAAGCATGAGGCGAGGAGGGGCAGAGAGAGAGGGAGAAGCAGGCATTCCATTGAGCAGGGAGCTGGATAGAGGGCTCAATCCCAGGACCCTGAGATCATGTATGACCTGAGCCGAAGGCAAATGCTTAATTGTCTGAGCCACCCAGGTGCCCCTTCGCTGTATATCCTTTCATTACTTTCGAATTGTGTATCAGGGCTATTTTATCTATTTAAATGAAACACTGTAGTAAGTGTTGTCTATGAAGATACTGTAGAAGTAAAAAATAGATTTGATGTTTTAAAGACAAGGTGGAATGTACTACTTGACAATAATATGGAAGATGGGAGAAACTTTAAAATGTTGATGAACTTCAGAGTATGTTAAGTGTGCATAGTAAGTTTTTAAGGATAATCACTGAAAGAGTAGAAATAGAATTGAAAAGGTGAAAAAGGGTTAAAAAAAAAGTGAACACTCCCACAGAAATGGAAATAACAGACAACTCCTGCACTTTTTTCTCATAAAAGAACCTTGGGTGTAAGTGGAAAATACCTGTAAAGGGCTAAGAATAGGCTAGACACTCCTGCGGGGGGGGGGGGNGGGGGGGGGGGGGGTGCGGGGAGCGGAGGTTAAGAATCGAATTAATGCTCTAGCAACTAAGTGTAAGGTGCAGGAATAAACTCAATTAACCAATTGAACAGAGTATATATGGAATTTTTATGTACACTAGAGATACAGATAATGTGGAAAGGAGGACCTTTTCAACAATTACTATGGAACAACTGGTTATCCACATGAAAAAATCTATTTGGGTGTGCATACAAAAATTGTAAGTGTATTTTATGTAGTACTTATATATGAAAAGCAAAGCATATTAAATGTTTAGGAGAAACTATGGAAGACTTTCCGATTTGGAGAGACGAGAGAACTTTTAACAGAGCTTTAAAGAATGCTAGCCCTAAAAGAAAAGACTGATAAATTTAACCATATTAAAACTAAAAACATCTGTTCATCTAATAACCCCTGTAAAGAAAGTAAAGAGACAAGTCACAAAGTGGGAGAAAATATCTGCAACACATATAAAGGGCAAAGGACTCAGATTATATTAAAAACTGCATATAATAAATAATATGTATTTACATCGATTTTATATGTAAGCCAAAAGCCAGCCTCCTGCTTATGGGGGAAACATGAACCACATGAGGGCTGTCTGTTATCACCACGTGGCGCTTTTCTAGAGGACCTAGCTGATACTGTTGGTCAGGAGAGAGAAAACGTAAAAATGGTGAGACAGTAAAACTTTACTCACAGTTGATACCTGAAAAATGCAAGAAAACTGAAAAACTGTTACAGTAAGAAAATTCAGTGAGTAGGTACAAAATAAGCAGAAAGTAGCAGACTTCCTATTTACACCTAAGCAGCAGTTGTTAAGATGATATGGAAAGATCCCGTTTATAATAAAATACATGTAATACCTAAAAAATAACGCAATGCTAGAGACAGAAAGTAAGACAGCACAAATAGAATAATACCATGTGTGCTATTCTTAGATTCAACAGGATACTGTTTCTCCCTACATTAATATATAAATTTGCCATGACCTAATAACATATTGAGCCTTTTTTTTTTAATGGAAATACAGTTGACACACAATGTTAATATTAGTTTCAGGTGTACAACAGTGATTCCCCAAGTCCACTTACGCTGTGCTCACCACGTGAGTAGCTCCCATTCGTCACCATACAACACTTAAGTATGATTGACTACGTTCCCGGTACTGCACCTTTTATCCTGGTGACCTACTCGTTCCGTTGCTGGAGCCCATGTCTCCCACTCCCCTTCACCCATTTTGCCCATTCCCCCCACCTCCTCCAGCAACCACCAGTTTGTCCTCTATTTATGGATCTGATTCTGCTTTTTGTTTGTTTATTCACTTGTTATTTTAGGTCCCTGTATAAGTGAAATCATACAGTATTTGTCTACATGTCAACCTTTTTGATGAAAGGAATGGAAAACCAAACTGATTCTAAAGCTACCATGGAAAAATGAATATATAAGGACTCATTAAAAATTACCTGAGGGGCGCCTGGGTGGCTCAGTGGGTTGAGCGTCTGATTCCTGAGTTTGGCTCAGGTCATGATTTCAGGGTCCTGAGATTGAGCCTCTCATTGGGCTCCGCGTGGAATCTGTTTCCTCCTTTCTCTCTCTGCTTCTCCCCCGCCCCCAGATAAATAAAAAAAATTTTTTTTAATCTAAGAAAAAAGTACTGAAGGACTACTAGCCATATCATGTACTAAAAATATTTTTAAACTATTACTGAAACAGTAATCCTGACACGTGAAGCTAATCAGTGGAACGGAAGAGGGAGCCCAGAAGTGGTTTCACATCCACAGTAGGTGATAAAGATAACATATTATGAAATTGTGGGAAACATAATGGTCTTGCTACCACTGAGCCTTCATCTGGGGAAAATAAAGTTGGACCCAAGCCTTATTCCTTACATCAGAATATTTCAGGTGGGTCAAATGTGTAATGATAGAAAATGAAAAGACAAAATTATAAGAAGAAAGGCAGAACAATCTTACTCATCTAGGCAGAGCAAAGATCTTTCTGATGTAACACAAAACCCAGAAGCTATGAATGAAAGGATCGATAAATCCAACCTCAGAAAAATGTTACGTCTGCAAACAAAAAGGTAAATAGACTGACAAATATTTGCAACACAAACAGCAGACAAGGAATTCTCTTTAACATAAAAAGCTCCTGGAAAATCAAGAAGCAAAAAAAAAAAAAAAAAAACAACCCAAAAGAAAATGAATATACAGAAAAGGAAATTAAAATGGCATTTAAAGAAAAGAAATGCAACTTACCCTATACTGCAATACTATTTTCCACCTCTATTAGCAAAGCTCAAAGAGTGGTATTCAAAATATTTAACACCCTGGCACTGGTCAAGCAGAACAGACTCTGAAGACTCCTGTCTGGTGTCAATCCTTTAGTTGGTGGATTGTGGAAGGGGGTGGGGGAACTAGAGTCTCTGAGAAACCTGAGTGGAGCGCTCGGGCTTGGGGCAGCAGCTTGTTGCCAGTGGGTATGGAAGTATGCTGATATTCACCTACCAGTACAATCCCATTGGTGCAGTAGAGCTACCTATCACACCTGGTGGAGGAGAGTACCTCTCTTGCATTGTTGAGAAACAGCCTCGAAAGGGAAAACAGTATATATTTGGCCAGATTTTAAATGGGTCCTTTGAGTGAAAGGACCCATGATAAGAAAATACATCACAGCCTCATTTGGAAAGACAAAGTTATAAGTAGCACATCTGTCTATCAATAGGAAACTGGTTAAATAAATTATAGCACATTCATACACCAGAAAGTCTGGAGTCATGAAAAGAATGAGACAGTCCTATGTGTACTGATAAAGACAAGGTTATTGGAGAAGGGAGTGGGGAGTGAGGCAAGATTCAGAAGTGTATAAATTACCATTGTAAAAAAAGTAGAGGGGAAACAACATATAGGCTTGTTTGCTCATAGGCTGTCTCTGGGGGCGGAGGGCAGGGGAAGAATATATGGCAAATACATGGTAACAGTAATCTGAGGAGGAGATCTGGCTGGCAGGAGACCTACAGATGGAAATGAAAGCTAAGTTTCCATTCCGTATTCATTGTACTTGTCATGTATTTTTTTTTTCTTTATTTGAGAGAGGGAAAGTGCATGGGGGTAGGGGCAGAGGGAGAGGGAGAAGCAGGCTCCCCACTGAGCAGGGAGCACAACATGGCGCTCCATCCCAAGACCCTGAGATCATGACCTGAGCCAAAGGCAGACGCTTAACCGGCTGAGCCATTCAGGTGCCCCTATGTGGACTCATTTAAAAAAATAATTTGTTTAGGGCGTTTGGCTGGCTCAGTTGGTAGAGCATGAGGTTCTTGGTCTCAGGGTTCTAAGTTCGAGCCCCACATTGGGTGCAGAGATTACTGAAAAATAAAAAATTTTAAAACCTATATATATATATATATATTTCTGTTTTAAGATGAGATTAGTTAGGTAATAGCTAAGGGTTCTTTTAAGCTCTTAAGTCTGCAAAAGGGTAACCAGAACTGAACTGAGAAGTTCCCCAGACCTGCTCTATTCTCAGTCTTCCTCTTCTGGTTCGTGGCCTCTCCAGTCTTCCAGTTCAAAACAGAAACCTTGGAGTCATTATCTTCTTTTCCTCATGGCCCACATTCACCCTTGTCCACCACCGCCTCCCACTCTCAGGTCCCATAGTCTTTTTTTTTTTTTTAATTAAACTCTAATCTACTTTCAACTCAGGAACCAGAATAATCCTGTTGAAGCAGAAGTCAGACTATGTCCTGCCTCTTGCTCAGAATTCTGCAGTGACTGCCCACTTCACCTAAAAAGATGAAGTCCTTCAAATGCACAGTTGGACATGCATGACCTGCCTGTGCCACCCCCGTGTCACCACCTCCCACTCTACCCCCAGTCACTTCAGCCTCTAAGCAGGCAGCCAGGCCTCCCTCCATCATCCCCGTGACTTACTCCACCACTTCCTTATTGTTCAAACGTCACCTTCTCCGGGAAAGCCTTCCACAGCCACCTTGTTTTAAATTTCATTGTCTCCTCCCTCTTCCCAGCTTACTCCAATCCTCCCTAACCTGCTCTGTTTTTCCTGTTAAACCAAACGGGTTCTAAATTCATTGTAGTGTATTGATTGTATTTATTGCCCATCTCCACCCACTGAAAGATAAACTTCACAAGGATGGATTACAGTGATGTCGCCTGGTGCCGAGAACAGTGCCTGGCACATGGATGATACTCAGTAAATACCTGGTGAGTGAGTGAGTGGGCTTATATGTTCTTCACTCAGTTCTTCTAAAGTCTACTTAACTGTTACATGGAGAGAGTAACAGCTAATAGTGGCATTACCAGTAGCAACAATCGTAACAACAGTTGTTTATCTAACTTACTGCCAGCAAGGATGTACTGTCAATACTCATTGTTATTTTTAAAGTTCACCACCGGTAACAATAATAGCAGGAATCCCAGACACCATGTATTAAATCCTTACACCGCGAGCCAGATAATCTCACACTGGTTATCTTTCAGATCAGGGAACTAGAGCCAAGAGTTCAACTTGCCCATGGGCAAGGCTGATAAATCTTTTCAGATTCCCTTTTTTCTGTGTTCCTCAACCTTGTAAGTGCTCTTGGCAAGCTGTAGTCTTTTTCTCGAGACTCTGTGGGAATGCCATTTGCTGCCTGAACCGCACAGAGATGCAGGATGGGTCAGTCTCTTGAATTTTCTGGTACTTTCAGTCTCAGATCATGGGTCATGATTGCTGTGTTTCTCTCCTGGAGGCAGCACTTCTCCCCACGTCAGTCAGCTTGCAGATTCAGGCAGAGAACCAGTCCAACATGCCTTCAGTGCCTCGCCTCTTCAAACATGCTGGGGAGGATGTTTTTATTTAGGATCCCTAATCAACGGAATTTTAAACTGACCAATTGAAAGAACAGATGGATCCTGGATGAAGCTGTAATCCCGAGGTTGAAACTGATTTCTGTTGGCAGGTTCAACCCTGTTTGTCAGGAGGGAAGAGTGGGAACTCTGGGGGAGTATTCTGTCCCAGAAAGAAAAGAATGTTTTCTGTTCTGACCACTGAATAAAGGGAGAATGAATCCAGGCAGAAATGACCTGGCTGAAGCTTAATAGATTTTAATATAAAAAGGCTAGCAGATCCTAGTGGAAGGGAATATAGTCAATTTGTATTTATAGACAGGGATTAAATAAACTAATCCGACAGGAGTCTTTGCAGGCAATTGTTTGGGAGCAAGATAGATCCATCTGCGTGCAAAGAATCGTGAATGAATGGGGATCCATGGCTCAGTGGGCAGGCGGAGCCTAGAGGAGACCACCAGTCCGGATAATCAGACATTCACATTTCCCACTGTTTTGTTCTATTGTATCCAAATGTGAGAAGCTGCTTTCCAGTTCCCCACATACAAAGCTCTTTATTGGACTTTATTGAGGCATGATCCCCACTGCTTTACTGAAGCTGCCAGCCTCAGAAGGAGTTTTGCTTGATGGTGTCTGACAGCTTGGCTTTGCCCCCAAGTAGATTTACGAGCTGTGAAAGATGGTCAAATTAACACCCTAAGCATTCCTGATAGGATTAGAGGGTCGGAGACATGCCTGTATTTGCATACCGCCCGCCCCGATACAGGGCACATCTTTGTGCCTTCCCAGCCCTTCTGGGTGGGGTGCGGGGAGGGCGCACGTAGGAGGTGACACCATGCTCCCCTCTCGCAGCTGGCAACACAAAGGGTCACCAGGAGACTCCAGATGATGTTATTTGGCATTTAACATCTAATGGCAGCATCCCCCAATCAAAAGGACTGAACTGAAGTGGTAAATGCATCCCCTTTCAGGGCTAGCTACCCGTCCAGGACTCCCCAGGGAGAGAAAGATCATCTCTTCTCTGGGGTGGGATTGACTCTTCCAACTGCCCGGACAAGCCCTGAGGGTGGGCCTTAAAAACACCATTTACATAATACTAATTACCGATTTTTCTGATGGTAGCAGTAAAGCATATTCGTTGTAGAAAATTTGGAAAAAGCTAAAAAATGCAGCAAAGTGAAAAATCACCCAGTATCCCGTTTCTTAGATATAGCTAACTGCTACACTTCGGTTATGTTTATTTACAGTCTGTTTTCTATGCGTGTTGGCAAATGATTGGTTGCTTTTGTTTTAACAAAGCCGGGTCTTATTGTTTAGCCATCTTTTCTTTCAATATTATATCTGAAGCATTTTCCCATGTTCTTAAATATCTCTTTAAGAGAAAAGCTTATTTTTAATGACTGCATAGTGTTCCATCATAAAGAATAAAATGTCTCAACCTAGGTTGCATTAGCTAAAGTAATGTGTTTTACCTCAAGGGACAACGTGATGAACAAGCATGTGCCACACAAACAAGGTGAAGTATTCAGACTGTCCCCTGAATTTAGCTGACACTGGAACGCTAGAGGAAGGTGAGTGAGTGGGCTTATATGTTCTTCACTCAGTTCTTCTAAAGTCTACTTAACCATTACATGGAGAGAGTAACAGCTAATAGTGGCATTACCAGTAGCAACAATCGTTAAGGACAGTTGTTTATCTAACTCACTGCCAGCAAGGATGTACCGTCAATACTCATTGTTATTTTTAAAGGGGCGCCTGGGTGGTTCAGTCAAGGGGCGCCTGGGTGGCTTAGTTGGTTAAGCGACTGCCTTCGGCTCAGGTCATGATCCCAGGGTCCTGGGACAGAGCCCCACAGTGGACTCCCTCCTTAGTGGAGGGGGGGGGCGGCTGTGTCTCCCCCTCCCTCTGCTCCCCTGCTCCTGCTCGCTCTCTCTCTCTCAAATGGATAAATAAAATCTTTTTTAAAAAAGGGCTATAGGAAATTATATTAGGCTAAAGGATATTCTAAGTCTATAATAATTAAAATATGGGCTATTCTTGCAAGAAGAGACTGGAAATTATTGAAACAATAAAAAATGGTATTTCAAATCAATGGGGAAGGATGAGTTATATAATGGTTCTAATACAAGTGATTGGGGAAAATTTAAATTAGGTTAAATGCTTATTTCACATCATATTCTAAAATAAATTCCAAGTGGGGCACCTGGCTGGCTCAGTCAGAAGAGCATGTGACTCATCCTCCGGGTTGTGAGTTCTAGCCCCACATGGGATATAGAGATTACTTAAAAATATAAAATCTTACAGGGCGCCTGGGTGGCTCGGTCGGTTAAACATCTGACTTGATTTTGGCTCAGGTCACGCTCTCACGGTCACGGGATAGAGCCCCAGTGGCAGGCTCTGCGCTCAGAGAGGAGTCGGCTTGAGGGGCTCTCTCCCTTCCACTCATTCTCTCTCTCAAATAAATAAATCTTTTTAAAAAATTAAATAAATAAATAAATAAATACAATCTTTTAAAACCTTTTTTAAAAAGATTCTCTCCCTTCCCTCTACCCCCCCCAAAGAAAATAATAAAATCTTGGGGCACCTGGTTGGCTCAGTTGGTGGAGTGTGCAACTCCATCTCGGATTGTGAATTCGAGCCCCACGTTGGGTGTAGAGATTACTTAAAAAATAAAATCCAAATGAATAAAAATAAAAATAAATTTTTAAATAAAAATAAATCCCTAGTAGATTAAAAGTCAAATATTCTTTTTATAAAGATTTGATTTATTTATTTGACAAAGAGCACAAGCAAGGGGAGCAGCAGGCAGAGGGAGAAGCAGGCTCCCCACTAAGAAGGAACCCAACAAGGGGCTTGATGCCAGTGCCCCAGGATCATAACAAGAACTGAAGGCAGATGCGTAACCAGCTAAGCCACCCAGGCGTCCCTCAAATGGCAAATTTTTTTAAAGAATAATACTCTGAGCGAAGGTGCTAAAAATGGGTACCCTGGTACTGCAGGTGGGAGTGTAAATTGGTGGAACCCCTCTGGACATCAGTCTGTTATATAAAACACCACACAGTAGATAATATTTGTTACTGTTTCTTTTAATATCTAAAAAGGAGGGCTGGGAAGCTCTTTGAGGAGTTCCAGATTGTACAGCAGTTGAAACCTCTAATGCCATTCTATTTTGTAATACTGCCTTATGCATTTCCGGGTTAGTGAGTGGGTGGAGAGTATGAAAAGGTCTGATGGTGGCCTGGGAGATCCCAGGTCGTACTGACCGTAGGTCAGAAAGGACCATTTCACTTTGTTGAGGTGATCATGAGCCATAGGTCGTAGCTAAGACAGAGTTCTATGCCAGTCTGGGCCCTGCATGGGGAGACCCACCAGGGCCTCGATGCACTCGATACAGGCAGAAGCCCACGTATCCAGCAAGCTGTTTGATTTTGAAGTTCGGCATAACGCTGTGCCCATTGTAGGAAGGAATTACCAGTATAAGTTGGGGAAAAGAGAATGAGAGAGGTACAACCTTCATTGTCATTGGAAGAGAAGTTCGAGGTCTTCCACACGTTCACAGGAATAAGAAGGCATATTAGCTGGCACGCGGATCCCTGAAAGGAAGATACAGGTTTAATGCTAGATATGTGACTCCACGAGGATTGTACTTCTAATTTTATGGCTGCGGGAGTGCCTTTTGGAGTTGAATCCCCTGCTGTATTAGACCATGTCTCCTGGGCTTACACGCGGTAGGTTGTTAGTAACTAAGTCAGGTGTGTGGAGGATATGGCCTGTGTGTTCGTGTAGAGATTAAGGAATTAGCCAGCCCTCAAGTGAGTAATTTAACAGAGCATTATAGCCTTTGTCTATTGGTAGGTCTGCAGTGAGAAAAGGCTTCCCATATAATAACTCAAAGGGACTTAGCCCTGTTGGTTGTTTTGGGCAGTTCTCACTCTGGGAAGCCCTACTGGTAAAAAGAATAATCCAATTTTTTTGAGTCTCAATGCTGAATATAAACACTTTTCGTCTATCATTTGTAAACCAGTCTTGGNCTTGGGGTTTTTTTTTTTTTTTTTTTTTTTAATCCCTGTTCCTGAGCTACTCGTATTTCTTGGTGTGAATAGACCAGGGGCATATCTTTAATTGGTATTAGGACTGGTATGAGCCTCAGTATTTGCAGACATTGTGCGGCTTGCTTGGCGGCCTGCTCTGCCAAGTTATTTCTGTTAGATTCCATAGACACGTCCTCTGCTGTCCCCCGAGGTGAATTACAGCCTCCTCTGCAGGGTTGTGTACAGCCTGTGAAAGGGCTACTGTTTCAGGCCCATATTTGATGGGACTTGCTAATAACCCTCTCTCTTTCCAAATTGTCCCATTTGAGCGTAGGACTAGGAAAGCACATTTAGAGTCAGTATAGATATTAACCCCGAGGCCTTCTGCCAGTTGTAAAGGTGAGTGCTATTAGCTCCGCTTTCTGGACAGACATTTGCTGGGAGGCCTTCGGCCTCAAGATCTGGGTTAGACTGACTAAAGCATACCCTGCTTTTCTTATCCCCTTTTCCATGAAACCACTGCCATCAGTAAACCAGTTGTCATCTGCATTATCAAAAGGAGAGTCTTTTAAGTCTGATCTGCTAGCATAAGCAAGATCAATAACTTCTAGACAGTTATGTTCTCTAGAAGTACGATGGTCAGGTCCAGGCGTAAGGGCAGCTGGGTTTAAAGTCTGACAGGTCTTAAAGACCACGTCAGGTGTGTCTAAGAGCACAGCCCGGGATTTAGTCAGTCAGCCCCACGCCCACCCGCCTTCATCCATTGGTGGCCTTTAGTTTCTAAAACACTTTCAACCTGACATGAAGTCATCAGTCAGGGACTGCCCCATAGAAAGTTCCGGAGGCTTCCTCTAGCAGGAGGACTGTTGCAGCCACTGCTCAAAGACAAGCCGGCCACCCTTGTGCTACCTTGTCAAGTGGCTTTGAGAAATGGCTGGTCTTGTTTCATTTCCTTATTTCTAGGTTAGAACTCCCAAAGCGTGGGCCTGTTTCTCGGCTACATATAAAGTGAAAGGTTTTTCTAAATTTGGTAGAGCCAAGCCTGGGGCTGGTTAGCTCTTAATGTTTGAAGGCCATCTGCTGGGCTTTAGTCCAGAGTAAAAGCTCTTCATCAGGGCCCTACATCGAACCATAGCCTGGCTTGGCTAAGAGCCCAAATCTAGGAACCCCCAGGCGGCAGAAGCCTGCCATGCCTAGGGAAGTGTGGAGCTGCTTCTTCGTCGTTGGGGCTCAAGATCTGATACAGCTTTTTGTTCTGTCAGCAGATAGGGTACAGTGACCTGGTGTTATTAGCTCATATCCTAAGTATTGTACTTTCTGTTTGGATATTTGTGCCTTGTTAGGGGAGGTGCTGAGAAATCAAGGTTATAGAATTACTGTCAGACAGTTCCTTGGTGGGACTCCAGATTAAAATATCATCCACATACTGAATTATAGTCCCTTGAAGCAAGGATCTATCAGGCCTTTACTAAGTGCAGTGGCAAATAGCTGAGGACTGTCTCTAAATCCCTGGGGCAAGACAGTCCAGGTTAACTGAGCAGCCTGGGGACTTGAAGGTGAGGTCCATTCAACAGCAAAGAGTGGCTGCATCTCCCCACTTAGACGGATGCTAAAGAAGGGGTCTTCTAAATCAAGTACTGTAAACCAGTTAGCATCACCTGGGTGAGAAGAGTGTACGGATTGGGCACGATGGGATGAAATGAACAGACACCATGGCCTCGTTTATAGCTCTTAAATCTTGTACCATGCAACATTCTCCATTCAGCTTTTTTACTGGTAGAATTGGAGTGTTATAAGGAGATTAACAAGGCCTTAAAATATCATGTTTAAGAAACTTATCAAAACGCGGTTGTATCCCAGGTTTTGCCGCAGGTTATAGAGGGTATTGGCTTTAATGAGGTTTAGTAGTCGGGTCCTTTAAAAGCCCATACTGGGACATCACAAGCCCAGACTGGTGGATTTACTTCCTTCCAGATACTAGAAGGGATATCAGGGTCAGGTTTTGGCTCTCCAAGTGTTAAAAAGAACAGGCTGTCCCTTCCTTTAGTAAAGAGCAAACCTGCTCCCTAGTTCATACATCAAGTCTCCTCCAAGTAATGGAGTGGGACAAGCCGGAAGGACCAGAAAAACATGAGCAACCAACTGACTTTTGTATTTACAAGTTAAAGGCATTGTGTGATGGCACATTCTAGTCTCCCATTCTATGTCAACAGTTTTATGGTCAGAAAGACAAGTAGGACCAGGAGTGCTGAACAAGGACGGAGTAAGTGGTTCCTGTATCAGTGAGAGAATAATGAACTTACCTCCCCCATCCAGGGTACCGCGGGGCTCAGTCACTTTGCCCTCGAAGGGAGCGGACCAGCCTCAGGGCCCCTCATGCCAACCCTCCGGTTCCTGCTCTCAGGCCAGGAAGTGGTGCCTGACCTCCTCTCTCTCTGGAGAGAAGGACAGTCTCTCTTCCAGGGTCCTTCTTGTCAACAAGTAGGACATGACCCCAGAGGAGAGCCTTTGTCGGGACGTTTTCTGCTCCATCTGAAACATGGGGTCTTACCTGCCTTCTCATCCGCAGTCAGCCGTTGCCCCTGCTCGGTCAGATGTGGTGGGGGGTCCACAATAGGGGCAGCCAACACTCCAGCCTGTACCTTACCCTGTAACTAAGCCCTTCCCTCCTTTTCCCGTCTGAATAGCGTGCCTCTATTATTAAAAACTCCTGCAGCCACTTCAGGAAGCATTGGGTGGGCGTTTGAGGGCCTAAAGCCATTTTAACTAACTCTCCCCCATGTCAGTTGCCACTGACTCATAGAATGCGTGTTGAAAATAGTTATTCTCCCGGGGTTGGCTCGGTCGGCGGAGCGTGGGCCTCTTGATCTCGGGGTCGTGAGTTCGAGCTCCACGTTGGCTGTAGAGGTTACTTAAGTAAATAAATTTTTTAAATAAATCAAATAAAATGGTTATTCCCTCAGGGGTAGAAGGGTCCAGGTTTGTATATTTACAGGGGACTCTGAAATAGAGCAGGACTTTCATCAGCTCTTTGAGTGACTTCCCATATTTTGTCAAAGTTTACAGGTTTCATAAATCCTTTTTTCATTTCTTCCATCAGACCAATGATCCATCATACGATTTCTTCCCTGACTAGCCGCCTGATAGTGCCAGTGATTCGGTAATTGGGACAGCACTGCCCCCTACTGGATAACGTTCCCCACCGATCGTCGCCAGTTCGGGAACTCTTGAGCCCCCCCCCCATCCAGCTCTTTTCCTCAAGGGTGCTGCAACGAGTTAGTACACACACACACACACACACACACACACACACACACCTGGAAAGGTCAAATCAAACATAATGGATACTTGTTGAAAAACTCCAACAAATTGAGAAAAGTTTCCAGAATATTGTCCTAACTTTTTATTTGAGCCAAGTCTGCCATGGAGAACAGGACACGGACTCTGACAGCACCCATTTCTCCATTAGCAACCTCCCTTCCAGGATCAAATCCTCACTGAGGGCGTATTCCAGGAAGACAAGTAGTCCCGCTCCTAGTGTGTCCTGCCAGGCTGCACGCAGAAGACTCTGGGGGCTTGTAAAGAGGAGAAGCGTCAGAATCAATGTCCCCTTTATCCGGAGAAGAGGCCCGTGGTTCCTCCAGTAAGCTCAGTTCACTAGGGGGAGGAGCAGTGAGAGGGTCAGCGTCCCCTTCATTGGGGCTGGCCTGCGATTCTTCTGGCGATCAGGGTTTTTAGGGGAGGAAGAGGCCTGTGTAGACAATCTCATTCAGGGTATCAGGAGCGGGCTTGGTAGCCTGGTTAGCATCCAAACACGTTCTGCAGGAGGCTGTTAGGTCAGGGTGCTGATTCAGGGCCACAAAGGCCTAGACACAGGGTACCTCAGTCCATTTGCCCCGTTTCCTACAGAAGGGCAGGATAGATTGCACTGAAGTTTGGTGTCCCATTAATGGGCCATTTTTTCTTGTCTCATAAGGAGAACTGAAGCCATGATGCATTACCGAAGATCAGTTTTTTCTTTCTTAAATTTTGCAATCCAGATTGTTGTCATTGGGTTAAAAGGCATCCCCAGGGAGAGTCCTTTGGTAACTGAAGAAGATCCCATGCTCCGAGAAAAGTAGGGAAGGTCCATTACTAAGAAAATCCCACCCCAACCCCAACTCCCAGGTGGCATCCCGCGCAGGATATGTCAGAGGTTCCTGGTATCAAAGCAACCTGTGGCATCCCTTGAACAAAACCGCTATGACCACTGCCCTACCCTATGCCAGCATTCCCCCACGTCCCCATTGCATCCTAGGCTATGAGTGGGTGCCGGTGAATGACCAAAGAAGAACCCACCGTTGTAACTCATAGAGAACACTAGAAAAACTCTACAAGGGGAAATTGGATATTACCCAATATTGTAAGTTAAGTAGTCAGTAGGGGTCATTGATGAAAAACAGTAAAGATAGAAATCCATCATGGTCTAAGCAGCATTCCAACACATGCAGTCTTTTCAGCCTACTTTCCTAGAAAACGGTCCCCAGTTGGTTTTAATTCAGTCGGGTACTGGTTTTAGCCAGCTCTGAGTGGAGGTCTCTTGGCCAGAAGTGGCTAGCCCAGAGATGTGGAGGCAATCACATTAGACCAATGAAGAGGAAAGCTTACAGGGAATCAAGATTGGCAGCTGTCCTCGTGGCTTAGGTGGCTGCCTGTGCCTCAGAAAGACAATTTGTGTAAGAATAGGGATAAAGAGGGGGCATCAAGTTTCGGGTCTCATTACCTTTCAGGCCAGGGTACTAGCTTCCAGGCGAAAGGCAGGGTTTTTTTGGTTTTGTTTTGTTTTTTAATGTTTTTTTTTATTATATTATGTTAGTCACCATACAGTACATCCCCGGATTCCGATGCAAAGTTCGATGCTTCATTAGTTGCGTATAACACCCAGTGCACCATGCAATACGTGCCCTCCTTACTACCCATCACCGGTGATGGGAAAGGCAGGTTTTTATACCTCCCTGGAGAGTAGCCAGAGGCTAGAGGATTGCAGCCGGCCCCACTGACAGGGAAGTGTTCCAGTAAGACCGTATTCCTTGTAAAGCCCCGGGAATGGAAGTCAAAGAAGAGAAGGAGTACTCACCATATTTGCACCGAGCCTCAGAGTCCAGTTAAGAAGACTCAGGCCCCACAATCGGATGCCAAAATGATGTGATGTGGGCCAGGAGCAAATGGTGGAGAAAGAATTCTTGGGAGGTTTTCAGTGCAAAAATGTTCCTTTATTATATTATAGGAGGACAGGACCCATGGGCAGAAAGAGCTGCACTCGTGTCTGTGAGAAGTGACTGGTTAAATACCTTTAAGTTAGTGAGGGGCTAAGGATAGCCTAAGTCTTTAAGGAATTGGAAGGGAAGCTTTCAGGACCGTGAGGGGCCAGCTGCTGCTAAGATAAGGTTACTGACTCTTGCCTAGTCAACAGCAGACTTGAGACCCTTCGGATGTGTATCAGTGGGCCATAGGTTTGAAAGATGATTGCTAACATGTATCTTGGGGAGTGTTCACAGCTTTCTGGAAAAGCGACACTAACAGGAGCAAAGCTGTAGTGGGAAAGCAATAAGGTCCTTGAGAGCTGCAGCTGCCTCGAGAGCTCTGCCTGGAGACTGTGAGCTGCTGCCAAGCCTGCGCTTTGCTGCTTTTTCTCCCGTCATCACCACCGAGCGGGTCCGTCCTGTCTCACAGGCAGGCCATGGTCGCTCTGCGACATGTCAGAATGTTGTATGCCTGCCACTGGATACTTTTTAAAGCATGTATTTGGGTTTCTTGTCTTTTATTTTCGGGATTAAATTGTTGTTTGTGGTATGACATGGGTTTTCAGAGCCATACCCTAGTTCCTAGCCTTGTGTCTACAGAAAATAAATTCGAATTTTATTATTCAAATAAGGACTATCATCTAGGAGTCATTTAGATTGTATTATCAAGTAGGAGGTTGTGTAAATGCATTGTACTGGAGAGGGGTTCCCCATGCTGCCTGTGGGTAGAATCACCTGGAAAGTTTCAAAAATACTGCTGTTTGGGCCTCGCCTCCAGAGATTCTGATTCAATTGGTCAAGATGGACTTAGAGTATTGGTTTTTGTTTTTTTTTTTAATCCCAAAATATCAGAGGCGCCTGGCTGGCTCAGTCGGAAGAGCATGGGACTCTTGATCTCAGAGTCGTGAGTTTGAGCCCCTTGTTGAGAGCAGGGATTACATACATACATAAATACATACATCCCAGAAAGTTCTAACGTGCAGCCAGAGTTGAGAGATGCAGTATTTGATGCCTTTCCAACTGGGCTGCTGGCTCCATGTACACAGGGACCGCTTCAGTCTTAGTCGTGACTGTCTGCCCAGCATCCGGCCCAATGCCAGGGGCATTTGTGCTAAATGACTGTGCTGATGCTCTTGGGAGTTCATTGATTTAAAGCCTGAATGGCAGCTTGTTTAGACCCAGCACTGGCTTTGGGCAGGGGTGGAGGGTCGTGGGGGGCTGTAGGCTCTAAGAACTAGTTTGAGCAAAGTTTGGAGGTAACAGGTGAGGAAACAGGTGAGGATAAGCACACGATGGCTGACCAGGGTATGCGGGGGCTTTTAGCAAAGGTTGGGGACAGGCTCAGCTGGCCTTGAGTGTGAAAAGACCGATTGAGTGTGAAAGGCTGAATTTACTTACTCCTTGAAGAGACCTGGGATTTCAACTGTATGAGAAAAGTGAGATGTGGGGCCAGTTAAGAGCTTGAAGCAGGGACAGGGGTTGGCCAAGCCCAGGGAGCTGTTGTCAGAGCTGTAGAGGCTAGAGCAGTGATCAGAGAGGACGGATTAAAACTGAGTAAGGCGGATGGGTGGGGGAAGAAGGATTAAAAAGCTGATATAGAACAGTTCCAGAACTAGAAAGCCAGAGGGAAGAGATGCGTCTTTGGGTATTCAGCAAGTGCCTATTTGAAAGGATGAAGGGAGGCCCAAGTCCTGCTTCATTAAAGTAGTGTTGTGTTGTGTTGTGTTGTGTTGCATAGTGTTGTGTTTCTGGCCCTGAAACAAAATCTTTTTTTTTTTTAAGATTTTTTTTTAATTTATTTATTTGACAGAGATAGAGACAGCCAGCGAGAGAGGGAACACAAGCAGGGGGAGTGGGAGAGGAAGAAGCGGGCTCCTAGCAGAGGAGCCTGATGTGGGGCTCGATCCCATAACGCCGGGATCACGCCCTGAGCCGAAGGCAGAAGCTTAACGGCTGTGCCACCCAGGCGCCCCTCCCTGAAACAAAACCTTAATGGCAGTGCTTAGTGTAAAGGAGGGGGAAGCCAAAGTGTAATTTATATATATTCGCTTGTTTGACATATTGTTTCATTTTGAATAGGTATTATATTTACCATGACTCAAAATTATTAAAGGACAAAAAGATATTCAATAAAGCCTCTCTCCTATCCTCATTCCCCAGTCACCCACATTTGAGAAATGCTATTATGGTTCTAGGGTTTCCTACCAGAGATTTTAAGACACACACAGACAAAAGAATGTATATCTATGAATATGTTTTAACCCCCTTTTAAAATTCATATTATACACACTATTCTGCTTTTTCCTGTTTTCACTCAATGACTATCTTGTGGATCTTTCCACATTAGTACAGAGAGAACGTTTGCGGCTTCTTTACAAACGCATGACATTTCCTTTTGTGGATGTGGCACAATCCATATCACCAGTCTTGTATTGCTAGACAGTGACAATGTTTCAAATATTTGTCATTACAAGAAGGAAGGAAGGAAGGAAGGAAGGAAGGAAGGAAGGAAGGAAGGAAGGGAGGGAGGAAGGAAGGAAGGAGAGAGAGAAAGAAAGGAAGAGAAAGAAAGAGAAAAAGCCAGAAAGCAAGCAAGACAGAAAAAAGAATGGGGGGTGCTTGGGTGGCTCAGTTGGTTAAGCCTCCAACTCTTGATTTTGGCTCAGGTCATGATCTCAGGGGCCTGGGATGGAGCCCTGCATCCAGCTCCATGCTCAGCAGGGAGTCTGCTTGAGATTCTCTCTCCCTCTACCCCTCTACCCTCCAACCCTCCTCCCGCCTCACCCCTGTGCTCTTGCTCTCGCTCTCTCTTTCTCTAAAATAGCCCTAAAAAAAATAATAATAAAAGAATGCTTCAGAACAGCTATATGGGCACATTTGCCTGTGTGAGTGTATCTGTGGGATCAATTCCCAGAAGTGGAATTGCTGATCAAAGGGTCAGAGGGAGTGATGGGAGTGCAATTTTAAAAAATAAAGTGCATATAGTGAAAAATTCAAAAGGTACAAGAGTGTAGAGTGAAAAGCAAGCCCCCCTCCCACACCATCCCCTGCCACTCAGTTCCCTTCATGGAAACAGCCGGAATTATTCATTTCCTGTGTATTTCCCCAGAGATTATGTGCATAATCAAATATATATTGGTTTCTTCTTTCTTTTATTCTTTTTTTTTAACCCAAAGAGTAGTACACAAGACACCTTGCTTTTTTTTTTTCCTCTACACTAAAGCTCCAAGATATTTCCATGTTGGTGTATTATCGCCTCTGTGCAAAGGGGGATTTTCTAGCCATACTCGGTGTAATGCAATCAGACACGTTCCTTTTCACTGTGTTTCTCATCCAGCTAGAAAGTAAGTTAGCTCAAGCCTGAGATTCTGATAGAGTTGGAAAAACTCTTAGAGGTTACATCTGTTTTTTAAGATGTGTCTGATGGGGGGGGGCTATTATTTGAATATCCTATTTGCATTTCCATCTCTGACCCATTAGGTGGGAGGAAGAAGGATGCAGGAGGGAAAGGCTGAAATGAAGCCTCACAAATGCTCTGTAGTGTCTGACTTGCCCGGTCCTGGGGACTCCTGGAATCTGTCACTTCAAGCTCCTGCAAGTCTCCTACCCCATTCAGCCTTCACCTGCGTTACGCATTGGTGCCCAGCATAAGATTTTGTTAGAAGTAAGGCTTTGTGTCTGATGCACCCCCTTGGATTTCAGAAGAGGGTAGTGAGGCCAAGAGAGGTTGTGCCACTTATTCAAGGTCACCACTGGTATGAGCAGCACCAGAACTTGGGTCTCCCAAGCAATGCCTACATCCTTCTGTCCTCACGCCAGGACCCTCAGCCCTTCTCAGGACAGGTTGCGTCCTCAGTGGGCAGCAGGGCGTTTCACCAGCTCTTCCAAGACAGCAGGTGCCCGTGTGATCACGCACCACCTGAGCCAACGGGCAGTCTGGGCTTCCGGCAGCACCACTAGCGCAGCACCAGGGGCGGAGGCGGTAGGCAGACATCCGATCTCTCCTGCCGCACACGAGCCTCGTCAGGGCATGGCCGAAGGATCGCCAGATCCCAGAGCTCACCAAAGAACCAGGAATCAAAATTAAATACTCCCGGGTCTTGTCCAGGTGTGAATCGCGTGGTAGTTACCGATCCCGGTGTCCTATCGGAAGCATCCGGGCGGTCTGCAGGTGAAAAATAGTTTCCCAGGTGCTGCCACAGGGGTCACTTTTGGCAGATCGGAGTGGGGTCCAGAGATCTGTATGTTTCCCAGGCTCCCTGAGTGGTTCAAACAGCGCTAATGCTCAGCCCAGATTTGAAGAAAAACCAGTGACTAGAAAGAGCACGTTAGAATCAGACCCAGGTTCAGGGCAGCTCTTTCCCTCAAGACGCCTGCTCCGAGCCTCAGTTTCTCATAGTGTTAAATGTAGGGAAAGATCATGCCCACGGTGTGGTTGTGAGGTTCAGACGAGGTAATGTCTGTGAAAATATTTGGCAAATTATAGGCCGCATATAAATGTGAGAAGGCGTTACCCCACCGTGCCCAAAAGGAAGATATTTGGAAGAGCCTGATTTATTTTCAGAGCTCCGCAGCAGCTCCCANAAAGGATGAAGGGAGGCCCAAGTCCTGCTTCATTAAAGTAGTGTTGTGTTGTGTTGTGTTGTGTTGCATAGTGTTGTGTTTCTGGCCCTGAAACAAAATCTTTTTTTTTTTTAAGATTTTTTTTTAATTTATTTATTTGACAGAGATAGAGACAGCCAGCGAGAGAGGGAACACAAGCAGGGGGAGTGGGAGAGGAAGAAGCGGGCTCCTAGCAGAGGAGCCTGATGTGGGGCTCGATCCCATAACGCCGGGATCACGCCCTGAGCCGAAGGCAGAAGCTTAACGGCTGTGCCACCCAGGCGCCCCTCCCTGAAACAAAACCTTAATGGCAGTGCTTAGTGTAAAGGAGGGGGAAGCCAAAGTGTAATTTATATATATTCGCTTGTTTGACATATTGTTTCATTTTGAATAGGTATTATATTTACCATGACTCAAAATTATTAAAGGACAAAAAGATATTCAATAAAGCCTCTCTCCTATCCTCATTCCCCAGTCACCCACATTTGAGAAATGCTATTATGGTTCTAGGGTTTCCTACCAGAGATTTTAAGACACACACAGACAAAAGAATGTATATCTATGAATATGTTTTAACCCCCTTTTAAAATTCATATTATACACACTATTCTGCTTTTTCCTGTTTTCACTCAATGACTATCTTGTGGATCTTTCCACATTAGTACAGAGAGAGCGTTTGCGGCTTCTTTACAAACGCATGACATTTCCTTTTGTGGATGTGGCACAATCCATATCACCAGTCTTGTATTGCTAGACAGTGACAATGTTTCAAATATTTGTCATTACAAGAAGGAAGGAAGGAAGGAAGGAAGGAAGGAAGGAAGGAAGGAAGGAAGGGAGGGAGGAAGGAAGGAAGGAGAGAGAGAAAGAAAGGAAGAGAAAGAAAGAGAAAAAGCCAGAAAGCAAGCAAGACAGAAAAAAGAATGGGGGGTGCTTGGGTGGCTCAGTTGGTTAAGCCTCCAACTCTTGATTTTGGCTCAGGTCATGATCTCAGGGGCCTGGGATGGAGCCCTGCATCCAGCTCCATGCTCAGCAGGGAGTCGGCTTGAGGTTCTCTCTCCCTCTACCCCTCTACCCTCCAACCCTCCTCCCGCCTCACCCCTGTGCTCTTGCTCTCGCTCTCTCTTTCTCTAAAATAGCCCTAAAAAAAATAATAATAAAAGAATGCTTCAGAACAGCTATATGGGCACATTTGCCTGTGTGAGTGTATCTGTGGGATCAATTCCCAGAAGTGGAATTGCTGATCAAAGGGTCAGAGGGAGTGATGGGAGTGCAATTTTAAAAAATAAAGTGCATATAGTGAAAAATTCAAAAGGTACAAGAGTGTAGAGTGAAAAGCAAGCCCCCCTCCCACACCATCCCCTGCCACTCAGTTCCCTTCATGGAAACAGCCGGAATTATTCATTTCCTGTGTATTTCCCCAGAGATTATGTGCATAATCAAATATATATTGGTTTCTTCTTTCTTTTATTCTTTTTTTTTAACCCAAAGAGTAGTACACAAGACACCTTGCTTTTTTTTTTTCCTTCTACACTAAAGCTCCAAGATATTTCCATGTTGGTGTATTATCGCCTCTGTGCAAAGGGGGATTTTCTAGCCATACTCGGTGTAATGCAATCAGACACGTTCCTTTTCACTGTGTTTCTCATCCAGCTAGAAAGTAAGTTAGCTCAAGCCTGAGATTCTGATAGAGTTGGAAAAACTCTTAGAGGTTACATCTGTTTTTTAAGATGTGTCTGATGGGGGGGGGCTATTATTTGAATATCCTATTTGCATTTCCATCTCTGACCCATTAGGTGGGAGGAAGAAGGATGCAGGAGGGAAAGGCTGAAATGAAGCCTCACAAATGCTCTGTAGTGTCTGACTTGCCCGGTCCTGGGGACTCCTGGAATCTGTCACTTCAAGCTCCTGCAAGTCTCCTACCCCATTCAGCCTTCACCTGCGTTACGCATTGGTGCCCAGCATAAGATTTTGTTAGAAGTAAGGCTTTGTGTCTGATGCACCCCCTTGGATTTCAGAAGAGGGTAGTGAGGCCAAGAGAGGTTGTGCCACTTATTCAAGGTCACCACTGGTATGAGCAGCACCAGAACTTGGGTCTCCCAAGCAATGCCTACATCCTTCTGTCCTCACGCCAGGACCCTCAGCCCTTCTCAGGACAGGTTGCGTCCTCAGTGGGCAGCAGGGCGTTTCACCAGCTCTTCCAAGACAGCAGGTGCCCGTGTGATCACGCACCACCTGAGCCAACGGGCAGTCTGGGCTTCCGGCAGCACCACTAGCGCAGCACCAGGGGCGGAGGCGGTAGGCAGACATCCGATCTCTCCTGCCGCACACGAGCCTCGTCAGGGCATGGCCGAAGGATCGCCAGATCCCAGAGCTCACCAAAGAACCAGGAATCAAAATTAAATACTCCCGGGTCTTGTCCAGGTGTGAATCGCGTGGTAGTTACCGATCCCGGTGTCCTATCGGAAGCATCCGGGCGGTCTGCAGGTGAAAAATAGTTTCCCAGGTGCTGCCACAGGGGTCACTTTTGGCAGATCGGAGTGGGGTCCAGAGATCTGTATGTTTCCCAGGCTCCCTGAGTGGTTCAAACAGCGCTAATGCTCAGCCCAGATTTGAAGAAAAACCAGTGACTAGAAAGAGCACGTTAGAATCAGACCCAGGTTCAGGGCAGCTCTTTCCCTCAAGACGCCTGCTCCGAGCCTCAGTTTCTCATAGTGTTAAATGTAGGGAAAGGATCATGCCCACGGTGTGGTTGTGAGGTTCAGACGAGGTAATGTCTGTGAAAATATTTGGCAAATTATAGGCCGCATATAAATGTGAGAAGGCGTTACCCCACCGTGCCCAAAAGGAAGATATTTGGAAGAGCCTGATTTATTTTCAGAGCTCCGCAGCAGCTCCCAGTTATCCTTGGGAAGTCGGCTTCAAAATCCACGCTTATTTTCCCACAAAGCATCCTCTCTGTCAGTGGGCTTTGCTTGTGACTCATTTTAGGTCAGCTTCCCCTAGCGTGTCTTTGCGGATTGGATGGTTTCAGAGGCTCAGACTCATTCTGGCATCAGGTATGGGACGATGAACAGTCCTCTCCCCCCAGACCCATTCCTGACCCTGCCCCTCGGTGTACCCTGGATTTAGGATCGCCTTTGTGGCTTGAATCTAGGTCACAGAATTGCCCTTGGTAATCCCGCGGGGTCACGGTTGCACCCGGTGGGTCAGGGAAGGACTGCTGAAAGGGCATAAACATCTTAGTTGCCTCCCGGCTTTCCTACGGAGAGCTGCAAAGGTGCCTAGTTCATCAGAGCCATGTGACGTTGGGTCCCTGGGGCTCTCCCTCAGGACTGTGATGTTGATTCACCTGTTGTCCAGTGAGGCCTTCAGTGGGTCTCTTAGAATGTCAGATAATAGCACCCCCTCCTCCCAAAAAAGGAGTTCCTACTCTGTGGTCTCTGATCTAATGAAAATGCAGCCTGCCTCAGCCTGGATTAAAAGACATTTTCTTTTCTCTCTCCCTTTTAAAGTGCCTGTAGGCTTGGATCCACCATTTAAAACAAGAGATAAATTGCAAAAAGCCATTTCCTGCCGAGGTAGAATAGAATCTCAGGGAATGTGAGCTAAGAAAGAGCGGTGGGCTCTCTCCTCCCAAGAGCAGCAGGCATGGAAAGTGGCTCTGGGCAGGCAGGGCCCTAGATTCCCACCCACACACCAGACCTCAACTGACCGGAGGGACTATTCCTTCCTGGGGCCTGCTCCTTAGGCTGGCTGTTCTTGACCTTTCATGACTAATGTATTCATCATTTTGGCAGGCTTTGTGATTTTTTTTAATAGAAAAAGGGAAGCCATTTGAAGATAGGAACAATAGTTCATCAGCTGTTGTCTATGAATGGGCAATTACAGCACACAGCTGAAGATGAGGCAGGAAAATCAAGAGAAAAGTGCATTTTTTCCAGTTGCCAAAATGCTGCATTTTACCTTCTCTGTAGGTGAGGACCTGCCAGTGCAAGATTTACACCCAAATTAGTCCACAGTGAGTATGAAAGGGCATTTTTTAGGAAGACGTGGGTTTTTGTTGTTGTTTTGTTTGTTTATTTTAAAAGATTGATTTATTTATTTGAGAGAGAGAGAGAGTAGGGGGAGGGGCGGAAGGAGAGGGAGGGAGAGTCTCAAGCGGACTTCCCGTTGACCTCGGAGCCCGATGAGGGGCTCGATCGCACAACCCTGAGATCACGACCTGAGCTGAAACCAAGAGTTGGGACGCTCAACCACCTGAGCCATGCAGGCGCCCCAGACCTGGTTTTCTTCTACATCTAGATTCTGATTAGCTTTTGCTAATCAGTAAATATTTCCTGAACGCTTCTTCGAGGTAAGGCAGTACAAAGGAGGAGCAGGGAGCAAAAACAATTACTAGCTCTTACTACGTGCCTTCCAGCAAATGTTTTCCTTCAGAAAACTAAAATCGATCAGCTTCCCTCCCTTTGCCCTAGTAATTGCCCAAACTTTGCTGTATGTTGGAATTACCTGGGAACTTAAGGGAAAAAAATTGACATCACATTCTCACCCCCATTTTGATTTAATAGGGGTGTGACATAAGCCACCAGGATTTTTAAAAGTTCCCCAGGTGAGTCTAATGTCGACAGAGTTAGGGAACCACTGGCTTAACTCCTGTCTCTTCCTTCAGGAACACTTCCCTGATTTTCTCCCTCTCCTATCATCACAAACATCCATTACCCTGACCCTGTGCGGTGGCCTTCCCGTGGGCTCCTGCGGAACCTGCTCCTTAGCCTTTCATAATACTGGTCACTTTACTCAACACTCATCCCTGGGAATGCTGGGAGATTCTTGAGGCAGGACCAGTGTGAATCCCCACAGCTGGGCACATCCTGGGCTCTCCAAATTCTTGTTGAAGGAGTGAATTAATTTTCTGTGTGTGTGTGTGTGTGTGTGAATTAATTTTCTATTTGGACATGCCATTTTACTCATTGTGGCCATGCCAATTTACTTTCTCTGGTCATAGATAATAAATGTAATTGTATATTGCCCACTTAATCACACTTTCTCCAATTTTCATGGTCATTAGATCATGTAATAAAAATGAAGTATTTACAGTATTTAATTTTTAAAATATTTCATAAATTGAGGAAATGCTGCCAGCTCAAGCTATCAAATAAAAGATCCAAAAATGTGGTTTTTCGCAAGGTTAAATGATTAGACGTGGTTCAGGAGCGTTACATGTGAAAATATATATTTTAATTTAGGTTTCTGTAGACTTGAAACTTGGTTTTTCTCTTTTATTTAAAAAAAAAGTTGATATGATACGCTTTACAAAATGAGGCAAAGGCAAATCAGTAAAAATGTCCATTTTGCTGAGTCCATATGGATTTAATGGAAGGGCGCGTACACACACACACACACACACACACACACACACACACGCACTTCTGAAGTTGAACCACGCTTTGTTTCCAAAATCAGACAGAGACACAGATCTGCAAACACAGGCCCCCTTAACATCACGGAAGGGGTCAGATTACACGGCGGGCCGGCGGGGGCCCTCAGAACCCGCGTAATTGTCTCCACGTTCCCGGCCCAGCATCGCCCCCGTCTGCGACGCCCGCAGACTCCGTAATGGCCCGCTTTGTACCCCGCCGCGCCGCGTCAATGGCGGCGGAGGTAACGTGACGGCGCCGCGCGGGGTCGCCCCGGGAGGGGCGCGGGCCTGGCCAGTGGGAAGGTCGCACGCAGAGCAGCGACATCACCCCACCGGCGTCAGGCCATCGCCTCCATTCAACGGCGGAATGCGGGCGGGCGGGGGGCGCGGGCCCCTCGGCCTGCCGTTAACCCTGTGCGCGCCCCGGGCCCCGGCCCAGTGTCCTCGTCCCACGTGGGCGCGCGGCTCTTCCGCTGGCGTCTTTCTGGGTTTAATCTCGCCATTTAATCACTGTGGTCACGTCCCCCACAACCATAGATTCTCGCTGCAATTCAAATGACTTAGAACGCGTTTTAAGGTCACTGGAGGCCCGGGAAGCCAGGGCAATGTTGGTGGCTTCTCTTTACTGGAAGTCCCGGGGCACAAGCGCCCCGAAGGGGAGAAGGGGAGCCGGCGGGCGGGCAAAGGCTCTTAAAACCGCTGTCTCCCCCACACTTTGCACCTGGGAGCACTGAGGCAGAAGCCCAGTCTCTTTCTTTTCTTCTCCTCTCTGTAACTTCAGTATATTCCTAAGTAAAGGCGTGGTCAGTCTCCAGTTAGTTTTTCCTCAAACTTTTTATTTAGGAAATATTCAAACTTACAGAAAAGCTGACAGTGGAGTGCCATAATATAAATGAACATTCCTCTATCCATCTAGATTCACCACTTGATAGCATGTTGCCTTATTAGCTTTATCACCCATCTGCATAGAGAGATTTCTTTCTCCTGCATCTTTTGAAAGTAAAATGATGATCTCGTGACATTTTGCCCTGATCTGATTTGCATGCAGCAACTAGGAATAAGGACAGTCTCCTTCATAACCACAATTATCACACTTAAGAAAATGACCCTAATTAAATAATATCACTTAAAATATAAGCCACATTTAAAATTTCTCAGTTCAAAAAAACCCCTTTTAATTAAGTTTTTAAACTTTTAATTTAAAATCCAGAATCTAGGGACGCCTGGGTGGCTCAGTGGGTTAAGTGTCTGCCCTTGGCTCAGGTCATGATCCCAGGATGCTGGGATCGAGCCCCACGTGGGGCACGCTGCTCGGCAGAGAGCCTGCTTCTCCCTCTCTGTCTGCCGCTACCCCGCTTGTGCACTGTCTCTCTGACAAATAAATACAATCTTTAAAAAATACTAAAAATAAAAAAACAAAACCAAGGAGCGGTTGGGTGGCTCAGTTGGTTGAGCATCCGATTCTTGATTTCTGCTCAGGTCATGATCTCAGGGTTGCAAGATGGAGTCCCATTTCCAGCTCTGCAATCAGGGTGGAGTCAGCTTGTCCTCTCTCTGCTCCTCTCCCTGCTCTCACTCTCTCTCAAATAAAATAAATAAAAAATTTTAAAATAAGTACAAATTCTAAAATAAGTAAATAAATAAAAACGAAACAACAACAACAGACAAACCAAGCTTTTGACAGAAATCCTTTGTTGCTAAGCTTCTGGTACAAATCTTGGGTTTCATATGCAGACCAGTGGGCCTTTCTGCCCCAGGGTCTCACCCAGGACTTATGCAATAAAACTCCCTTTCCCAGACCCTCTTCTCCAGGGCCAAGTGTCCCCCTGGTGGCTCTCAGTCTTTCCATTTTCTTTTACTGCTCCTTTGGGTCCTAATGATTTACTTGCTGCTTTACAACGATTCTGATTAAACCCAAATTAAACCATTCTGTTTTCTCTTTTTACACTGACATTTAAAAACATTTTCGAACTTCCCCAAAGTCCTATCACTCTTGTTCCATGTGTGGACCTCGGAATTCTTTTCCTACAGTCCTATTGCCTTTCTCTCCTGGCTTAGATACAATGAATGCATGTTGAGTGCTTGCTATATGGCAGATAGTATATTAAGTGCTTTGTATATACCTCACTTAATCCTCAGAGCAGTCTTAGAAAGTTGGCACCATTAATGTTACCTCCATTGTCTTAACATTTTTTATTTTTTTAATAACATGTTATTTATTTATTTATTTATTTATTTGAGAGAGAGAGAGCACAAGCAGGGGGAGAGGCAGAGGGAGAGGAAGAAGTGGACTCCCTGCTGAGCTGGGAGCCAGACACCGGGCTGGATCCCAGGACACGGAGATCATGACCTGAGCTGAAGGTAGACATTTAACCATCTTAGCCACCCAGGCGCTCCAACATTTTTTTTTTTTAAGTAAGCTCTATGC
Source organism: Ailuropoda melanoleuca (assembly GCF_002007445.2). NCBI lineage: Eukaryota > Metazoa > Chordata > Mammalia > Carnivora > Ursidae > Ailuropoda > Ailuropoda melanoleuca. The sequence continues at coordinate 94,909,376 of NC_048223.1, forward strand.
CCAACTTGGAGCTTGAATTCACCACCCCAAGACCAAAAGTCTCATGCTGTAATGACTGAGCCAGCCAGGTGCCCCAATGTTACCTCCATTTTATTTATTTATTTTTTTGTTACCTCCATTTAATTAATTAATTAATTAATTTGTTTTTCAAGTAGGCTCCATGCCCAGCGTGGAGCCCGATGTGGGGCCTGAACTCACAACCCCAAGATCAAGACCTGAGTTGAGATCAAGAGTCAGATGCTTAACCGACGGAGTCACCAAGTTACCCTTATTACCTCCATTTTAAAGATGAAGCTATTAAGTCTTAAGATCAGTAATTTGTCTAGTGGGTGTAATATGGTCCTCACACCAAGTAACATTTGCCTTTTTAAGGTCTCCCTCCAACATTTGCAGGGCCTGGGGCTAGAGTTCCAGTGGAGGGAAGTTCACGTATATGTCTAAATATTAAATAATCTAGATATTAAATAATCATAACAAAAGCTTAAAATATATTCTATCCTATCTTCACTCTACCTTTAAATAACATAATTTTTAAATTGCACATGTGAAAACTATGATTTTATATGAATGAAAGTTGGCAAAATGCCCAAGACAATGAGATTTAATGATTATGGTACGTGTCGGGTGTTCTGTTGATAGAGCAGTGAATGTAGGATGAGTAATAGCAAAATATAATTCACAAGTTATTGCATATTTTTTATCTTCATATCAGCAAAATTGCTAATTATGTTGTTGGGATTATAACAGCATAATTTGTGGTCTATTGCCAGAAATGCCGAATTAGAGAATAATTTTTGAGTCAGTATAGTTCTTAGATGGTTTTTATTCAATTCAATTTTGAGATACTTCATTCTGCTGAGGCAGTAGCAACTGAATTTGTCTATAAATTTCTTTAATTCAGAAATGAACCTTAAGTTTTACATATTATATTCAAGAATTGTATTGGAATTGCATATGATAAATTGACATTGCAGAAAATATTAAATAATTTAATTTCGTCATATAAATTGCTATCACTTAGAGTGCAATGTTTCATTTCTTTCTTTCTTTTTAAAGATTTTTCTTTTTATAAAAATTTATTTGACAGAGAGAGCATACGAGCACAAGCAGGGGGAGCATGAGAGGGAGAAGCAGGCTCCCTGCTGAGCAAGGAGCCTGATGCAGGGCTCCTTCCCAGAACCCTGGGATCATGATCTGAGCCAAAGGCAGGCACTTAACCAATTGAGGCATTGGCATCCCCAGTGTTTCATTTCTTAAAACAATATCTAGACCCATACAATATTTTTTTAAGTTTTTTTAAAATAAAAAAAAAACTTTTTTTTTTTTTTAGTAATCTTTATACCCAACATGGGACTCAAACTCACAACCCAGAGACCAAGAGTCGCATGCTCTTCTTCTTTTTAATTTTTATTTATTTATTTATTTTTTTACAAAATTTTATTAGAAAGAGAATGAGAGAGCGAAGAAGAGAGAGTGCAAGTGGAGGAGGGGAGGGAAGGGACAGAGGGAGAGGGAGAGAATCTTAAGGAGGCTCCACTGAGCCTGGAGCCTGACTTGGGCTCAATCTTACGACCCGGAGATCATGACCTGAGCTGAAATCAAGAGTCAGACGTTCAATGGACTGTGCCACCCAGGTGCTCCTTCTATCCTTTCTTAAAGATTTTTTTTTTCTTTTAAGTAATCTGTACACACAATGTGGGGCTCCAACCCACAACCTCTGGTTCTGGCATTCAATGTCCATTTCTCGTTGCCAATATAAAGCACTGCTATCAAGCTTTTATGCGTGTTATGTCCAGACCCACATATATACAAATTAAAGTATTATATGAATCACTTACCTTTGAAAACATTTTTTAGCTGGTATGTATTGTGAATACTGAACTTTTTCATGAGTACTTCTGGAATTACGAATTTGAACACAGAGGAGAAGCAAGAAAATTGTGTCTCAGCGGTACTGGGAAATATATAATACCATCATCATAAGCAAGAATTTACTGCATTCCTGCTATCTGAGAGGAAACACTCAACAAGTTTATGTGTCTCTTCTTATGCGTCCTCGGGGAAGGACCCGGCACAATTTACTGGGGCTGGGACCCCCGTCTATGTGAGCAACACCACACAGTATAAGGTGCCTTTGATTCCCACCAGCTGTTATACCTGGGAGGTTAATAGGGAGCAGTTGCTGCCCGACCAGGTACAGGGTTCAGACTTGGGAACAGGCACCCCCACCCCACCTGCATGAGCCCACAGACTCACAGACCGCAGCAAGTCTCCTCCCACCCTTCGATCTGAGCTCTCCCTTTCAATAGTCAGCAAGTATGGAAGTCTATGAATTTCCACTCAGAACTAATGGCAAACATGGAGATAAACAAATGATAAACAAAGGAAATTTTGTGTCATCGATATTAAATTTTGTAAAACTGCACTACCAAAATAACACACCAGTCATGCCTAAATGGTTTTCCAAATTATTTTCAAAATTCAAAGAAGATACTTCAGACTCTAAACAATAGTTGTGCTGGTTCTAATGGCAAATGGAACTGCGTGGCTATTAAAAGAGACCACCTCTTCTGCTATTTTATTTTATTTCATTTTATTTTTTAAAGATTTTTTAAATTTATTTGACAGAGAGAGAGAGCGCACAATCAGGGGGAGCCGGAGAGGGAGAAGCAGACTTCCCGCTGTGGGGCTTGATCCTAGGACCCTGGGATTATGGCCTGAGCTGAAGGCAGATGCTTAACGGACTGAGCCCCCCAGGTGCCCCATCTTCTGCTATTTTAAACAAATTTACCACTAAGCAGTTGTCAAACTTTGAGGCTGCTAGGAACTAAATAAAGGCTGCAGCCAAATGCCGCTACAGGCCACTCCCTGCCCCTCCCCTCTTACATCCTACCAACCCAGCGGATTATCCCGCTGCAAAAAACCCCGGCTCTCCAGGCTTAACTCGGCCCCCTGCCTTCCTCAGGTGGCCTACTTTCTTTTAGGCACACATGTAAGCACACATGCTTGCACTGAGGTCCCCCTTCATTTTGGGTGACTCACCCGAAGTTTTTATAACACTGTAGGCGCCAGCCATTCAGTTACTCAGAGTGGTTTCACCCTCCAGATTTCCCCAAGGGTTTATGTTGCAGACTTTACAGGGCTTTGCGGGAACATCCAAACCCATCTAAGGAACTGGTTGCATACCCACAGATTGAGGCTTCTGGTGTGAGTGGAGGAATTATAGATAGGACTGTCCTAAATATCTTTCCTCTAGGCACACTGCTGCTGGTAAGTTTTCGAAATACTCCCATCCTGAGTGTGTGGGTGCGCGCGCGCGAGTGCTGTTGTGTTCAATATTGTTTTGCTTTGCTTTTCCTTTTTTTTTTTTTTTTTTTTCCAAATTGAGAGCATTCCAGAGCCTTGGGGCCAGGGGTGGAAGGGATGAGAAGAGAGAAGGGTAAGTAAGTCCTGTAAATGCTGGTAAATATTTCATCCTGGGGCACTGTGAAGGAATACTTATTCATGGTTGAACATAAACTGTGACCTCTCCCCGTCCTGGGGATCCCACACTGGCCATCTTCTCTTCATCCCTCTCCCCACGTCCTCAAATCAATGCACAAGGACCCTATCCCTGTCTCGATTTGGAGAAGAATCGTTCTCATTGTGATCATTGTGCGTGGGAACAAAAGAACATATGGATCAAAGGTTTAGGGTCTTCAGCCCCACCGCGATCACATGACCACCCAGCTCAAAGGAGGTAACTGTCAACAGAAGTGCTGGTCGGTCGGAAGCTTCTGGCCTTTCACGGAGAGTCCCTGTGGTTACCTAGAAACAGTCGCCTCTCGTCATTTACATTGTTTTGCACTGTGCTGCCAACAGTCCTTGGGGAGATTCCGTGTTTAGCCATTTCAGGTTGTATGCTTCATGAAAACATCCTTTTCTTTCTGTTTTGGTCTTTCTGAAACTTACAGTCCTGCATCCTTCCATCCCCCAAATTAATTTTAGGTTTCCTTGAGAACTTTACAATCAGTGGCCTCACGTTCCAAAATCCTGTTGGTGGTTTTATTGTCATCATTTTTACATGAGTTAATATTTTACATGATGTAAATGTAAATATTTACAGGTCTTTTTCTGGCCTTGGAAGTGTTTCTGTGTTCCTCATATGGCTCTTGCAAAAGTCCCAAGTTAGCTCTTAGGACTTTTACCTTGCGTTGCTATTATTGATGGCCCTTTCTATGATCTTTTCTAACTGCTGTTGTCTGTATGTGATGACCACCCAATAATATTGCTGAAATGGCCTTCTTGCCTTAAAGGAGAGAGGAGGGCTTTGCTCTGCTTTTATGCCTGCTTTTAAAAATTGAAAGAGGGAAGAGTTTGAATGTGGTGAGCTAGAGGTCGCAGGAGGGACACCCTTGGGTTAAGTGCATCAAAGCCCTGCAGCTGTAAGCAGAGGGCCCTGCAGAGTAAGGAGAGTGGAGTGGGAGGTCAGCTGTGGTCCCCAAGCCTCCAAGGCCACAAACATTCTTGTCTCTTTTCAAGTCGTCCTCATCGTCCTCATGGAAGGAGGTCTCACATACCCCCTTGCTTCCATATCAGGGATGCGAGCACTGGAGGGCGTTCTCATTAGATACTTCTCTCTTCTGTGGCTGCACATTTCTCGCATATTTCTTTTCACGCTGTTCTTAGCTAAGGTGGAGGGTTGCTGGTCACCCTTTCGTGTCAGTGCCCTTTAAGGCTGAAGGTTCCCCGTAGAGGCTGGCACTGGTGCACTGAAGGAAAGGGGGTGCTAGGGATGCACTTACTGCATGTTTGCAAGGTGCCAAGGGCTGTGCTTTCCATGCACGGCTCACTTAATCCCCCCAACAACCCTATGGGAAATTACTAGTATTTTCCTCCCAATTCTACATGGGAGAAAACTGAGGCCCAGAGAGATGAATACACTGTCCGAGGTCACACAGCTGGTTAGTGGGAACCCCAAGACTTGAACCCGTGCATTTTGGTCTCTGTCATATAATATCCTTTTGTGGTAGTGGAAGAAAAAAGACCGAAAATGTACCTCAATCAAATGGGAATCGTTTCTTTTATTAAACTGGTGTGAGAGCCACCGTGAGCCGTGTCGTTAGTTGCCCGTGTCCAGCAGCAGTGCCTTCAGAAACTGCCGCAGTGTCTACGCCCAGAGCATGTCCTTCCCAGGCCACTCCCAGCAATGGCTGTGCCTGCAGGAGAGCTGGACCCAGGCCATTTCTGTCCACTGTGGGACTCCTCCAGTTTCTGTCCTGGGGCTCCGCATGGGCCTGGCTGCGGTCTCCTCAGAGCTGCAAGAGCCAAGGCTCTTCCTATCCAATCCTCTTTCCTACCACTCTCCCTGCATAGGACTCAGAAGTTCTCCCCAACATGAGGCTCAAACTCACAACCCCTGAGGTCAAAAGTAGCACATTCTACCAACTGAGACAGCCAGGCAGCCCTGTAATGTCGCCTTTCTCCTTTTTCTTTGTGTTGGAGTTAGCTTTGTTGGATATTCACCTAGCCCCTTGTGGTAGGCAAAATAATGGCCCCCAAAGATGTCCATGTCTTAATCCCCAGAACTTGTGAGTTGTGTTCGATAACTATCGGGAATTAAGGTTGCAGACACAATTGAGGTTGCTGATCAACCGGCCTTGAGATGAGGAGACTCTGCTGGCCTATTTGGGCAGGCCCAACACCGTCACAAGGGTCCTTTTATGTAAGAGAGGGGGGCTGGACAGTGAGAGAGCAGGAGATGTGGTAATGAAAGCAGAGGTCAGAGTGAGGTGATGGCTGACTTTGAAGATGGAAGGCAGCCATGAGCCAAGGCATGTGGGCAGCCTCCAGAAACTGGAAAAGCCAAGGAAATGGATTCTCCATTGTTTCTTTTTTCTCAGGTGGCCTGACTGCCTGTTGCTTCTAGCTTGGCCTTTGTTTCAAGTAATCTTGTTTTGGCCTTGAACTTTGTCCTGTTGAAGTTTACTCCTGGAATTTTCTTTCAGTCATCAGAATGCAGAAAATTAAGACGGATTTTTCAGGTGACAGTCTGCTCAGGCAATGAGATATGGTCGAAAGTTGGCATTTTATGGGCCCAATAATATTCCTGCACATACTTGCTTTCTGGATGGAAACAGCAGGGCAGACTGACAGCATGCCAAGTACATTGTGCCTAGCATTTCCCATGAGTGCCAGGCAGACTTACAGCCAAATTGGACCAGTCTCTAAATACCTCCTTCTCGTTAAATAAAATTGAGAGAGGAAAAAAAAAATAATGAAAACTCTATCCATAGGAAAAGGGAACGTGTTTGTGTATAATAACAAAGGACTGATTTTTTTGTGGCAATTGAAGAGAGCAGAGAGGTTTGTTACTATATATAATGGGTTGAATTTTGTCCTCCACAAAATTCAGTTAAAATCCTAATCCCCAGTGCCTCAGAATGTGACCGTTTTTGGAAATAGAATCATAGCAGATGCAATTAATTAAGATGAGGTCCTATTACAGGGAAATGGGCTCCTTATCTGGTGTCCTTATCTGGTAAGTTCTGGTATCTTTATAAAAAGGGGACATTTGGAGACAGATACTTCCAGGGAAAATGCCATGTGAAGAAGGCAGGAATCTAAAAGCAAAGGAATGTCAAATATTACCAACAAAATGACCAGAAGCTAGGAGAGAGAGATGGAACAGATTATGCCTCGTGGTCTTCAGAAGGAGCCAAACTTGCTAATACCTTACTCTGGGCTTCCAGCCTCCAGAGTTCTGAGACAGTACATTTCCACTGTTTAAGCCGCGGAGTTTGTGGTACTCTGTATGGCAGCCCTAGCAAACTAAGACAACTACTATTTAAAGAGGTTTAAGTGTAGAATGAAACTTTATGGAAGTACTCAGGGGATTTCAACTTTGTGATCATTTCCCATGTGGCTAAAGAGATTTAGTTTTTGTTTGTTTATTTAAATAACAAGTTTTTAAAAAGATTTTCTTTTTAAGTAATCTCTATACCCAAGGTGGGGCTCGAACCCACCAACTGAAGATCAAGGGTTATACACTCCACTGACTGAGCCAGCCAGATGCCCCAAGAGATTTAGTTTTGTTCATCAAGAGGGAAGTGGTTACTGTGGAAGATAGTATGGAGATTCCTCAAAAAATAAAAATAGAAATACTATACAATCCAGTAATTCTGTTACTGGATATTTACCCAAAGAAAACAAGAACACTAATTTAAGAAGATATATGCACCCCTATGTGTATTGCAGCATTATTTACAAGAGCCAAGATATGGAAGCCAAGATGTCTATCGCCAAGTGGATAAAGAAGATGGGATGTATATATGCATTGAAATATTACTCAGCCATAAAAAGAATGAGATCTTGACATTTATGACAACATGGATGGACCTAGAGAGTATTATGCTAAGTGAAATAGGTCAGACAGAGAAAGACAAACACCGTATGATTTCATTTATATGTAGAACCTAAAAAACAAAACAAAAGAACAAAGCAGAAACAGACCCATAAATACACAGAACAAAATGGGTGAAGGAGCATGGGAGACAAGGCTCCCAGTTATAGAATGAATAAGTCACAGGAATAAAAAGTACAGCACAGGGAATATAGTCAGGGGTATTGTAATAGTGTTGTATGGTGACACAGGGTAGCTCCCCTTGTGGTGAGCACAGCATAACAGAGTTGTTGAATCATTTGTTGTACACTTGAAACTAATGTAATGCTATGTGTCAACTGTACTCCAATAAAAAAGAGGGGAGTATTAAGTAGGAGTATACTTATTTTGTATTCATACTTTGTGCTATGTACCAATGAAAAAGCCTGAAGTATAATTATATTTACATATGCTAATTTAGAAACATATTGAAAATATATTATGTGATAAGTAAATTGTAGCATACAACATATAGCATGATTCCATTTATCTAAGAAAAAACCCAGTATATTTGTAAATACATATACACACTGGTACTGAACAAGGTCTGAAACTTTACATGCATCCTAAGATAAGAACCTCAGGCCATTTCTCAGTCGTCTAAGTATCTATCACATCCAGAGGAGAAAAACAAACCCTAGTTTTATATATTGATATATTATACCAGTCAGCGGTCACTTGCCATGAAGAGGAAAGGGAGAAGAGAGAGAGAAGCTGAATAGAGATCTTCACATTTTACTCTTTATACATCCTTATTTTATTTTTTAAATTATTATTTTTGGGGGGCGCCTGAGTGGCACGGTCGTTAAGCATCTGCCTTCGGCTCAGGGTGTGATCCCGGCGTTCTGGAATCCAGCCTCACATCAGGCTCCTCCGCTATGAGCTTGCTTCTTCCTCTCCCACTCCCCCTGCTTGTGTTCCCTCTCTCGCTGGCTATCACTCTCTCTGTCAAATAAATAAATAAAATCTTTAAAAAAATTATTATTTTTTAAGTAGGCTCCATGCCCAATGGGGGGCTTGAACTCAAAATCCTGAGATCAAGAGTTGCACGCTCCACCAACTGAGCCAGCCAGGCAACCCTATACATTTATATTTTAGAAAATTTCAATGAAAATGTCTTTTTCAGAATTTCATTGGTACAACGTTATGGAAGACAATCTGTCAACATCTTTTGAAATCCTAAGGGCAGGGCTCCTGGGTGGCTCAGTTGGTTGAGCATCCAACTCTTGGTTTAGGCTCAGGTGGTGATCTCTAGGTCATGCCCACCTGTGCACTCCACACTCCTGGCGGAGTCCTCTTGGGACTCGCTCTTCCCCTCCCCATGCTCACATGCTTTCTCTTTCTAAATCAATCAATCAATCTTTAAAAAAATGAAGCCCTAAGGGTACATGTCCTCCTGTCCTTTAAGCCATGTATAAGAATTTACCTTGCAGATACACTTGCACACTTGCACATGTGCACAATAAAATAATTTCAAAGTTATTTTTATGTATTCATCTTAGTTATCTATTGCTGCATAACAAACAAGCACCGACTTAGCGGCTTAAATAACACACATTCATTATCTCATGCGCTATGGGCCAGAGACAGCTCAGCTGGATCTTCTGCTTTGGAATCTTTCATGAGGCTGCAATCAAAGTATCAGCCTGGGCCGGAGTCTCATCTGAGGCTCGGCTGGGTCAGGATCTGCTTCCAAATTCAGAGTGGTCAGCAGGGATTAGTTTCCTGCAGATGTCAGACTGAGGGCTTCAGCTCCTTGCCAGCTGTCAGCTAAAGTCTGTTTTCAGTTCCTGGCCATGTGGGCTTTCCCATAGGGTGGCTTACTTCATCAAATTCAGCAAAAGAGAGAATCAATAGAGTCTGTGAGCAAGAAAGCAGTTGCAATATTATGTGATGTAGTTATGGAAGTGACATTTCATGTCCTTATTTGCATCCTATTGAGGTTGGAAGCAAGCCACAGGTTCTGGCTATACTCAAGGAGAAGGGATTACACAGGAGTGTGAATCCTAGGAGGTAGGATAAATATAAGTAATTATATATACATATATACTCATATATACAGCCTGCCACAGTATAGAACTCATAGAGTTGATAAAATAAAATAACATAAATATTTATTCTATTTGAAGGATTTGGATTTAACTTTGATTTCTTTTAGATAGATTTTGTTTTGTTTGTTTGAGGTCATAGGTGTTTAGGTTGCAAGGACCAAGAACTTATTGTTTTAATGTAATATGCAACTGTATGTTCCAAATGGAGGACCAAAATGTTCAGGATAAAACTACCCCACCTTGTTAAGAAGAAATGAAAACTGAGCTTCAAGCTTTGGAGTAAGCAGTTGTCACACGGGATCCTTGCATTCTGTCAAGAAGTTTTCACTAACAATCATTAACTGGGAATCTGACTCTCCCCACCTTCCCCTCCCTGATTTTATATATTTAATATTAAAACATACACACACACACATATATATGTATTTGTTATCTGTTTTGTTTTGTTTAATAGTATACATTTGACAGTGTTGGATATCAGTTTATGGAGAGATCTTTCGTTTTTTAAGTGGCCACATAGTATTGTAATAAGTTGAACCATATAAAATTGTCACTTTTTGAGGTTAAAATGGTCAAATAATAGTTTCATGTGTATTCCGTGAAAGGGAAGTATATACAAAATGAGCTCCAAAGGCTGAGGGACCATAAGAGGGAAGAAAAAGGCCAAGAAGTCCAGCTTGACAAGAAATGGCTTATTAAGGGAACTTACAGACAGAAGCACGTCTTGGGCTCTGCAAAACCGGTAGATCTCCTCCACTCCACCTCCCTTAACAGCTACTCTTTGTAGCCCTGGAGGCTGGGAGTAAGTGTTGGGGGACCTGGGGGGGGGATGCTAAAGAATAGGTGTGTGTCTTAGTCATATCTCCAGTGCAGATCAAGGAGGTTATGCCCCTAGGGTGTGCTTAAGGGTACGGTTATACAAAAGGAAAGAATGTGGGAAGGGGCCTGTGCTCAAGGAGGTTTCAGGTCACAGCATAGTCATCATGGTGTATTTGTCCAAGATGGCCTTAGTTTGGTTCACACAGTATAGTTCAATCTAACATAAACGAATTGCAATTTACTTAATCAATTTGCCATTGATTGAAGTTGTTTCTAATTTTTTGCCAACATAAACAATGTTGCTATTAATAACTTTGTATGGGGGCGCCTGGGTGGCTCAGTCGTTAAACATCTGCCTTCGGCCCAGGGCGTGATCCCAGAGTCCTGAGATCGAGCCCCACATCAGGCTCCTCCACTGAGAGCCTGCTTCTTCCTCTCCCATTCCCCCTGCCTGTGTTCCCTCTCTCATTGGCTGTCTCTCTCTGTCAAATAAATAAATAAATAAAATCTTAAAAAAAAAAAAAACTTTGTATGACTTTCTATGTGTCCTTGTACTGATAAGTCTGAAGGATAAAAATAGAGAACTCCCAAGTTAAAGGGTGTGGATATTTTAAATTTTGCTAAAATAAACTGCCAACTTGACTTCCATTGAGGTTATACCAATTTATACTCCCACTAATGTTACCTGAGCGTTGTTTTCTGGAGACTTCTGCAGCATAGTATACATTTTTTCCTTACACCATATTGAGACACAAACATTTTTAGGACTTGCCCAGAATTAGATCTAGAAGCAGAGCTGGGAGTCAGCTCAAGAATTTTAGATTTCCATCATTTCTTTTCATCATTTAATTTAGGGTTTCATTTCCCACACCTGTTTTTTGTTACATCAAAGTTTACCTCAAGCTAACACCTTCCAGGTGGGCTTCCCAGATAACCAGACCTACATTCACCTTTCATCTTTCTAATGTCTTACATGAAGAAGTCTAATTTCTTTGGTTGTTGTTCTCATTGATTTCTAAGGGTTTCATGGTGTAATACTAAATCCCTGCTTGTTGAAGGCTAGTACTCTGTCAGGGTCTCCCCACCCTGCTTCCTCAGCCCCAAACAAAGTCCAGGGCATCTGACACAGTATCAACAGTTATTTGTTTATTGTTTAATTAAGTCATTTCTAAATGTATCATTCTATGAGGGAAAAAAAAAGATGTCATAATATTCATTGGGTACCTGTTACATGCCAAGTATCGCGTGGTGCTGGGCAGTATCCAGTATGTCACGTAATTTATTCTTCATGGTAACCCTAGAAATAGGTAACCCTTCTTCAACAAGTGAAGAGAAAAAAACATGAAGTGATGAAGCAATCTTCTCAAAGCAACCCAGAGTAAGACGTGGCAGAATTAGTATTCAAACCAGTCATCCCTGACTCCAACAGCAGTGCTTGCCCACATCATGGGGGCTGCCTCCTAGGGCCAGGACTAGGAGGTAAGTGGGACTGGTGAGGCTTTTTGTCTAGGGTGCAAAATATAATGGAGTACCAACAAACTCAGTAGTCAAGATAAATAATATATTTTTTAAAGATTTTATTTATTCATTTGTCAGAGAGAGAGAGAGCACAAGCAGGGGAAGCAGCAAGCAGAGGGAGAAGCAGGCTCCCAGCTGAGTAAGGAGCCTGACCTGGAACTTGATCCCAGGACCCTGGGATCATGGCCCAAACTGAAGACAGCCACTTAACTGACTGAGCCACCCAGGTGTCCCAAGATAAATAATATTTTAATGCAATATTTTTTAAAAAATCAAAATTAATGCAAGACAATCCCTGATACACAAAACATCAAATTTATCAATGAAGACATTATCATTCTTCACTGATTTTCCTTTTGCCTCAGGCTCCAATATAGCTTCCCATAGTACTGTTGCTGATTCTGTCTTTAGTTAAAATCCTTAATAAGTGGGGTGCCTGGCTGGCTCAGTTGGTAGAGCATGTGACTCTTAATCTCGGGGTCCCAAGTTCAAGCCCCACATTGGGTGTGGAGCCTACTTAAGATTAATAATAATAATAATAATAAAGAAATAAAAAAAGATTTTTCAAACTGGGAGGGGCACCTGGGTGGTACAGTCGGTTAAGCAGTTAAGCATTGGACTCTTAATTTCAGCTCAGGTCATGATCTCAGGGTCATGGGATCGAGCCCCACATCAGGCTCAGCACGGAGTCGGCTTGTCCCTCTTCCTTTGCACCTCTCCCCACCCCCCCAGCTCACTCAAAGAAAGAAAGAAAGAAAGAAAGAAAGAAAGAAAGAAAGAAAGAAAGAAAGAAAAGAAAAGAAAGAAAAAGAAAAGAGTGGCATCTGGGTGGCTCAGTTGGTTAAGCATCTGACTTTGGCTTGGGTCATAATCTCGGGGTCCTGGGGTGGAGCTCCACGTCCTGCTCCCTGCTCAGCAGGAAGTCTGCTTCTCCCTCTGCCCCTCCCCCTGCTCACACACACTCTCTCTCTCTCAAATAAATGAAATCTTTAAAAAAATAAAAATAGAAGCACACTGGGAATAGAGTACATGGGTGTAATTCCACTTCTCACTGCTATCTCTGTGCTAAATAATTTGGGACGTACAAGAGAGTAAGATGGTTCAACACTTTTAATAACTTCTCTGTCTCCAATAGACTGAGTGACAGATGTCTAGATACTTCTGATGCCCACACTGATCCCAGCTCGGACAGTAAACTCGGGGATGCCTTTCCCTTCACATTTTTAAATAGATTTTATTTTTAAGGAAACTCTACACCCCACATGGGGACTAACTCAAGACCCTGAGATCAAGAGCCACATACTCCACCAACTGAGCCAAGCAGGTGCCCCCTCCCCCTTTGGATGGCACTTGGCGGGGGGAGTTGGGGGGTGGAGAATACCCAAGTTTTCCCTGTCCATCCTCCGCATTATTTTAGACATTTTGATCCTGTCTTCTCCCACCTACAGATTTGTCCTTCTGGCCCAACCTTCCAAATCTTTCTAGATGCTCCAGATACACCCTTCTCTATTTCCCTGGCTATTTCAGTCATCTGTCTCTGGAGCTTTTCCAACTCCATAACCTTTCTTGGGGTATAACATATGGTACTGTACACAGAGTAGTTGTTGATTTTCACATGCTATTGTCACTATGCAAAACAATGTATAGGATTCTGGAGTGCTAGTAATGTGCCATACAGATTTAACCTGGCCTAACTCCCCTCAATGTACATATTGGACACATTGGGACTTAGTCAAAGTCACTCTGGAAGCTGATGGCAGGATCTGTCCATTTCCCCTTCACTGCAAAGAAAGAATATCAGTCCATATTCTGTTCTTGAGATGAAGTCCTGATCTAGTTCTTCTTAAAGAGTAAAGGAGCAAAAGCAGTAGCAATTTGCACTGTGTACTTGGGCCTAGAGTTTGGCCTTTCCTTCTTTCATAGAGGTAAGTTCATGAGAATATCAAAGGGCACACAAGAAGGATTGGCATTGTCTTGTATGTATCATTCTAGCTATGGTTCTAGGTGGTAGTGTTTCATTTCCAATACCCTTCTTTGATGACACCCAAATTTTGCCAAACTTTTTAGAGAAAGCGTACATTGGTCCCTATCTTAAGGGAGTGGTCTCTAGCTACTCCGAACTTCCTTTCGCTGGCCAAGATGTGTTTTATCTAATGGTCAGTGTTACTCAGTATGTGACCTCAGAAACCTGGCCTGGAATGATGTGCAATCTGAATATTTTGCCAGTTGTATGAATATAAGAATGTATAGATTAGGTAAGAGATAGTTAACATTTCCTAGAGGCTGGTCAAAGAGGAAAGAGTTCAGGAGATGTTTACTCTCTGTAAAATTGTTGCATTTACCACTATTTTGAAGGGGAAGGTGTGAGAAGAATAGATAGTCAGCAAAAAGTTAAAAGCCTTATATCTATCAGTGGCTTAAATGTCTTATGGGCTCAGGCCTGTAATATAAATGAATGAAGTTTACTGTGGATTTGTAGGAGCAGTGGAGAACTCTAGAAAACCTGCCTATTCTAAAGGGGGCAGACAATATTCAGTGTCGGCCAGTTGTCACCACATGGGAAGGGAGGTCCCAATGTTTGTAGATCTAATTTTTCAAGAGAATTCAGAAATCTGAAATGTTATATGAAATTATTTAATTTTTAAATGCTGGCAACAAATCCAAATTGGGAGGGAAGAAGAAGAGGAAACATGAAAGAGAACTGCATGCAGGCCCAGCAGAGCAATGATACAACCCAGGGTTTGCCAGTTTGTCACTGTTGCTTTATGCAGACTTCTTGTCTTTTCCTAACAATTCAGGAAATGTTTGGGAACTTAGTTCAAGAACTATATCATATGCGGTCAGAATTTCCATTGCCCTGCCAGTTCTTTAAATCAATTCATACAGTTTTTATTGAGCACCTAACATGTGCAAAGTTATCATTGCATCTTACTTAAAATGAAATATGTTAACAATTAATTCCATGAAACAGAGATATAACTTCCATAGTGGTCCAAATGACTCTGAGATACATACTTAATTTCAGCTACTTATAAAAAATACGATCAAATATAAAGAGAATTATTTTTAGAAACCTACAGGAGCACTACAATCCACCTCTGAATTTAAAAGGTTAATGGGAAAGTTTCAGAACATAAGGCATCCCTGTGTTTAAAAGTAACACTTCTTAAAAGAATCCAAGGGCAACCATCCTGAAAATCTTCTCATTGGAGGCAATTTTGACTTCTGAATGGCTTCTAGCCCAACAGAGGTTATCTATGACACCAAGCAGTACCCAAGTTCATACTAATTCCAAAAGGAAAAAAGAAAAGTTGGGAATCTTGTCATCTGATTGGGTGAGAAGTCACTAAACAATTCAACCCGGCTCAGGTTACCAATTGCTCGTGACTACATTTTAATATAAAAGTGTTAAACAATATACATTGTATCCTGTTTCCCACAGGAGATTTACATCGCTTTTGTCACTTTTCCCCCCTTATTTTTTTTCCCAGCCTTCCTCTGTACTCGCCTCTCTCCCAGTCTACAGTTTTTGTACATTTAAGGTATGCCTACTTCTGTTTCCACTATTTCTTCTGCTCTTCATCAGGGTCGGACTTTTCAAAAATTAAAACTTCTCTGCTGTCTCAGAGATTCTCCAGACCCCTTACACTCCCATCCCAAGGCCCACGCCCTCCCACCCCCCAGCCCCGTTCTAGAACCTGGACTCCTCTCTCACGCTCCAACCCTTATCTCTTGGCCTAAAATGCCCTTAAAGTCTCCTCGCCGTCTGCGTACCTCCCCCCACCCACGTTCTTTCCCTGGCGGGCAGCCTCAGCCGTTCCAGAAATTGACGAAGAAGTTGCAAAGAGAGTGCCACTTCTCAGCACAGTAGGTCTCCGTGAGCTTCGCGTTCTCGTCCAACCCGTCGGGATCCGGCCCTGTCCCCAGGGGTCGCTCCTCTTCTGGGTCCGAGGCCACCTTCCTCTTGCCCGCTTTGGTCTTCTCAGAGGGCTTCCCTCTGGGAGACTTGCTCGCGGGAAGTCGGGCCCCTCCGGCGGGGGCGGGAGCAGGCTCCCGGAGCCTCTCCCGGCTCCTGGCCTGGGGCTCGGGATCCCGGGGGAAGCCGGCCGCAGTGGGGCGCACGGGTGAGGACCCCTGGGGCACCAGGCGCAGCTCGGCACCGTGGCCCTTCTTGCCTGCGCACAGACGAGCCTTGAGCGGAGCGGGGTCCTGGCACGGCCGCCGCTTCTTGCGCAGCCCGCCCAGCACCTGCTTCCAGTAGTGCGCGCTGCGGACGGCGTAGGCGGCGCAGCGCTCCGGCTCCCCGCGGTAGGCGCACCGCTGGAGCGCCCCGGCCGGGTCCTGGCAGCTCAGCGCCAGCTCGCTCCCCGCTGCGGGCCCTGGGGCGCGCAGCACGAGCTGCCAGCTACACGCGTGCCGTTCGGGGCTGACGAAGCGCCCGGACGAGCCGCCCGCGGGACCCGAGGCCGGCTCTGCCGCGCTGCCTGCCGCGCCCTTGTCTCTCCGGGCGGCCACGAGGAGACAGCCCCCCAGCAGCAGCAGGAGCAGCAGCGAGAGCGACGCTTGCAGCCTCAGAGGACTCATGGTCCGCGGGTCTGTGCTCAGATCGGGTCTTCCGGACGCCTGGGCGCTTCAGTGGCGGCTGGGCCAGGAGAGCGGCATCCCTCGGACCTGGGGACAGAGGCAGAGACTGCTGCTGCAAAGGCGTCTACGAATTACCCTTCCCGTGCCGTCTACGGTTCCCGTACGCTGGTTTCCAGGGGGTAGCAGCAGCCTGAGAGAGACCCTCTGAGAAAAATCGCTTACTGTCCAAATAATCCTTTTGTATCTTTTTGAAACCCAGTGCAATGACAAAGACAAAGCGATTCCTGAAAATTGCCACTTCCATCCCCTCCTTTTTTCACCCTCTAGTATACTATCTACAAAATAATTTCAGATTCTTCTTGGGAAACATGCATTTTTACTGCACTTTGAACTTACCGAGTTCTAGGAGAGGTGGTGGAGTCTTATTGGGGTAGAAGGAATGACTGCATGAGAGATTAGTCCGTTTTCGCTGGCTCCCAGTGAATGAACGTGTTATGAATGGGACAGGAGGGGCCTTCCCCACTCTCTGCCCCTCCCAGACTTCTCTCACCCTGGGAGGTTTCCCACCACCACAGCCACCACCACCACACACACACACACACACACACACACACCCCCAAATGTATGAGAGAAGTGAATCACGCATATTTTAACAGATCATTCTTTTCTTTCTGTTTACGTATTAATCATCCCAACATGAAGTTAAACAGAAAGATCTAAGTTTTTAAGAGTTAAACAAAAATTTCATGTTAGAAACAAAACAACTGTTTTGTTTTCTAAACCAGGCACTGCACTGTCTTCATATCATTCTGAGTTCTGTGTTCTCACCCGGCACTTTGGTAGTCTTCTTAATCCTAATCATGTAATCTTAATCCTAGTAACTGTTAACTACAAATAGAAATAGGCCCTCGTTTATTTTTTTTAATTTTTTTCTAAAGATTTTATTTATTTATTCAACAGAGATAGAGACAGCCAGTGAGAGAGGGAACACAAGCAGGGGGAGTGGGAGAGGAAGAAGCAGGCTCATAGCGGAGGAGCCTGATGGGCTCGATCCCATAACGCCGGGATCACGCCTGGAGCCGGAGCCGAAGGCAGAAGACAGATGGCAGACGCTTAACCGCTGTGCCCCCCAGGCGCCCCTAGGCCCTCGTTTATTAATACACCATAGGGCCCTGCAGTTCACCCAGGGGTGGGCATTTGGGTTTGGGATTATTTTTAGGTGTTATAAATCAATTACAAACTGCTTGCAAAGATTAGAAGTTAAAAAATAATTTGTTTGGATTAAAGTTACAAGATAATATTGCCAATTCAAATGGTGTAATCTTTAAGAGTTACTGTGTTCTTGAATCTTGAGAATTTTATATTTAAGCAAAGCTTAAAATATTCCATCATCTTTTTAAAAAATGTTCTCAGTAACAAATGTTTTCCTTTCACTTCAAGAGTTTTTATACTACTTTACAATTGTTTTATACACGTGAGTACATTCCTAAAATAATTACCCAAGATGTCAAGAAGTCGCACTATATTTCCTAATGTTTTGTTGCAGACTGTATTTTCTGTTACTGGACTCATTTTTGACATTGTATTTGAACAGTTTTAACTTGATTACTACTATATAAACCAAAATATTTCTGAATTAGGAGGATGTATTTAAATATATATTAGCATATATTAAATATATAGCAGTGTATATTGACCTAAGAAAGGAAATTTTTACTTCTCTGGTGAGATTAGGAAGATTAAATGATTTACAGATGTCACACATCATTTAGTGATAAAGCCACATGCCACCTGACTCAGTGACCAATAATCTTTACATTTCAAGGGTGCCTGGGAGGCTCAGTCGGTTAAGCGTCTCCCTTTGGCTCGGGTCATGATCTCAGGGTCCTGGGATAGAGCCCTGCATCGGGCTCCCTGCTTAGCAGGGTGTCTGCCTCTCCCTCTCTCCACTCATGCTTGCTCTCTCTCTCTGTCTCTCTCAAATAGATAAATAAAATCTTTAAAAAAATAATCTTTACATTTCAGCTTTGTATTATACTATCACTTTCAAAGTTAGTTATGTTTTGGTTACATCAGTCTGATTTGTAATGAAAAGTACCTATGAAGTTAACAAATATTAGTGTAAGTTTCATAAACAAGAGTAGCTTACTAATGTACTTCAAAGACGGAAACCTCCTGTTTCCCAGAAAACTGTCTTTGTAGGAGTGAAGCACCGATGGATGAGGATAGTTAGAGGCTTTTGTCTGTTGCTCCGGCTTTACTTCCTGTTATCAGCCACGGAGCTGAATTGGAAGAGTTTTTCAGCTAAAGAGTGACATCTTGTGACATTGAGCCCTAATTACAATGAAAAAGTTCAGTATCTGGAAAGTCATAATCACTAGGAGAGATATTCCAGAGACCGAGCTTTCTGTCGGAAACATTGTTCCCCAAGGAAAAGGGACACACAGATGTGCTTTGCCATGCCAGAAAGAGGTATGTCTTACCACAAGTTACATTTTACTTTAAGACTTTACTTATTTATTTTGAGAGAGAGCTCGTGAGCACAATCCGGAGGAGGGGGGCAGGGGCAGAGGGAGAGGGAGAGAGAGAATACCACACAGACTCCACGCTGAGCACAGAGCCCAACGCGGGCTCAAGCTCACCACCCTGAGATCATGACCTGAGCTGAAATCAAGAGTCCAGCGCTCAACCCACTGAGCCACCAAGGTGCTCCCCACAAGTTACTTTTTATAAACCGTGGTAAAATACACGTATCACAAAATTTGCCATTTTAACCATTCTTGAGAGTACAGTTCAGTGGCATAAGTACATTCACACTGTTGTGCAGCCATCACCACCATCCAGCTCCAGAACATTTTTTATCTTCCAAATGTACCCATTAAAGAGTAACTCCTCGTGTCTTCCTTCCTCCACCTCCTGGTAACATCATTCAACATTCTGTTTCTATGAATTTGACTACTCTAGGCACCTCATAGAAGTGCATTCATGCAGTTTTTGCCCTTTTATGACTGGCTTATTTCACTCAGCATGTCTTCAAGGTTATTGCATGTTGTAGCGTTTGTCAGAATTTTCTTCCTATTTAAGGGTGAGTAATATTCCACTGTATGTATTCACCATATTTTGTTTATCTATTAACCTCTCAACGGGCTTTCGAGTGGCTTCCACCTTTTGGCTCTTCTGAATATTGCTGCTCTGAATATGGCTGTACAAATACCCGTTTGAGTTCCTGCTTTCAATTCTTTTGAGTATTTACCCAGAGTGGAATTAGTGGGTCATATGGTAATTTTATTTTTAACTTTTTTTAAATAAAGATTTTATTTATTTGAGACGGAGAGAGAGAGAGCACACATGAGAGAGCAAGAGTGAGAGAGGGAGAGAGAGAGAGCAAGCACAGGGGTGGAAGGGCAGAGGGAGAAGGAGAAGCAGACTCCCTGCTGAGCAAGGAGCCTAATGCTGAGGGGCTCCACCCCAGGACCCTGAGATCATGACCTGAGCCGAAGGCAGACGCTTAACTGACTGAGCCACCCTGGAATCCCTAGTTTTAACTTTTTGAGGAACCTCCATACTGTTTCCCATAATGGCTACACCATTTTACATTCCTGCCAACAGTGCACAAGTATTCCAATTTCTCCAAATCCTTGCCAATGCTTGTTATTGTTTGTTTGCTTGCATGCGTGGTGTTGTTTTTATAATAACCATCCTAACGGGTATGAAGTGGTATCTCATTGTGGTTTTCATTGGCATTTCTCTAATGATTAGTGATGTTGAGCATGTTTTTCGTCTGCTTATTGGCCATTCGTATCTCTTCTTTGTATCTCTTCAGCAACTACATCTGTTGAAGTTCTTTGCCTATTTTTCAATCAGGTTGTTTTGTTGTTGTTGTTGAGTTACAGGAGTTCTTTATATATTCTAGGTATTAACCTCTTTTTTAAAAAAATGTTTTTAAGATTTTATTTTTAAGTAATCTCTACACCCAACATGGGGTTTGAACTCATAACCCTAAGAACAAGAGTTGCATGCTCCACCAGCTGAGCCAGGCAGGCGCCCCTAAATATTAACCTCTTATGAATATATGATTTGCAATATTATCTCCCATTCTGTAGGTTGTCTTTCACTCTGTTGATAGTGTCCTTTGATGTACAAGAGTTTTAAATTTTGATGTAGTCTAAGGGGAGACATTTTATTTTATTTTTCAACAGGAGATGTAATTCCTTTATTTTGAATCTTAAATAAGATTTTGAATCTTTTTTTAACATTATTTTTTTATTTTTATTTTTTTTAATAATTTTTGTTTTATTATATTAGTCACCATATAGTACATCCCCAGTTTTTGAAGGGAAGACATTTTAAAAAATATCATGATGTGAGATGTGTAAGAAAGCATGAAATAAATATTTTAATATTGATTTTAAAAAATCTTTTTAGGGGTGCCTGGGTGGCTCAGTCGTTGGGCTTCTGCCTTCGGCTCAGGGCGTGATCCTGGGGTCCTGGGATCAAGCACCACATCAGGCTCCCTGCTCTGCTGGGAGCCTACTTCTTCCTCTCCCACTCCCCCTGCTTGTGTTCCCTCTCTCACTGGCTCTCTCTCTCTCTCTCTCTGTCAAATAAATAAATAAATAAATAAAATCTTAAAAAAAAATCTTTTTAATGCATCAGTGATACAGCAGGTCTGTTTGGATTCATACCATATGCTACCTAATAGTTTAGAATGGGGTGAATTTCTTGATAATTTCAGTGATTAACTTCTTAGTCCTGCCCTGTGAATAATACAAAGGAAATACATTACCATAAGGAACTATGCAGCACCTCCTTCCCTTCTTCTAGGGAAAGTTAGCTGCAGCACATGACCCAACAAACTACTACAGTGAATAGGCCTCCAGCCTCTTGGTCTTTCTCCCTTTCTTTCTTTCTGCTTTCTTTTTTCCCTTCCTTCCTTCTTTCTCTCTCTCTTTGCTTTCTTTCTTTCATTTCTACACCCAGTGTGGAGCTTGAACTCACAACCCTGTGATCAAGAGTTGTGTGCTCTCCTGACTGCGCCACCCAGGTGCCCTAGGTTTCTTAAGACTACATAATTCTTTCTACATGTAAAATCAGCTTTGCATAGTTCAATATTCAAATTTTCCTTGTTTCATCAGTATTTGCCTAATCTTGCAAATTATAATGTAAGCTTTTTAGACAAAGATAATTTTTTTAGTTCTTTTGTACCTAATACAATGCTCAAGGCAAAAAGTTGATTGCTTGAACTCTCACACATGGCTGGTAGGAGCATAAAGTGGTACAATCACTTTAGAAAACTGTTTGACGTTTTCTTATAAGGTTACATACTCTGTAATCCAGCCATCCTTCTTCTAGGTATTTACCCAATGTAAATGAAAACATATGACCACAAAAAGACAGGTAAAAGAATATTTATAGCACTTTAATCATTGTAATAGCCCCAAAGTGGAAACAACCTAATTATCCATCAACAAGTAAGTGGATAAACAAATTGTAATAAAAATCTGTTTATTACTTAGCAATAAAAAGGAATGAACTGCTGCAGCATGCAACAGTGTGAGTTAATCTCAAAACCATAGTGTTGATCAAATGAAGCCAGACACAAAAGAGCCCCTATTGTATGATTGCAACTATATGAAGTTCTAGAGTAAATGAAACTAATCAATGGTGGAAAAAAATTAGAATACTGCTGCCTCTGGGGGATGAATGATGGCTTGTGTTAGCCAAGAAGGGATAAAAAGGAGCTTCCTAGGGGTTATATATTTCTATATATTATATATCTATATTCTATATATTTTATTTGGTAAATAATAACCTTTGGTAAAGGTTTAGGTTATACCTGAGCTTTATATATTTTATTGCATGTCAGTTTTACCTAAAAAAGAAGCCAAATCTGTAAGTAATGATTCAACCTAAGTTAGTGATATCAGTGTTGAGTGTTTAGGGATAAAGTGTATTGATGTTTGCAACTTGTTTTTAAATGTATAAAAAATTGGATGGTATGAATAGAGGGAAATAAGTAGTAAATAGTTATGTTATAAAGCTAATATAGTAAAATATTAATTGTAGAATCTAGGTCGTAGGTATATGGGTATTCACTGCATATTTTTTCCAACTTTTTTATATTTTTGAAATATTTTACAATAAATGTAAAAAACAGAAAATAACAAAAACAATTTTAAAGAGTATATTCCTACAATTAAGAATTAACAGATATTAATATCTTGTTATATTTGTGTTCCACAATTTTTTTTTAAGGAAAAAAAGGTCACATAAATCTTCCACTTTCATTACCCCTATCAAATCCCATTTCCTCCTGCCCCACTCCCAGCCAGGATAACCTGTATTTTATCATAAGTTTGGGGTGTATTCTTTCAATACACTTGTAATAATTTTATATTTGTTTATGCACATATATGTAAAGTTCATGTCAAGCATACTCATTGCACGGACACTTGGCTGGCTAGTCTGTAGAGCGTGCAAACTCTTGATCTTGGGGTTGTAAGTTCAAGCCCCACACTGGGTGTGGAGATTGCTTAAAAATAAAATCTTAAAAAAAAAAGTATGCTTACTGCAGCTTCATTTATAATAATGCAAAATCGGAAAAACCTAAGTATCGGTCAGTAAAGAAGTGAATAAATTACGGATTTTCATATTATGGACTAGATCTTGGAAACATAATGTTAATTAATTAATTAAAAATGAGCTTATACATGATACTTTTTGTTCTTTATGGATACACATTATAAGTAGCAAAATGATAAAAATGTGGACAAGAAGTATATACACAAACTTCGTAAGCTATGTCTGGGAAGGTAGGGAGGAGAATGGGATTATGGCATTTTGCACCATATACATTAAGGAAAATTTGAAACAAACAAGAAGAACTTTAGTCAAACTCCCCTTCCTCCTCCAGCTTTATTGGGTAGTTTAAAATTACATTCCTATTTTCTAGGATTTCAGTTGCTTTTTTCCATCTGACTTTTTAAAACTGGAACACAGTTGTCTAAGTGATATAGTATACAAAAATAACAGCTTGATTTCTCCGAAAATGCCTTTCTCTGCAATTCCCGAATAACTCCAAATTATGCTCACTCTGAGCATAAGTGTTTACTCTGGGTTTTAGATTTAGTCTTTGAAAAAATGTGTTCTAAACCTTTGCCATCACCTCATGTATATCCAGCCTCAGTGCTGTGATGAAGTTGTTCCTGTTTAGGCCTTTCTCTCGATTTTTCTCACACAGCCATTAACACACATTTGTCTTTTTATTTTGTTTACTCCCACTCAACTGTATGTTCTTTGTAGGGCCTGATACAGATGTTACTTGATATTATTTAATAGCTACTGAGGTCAGACAATCCAAGGCCATCATTATGCTAAAATTAAAGTTATTTATGGAAACCATAGATACTTCCAGAATTGGTTTTACTTCCTACATGGGAACATATCCAAGAAACCCAGAACAGGCTTACTGGTCTGACTCAACTCTTCCCATTCATCAATCCCTATTCACCAGTGGGGTGGAAAGGGTTTCTTTAACAAAGGATCATACATAACACCTCTAGCAAACTAAACATACCCTTTTTATTTTTTGTAGTTAAATGCATAAAGTTTATTTTTTCCCATTTTCTCCTTTAACATGGCAAGTAAAACTCACTGGCCTGGGAGTAGACTCTGCCAACCTTTGGCCAGCAAAGAGGATTCAGAGAAAATAATACAACCATCAGTCAGAAAAAGGAGGGGGGGCGCCTGGGTGGCACAGCAGTTAAGCGTCTGCCTCCCACTCAGGGCGTGATCCCAGCGTTATGGGATCGAGCCCCACATCAAGCTCCTCTGCTGAAAGCCTGCTTCTTTCTCTCCCACTCCCCCTGCTTGTGTTCCCTCTCTCGCTGGCTGTCTCTCTCTGTCAAATAAATAAAATCTTTAAAAAAAATTAAAAAAAAAAAAAGAATAGCACTTCTGCTCATCCTCATGGTCACAGTCATGAGCCAGATGGCCTGGTTTGCCACAGTTGTAGCAGCACTGCTCTCTCTCTCTCTCTCTCTCTCTCTCTCTCTGTCTCTCTCAGGCTTCTGGTCACGTGGCCACCTCTACTGCAGTTAGAGCAGGCATCCTCTTAAAGATCACAGTCGTCCGCAAGATAACCAGACTCACCACAGTGATAACAGGTGTCTGGGAGAGATAAGGAACCAAACTGGAAACCTCTATTGAGGTTTCCACCTCTGCCACGGCTTCTCGTTCCATGACCATGGCCTCCACTAGTAGGGCATCCCCAGGCCTCATAGCCAGATCGTCCACTCTTGAAACACTCATTGCTGCTCATGGCTGCAGTTAGATCTTCAGTGTCTGAGCAGGCCCACAGTGGTGGACGCTCGGACACAGGCCCAGGGAAGGCCTGCCATTGATTTTTTATTTTTTATTTTTTTAAAGATTTTATTTATTTACTTGACAGAGATAGAGACAGCCAGCGAGAGAGGGAACGCAAGCAGGGGGTGGGAGAGGAAGAAGCAGGCTCATAGCGGAGGTGCCTGATGTGGGGCTCGATCCCAGAACGCCGGGATCACGCCCTGAGCCGAAGGCAGACGCCCAACCGCTGTGCCACCCAGGCGCCCCTGCCATTGATTTTTTAAACCACTTTTCTGGTGGTAAAAAATAACAGCCAATATTTATTTAGCACTTAGTATTTTTAAGTGTATCATGTATTGCTCATTTAATCCTTACCATAACTTTACAGAGTACAGGTTTGTAATCCATTATTTACAATTCTGAAACTGAAAAGGGTCTAAAAACCATATTTAAAAAAATTCATTTGGGAGCAAAACCTGACCTGAACTGGTTTACAGTCTTTGATTTATTTGTCTTAGTATGGCTGGCTATTCATACATTTTGCTGCAGAGCTATAAATGTATTTGATTACAGGGTGCTGCCCTAGAAGCTGTTGGGGTGTGACATAATACAAGATACATGCATTGGATTACTAAATCCAATCAAAACGTAAAAGCCAAATCTAAATCTAAAAAAACTCTAAATTCGAAAACCACCTGGCAGGGATTTCAAATATGTGTCATGGACCAGTATGATGACCATCGCCATTTAACAGATGAGACATAGAAGTCAAGTCACTTAATCAAGTTCACATAGTTAATAAAAAGAAAAATCAATGTAGTTAATAATATTTTTGCAGGCTTATTGTGGAAGTCACTTGGTTAAATGCATTTTATTCATTATGTCATTTACTACTAACACTGTAGGAGGTCCTATTATTATCCCCATTTCACAGATGAGGGAACTGAAGCTTAGAAAGGTTGTACAACTCTTCTGGACACACAGCTATTAAGTGTGGTGAGGACGGATTTGAAAACAAGACAGTCTGACATCAATATATTTTATTATTACACTATCCCCTACAAACCTATGATACTAGCCATTTCCTCTTCTAAATATCATTTCAAACTATATACCTACTTACCTTTGGATATTAAAGAGTAAGATCTTTAATATGTATATAAGATCATTTTATTCACATGTTAAAATTCTCCTATGACTTTCTACTGCATCTAGAGTAAAATCCAAATTCCTTACAAGGGCTCCTTTCTATCTCCTAGATCGTCTCCCCACACAGCAGACTTCCCTTAGGCTTTTACACTAGGTATATCCTCTACCCAGATCTTCACACAGCTGGCTGCCTTCTGTCTTTCAGGCCTCAGGTTAAGTGCCTCCTTGGTTTTTCCCTAATTACCCAGTCTAGAGTCTCTAATCACCCTATTTATCCCATCTTTCTACTTTACATGGAACATAAACATGACATTTTCTTCTTTATCTGTTTACTCTTTTTCCTTCCATTAGGATGTAAGTTCAACCCTGTCTGTTTTGGTTTCTTTTGAAGCTCCAATCTCTAGTAGAGTTCAGCAAGGGGTAGGTACTTAATTTTGGCTGAATAAATGGATGTAGTACACGATTAGTTAAGTAGTACCTACTTTTTAGTTTCAGTGGTGGGAAATATATTGAGAAGGTGGGTGTGAGAAGACTGTGAAATGTGAAGATACTTGAACATCAGCTTAATTAGATTTTGTCTAACAGTACAAACAGTGCCTAGCGAAGTGTCTAACACAGAGCAGGTGCCAAATAAATATTTGTTGAATGAATGAACAACAGTAAATATTACTAGCTTGGATCATGGGCAAATTAAACTTCCTGAGCTTAGTTTCCTCACCTCTAAATTAAAGATTAATGGGATGCCTGGCTGGCTCAGTTGGTAAGGTATGTGATTCTTGATCTTGGGGTGTGAGTTTGAGCCCCATCTTGGGTGTAGAGATAACTTAAAAATAAAATCTCAAAAAAAATAAATTGAAGGTTAAAACTTACTTTACAGGGTCAGCCTAGGAATTGTAGGAGATAATGCCAAATGCCTACCACATAGCAGGCACTAAGTTCATTTCTTTTCCCTTACATTTACATACTACTTTATGGTTTACAAAGCTCTTGCAAGCTTTCCTAGATACATGACCTCATTTTATTTCCATAACCTTTCATAGTACTTCTCACTAGCTTCATTTTATAGATGAAAAGCCGACTCAGGGGTTGAGACATAGACTCTTCAGGTAATGAGAAGCCAGTGGACAAATTTTATGTGCAGAGTGACATGATAAAAGCTGTGGTTGTGTGTGTGTGTGTGTGTGTTTAAAAATTTTTCTTTATTTGTCACAGAGAGAGCACAAGTAGGGGGAGCGGCAGAGGGAGAAGCAGGCTCTCTGCTGAGCATGGAGCCCCATGTGGGGCTCAATCCCAGGTCCCTGGAATCATAGCCTGAGGGGAAGGCAGTCTCTTAACCGACTGAGCCACCCAGGTGCTCCAAAAGCAGTGTTTTTTTTTATTTTGATCTGTTAGTGGCCTCTAAGATGGACTTGACTGAAGAAGCTGGAGAAAGAATCCTTTAGCCACTATCATAAAAATCAAGTTTAAGGTGGTAAGGACTTGCACTAAGTGACAGAAGAATGTTTAAAAGCCTAATGAATTAAGTTACCCGATAGCCAGATAAGCCAAAAAAAGGGGGGGGGGACTGAGAATTTTTACGTGGGGTTGAGAAAATCATGGTATCTACAACATAAACAACTGAGAAAACAAACTCGGTTTGGCAAAATGGTTGGCAGAAGACCTTCCCTACAATAGCTACGCAGAACATGTGGCGAATATGGCAAACACTGGAGCCGTGTCCTAAGTGCCACTGTAAATCTTTCTTGTTTTCCCTCTGGCATCACCACCTTGAGTAGAGCACCTAAGGTCTTCAGGATCCTGTTTTGTCTACAGTCTGGTTGGATGAGGATCAGGGCAGTAAGGAATTAGAAACCAAGCTTTTAAAATTCCAGAACCTTGGCTAAATCGCCCATTCTCCTTCTCTAGGAAAAAAGGGTACCCTTATTTATCCTTCCTGCCTGGTTAACGACACATAGCCACAAACATTTTCTTTCAGGCGCACGCAGCCGAACAGAAACTACTCGTACCCCTTCGCCTCACTTGCGCAGCGGAGGCCGTGGCGGTGAGCTGACGTCACTTCCGGCGCGCTGACGCTCAGTCCAGCGTGCCGACGCCTGCGTCAGCAAAGAGCGGGGCTGGGGGCCCCCGGTTTGAAGTCGTGCGGGTCGGAGGACTGCCGCCTCCACTGCCGCCTCAGACCCCTGCTCCCCGGCCGCGACGGGGACGAATTCGGGTAGGCGGCGGGGCAGATGCTCAAGGGCCCACGGCGGGACGCCCCCGCCGCTCCGGCCGCTCCCCTCTGACCGCGGCCTGGGCCTTCGCCGCTCTGCTCTCTGGAAACTAGCGCCTCAGCGGTGCGGCGCGTAGCTCGCGGGGAGTCCCGAACCGCCGGCGCCCGGCCATGGCGGTCTCCAGGTGGGTCTCGCTCCTGAAGAGAGGACGGGAAGGTGGCCCAGGCTAGTCACGGTCTCCTCTCGGTGCTCTCACTCCTAGAAAGGAGCGGTTCCCATTGTCACCGGGCTCGGGCTCCTTCTTCCAAAGACTTCGGAGTTCGCTTCTGGGTCTGTAAAGGTTTAGGCTCGAGTTACTCATCGTGAAACGGTTCAAAAATGTCTTTTTCTTGTGCCCTGTGCCACGTTAGAACTAGTTTTGCTCTTTCCTCACCATGCTTCTCTTCTCTGGTTTCTCTTCCCCCTTTCAGTTCTAGAGCCTGTTACCTCTCTTAGCGTTCCTGAGGCTGATTCCTAACCTCCATTTCATGGGAAAACTTGGTAGTAACTGTCGAGGTCTGGGAGATTTGAATTACTATTATTTAAGTAAACTTCTAATTGTTTTAGAAATTATTTATGGCTTTAGGGATATGTTCTTTCCTGAGGACATTTTTCTTAGAGTATAATTCTTTTGTTTAGCAGCATTCAGTCAGCATTGTAATCTTTGGCAAGTTATTGTATTAGCACCGTCTTTCTTAACTAAGGCGTGAAAGATATCACAAATCTTAAATTGTTTTAAAATGTTGCCTATCAACAGGAACGTCTAGGGAAACTGTAGAAAAGCCAACAAGACGTATAGCTATGGGAGGAAAGTCCTTTCCTTCAATATGATAAGAATGGTGGGAGAACTTTTTGTTAGAGGTTTGATTTTGGAAATGTAGGGAGGGGATAGTCGCACTGATAGCAATCAGGAATCACCAAGTTCACTAGCGTTGATGAGGTAAGTTTTCATGAGAACTGGGTCTTTCTATCATATAGACTAAAGGAAGCAATGATAGTTCAGAAAACAAATAGTTTTCATTCATTTTTCACAATTAATTGAACACACTTGACACAGTAGGTGCTCAAGCTGTGTCTGTTTGCAAGCCAAAAGGTTAACCCATCCCTCACAGTTTCCCTAGATAACTGATGAAATAGTGTGTGGGAGAAGTCTATGGGAGTTAGTTTAAGGGGGTTGCTAGGTACCTGTAGTATGGAGCATCTAATTTTTATTTCATACGTTAATTGAATTCAGTCAGTGTGAGGAAAGTCTTATTTTGTGATATATAAAATTGCCTTGAGAGGATAAAGTGGTAATTTAACTTTTTGTGAATATTGAAAGGTGTATCTTCTCATTTGTTACCTCCTATATAAATATATATATATTATAAATACATTGATACTGCAACTTAATATGAGATTTGTTCATTAGGTGATACAATGTTTAAGAAAATGAGTAGCTCCTGGGGTGCCTGGAAGGCTCAGTTGGTGGAGCATGCGGCTCTTGATCTAGGGGTCGTGAGTTCGAGCCCCACATTGGGTGGAGAGTTTACTTAATAAAAAAAATTTAAAAAAAAGATTAGCTCTTGAAATTTCCCTTAGAGCAGATTGTTTTCACAGTATTGGATTTGGTTTTATAGAGACAAAATGAAAGTATTTAAAGAGAAACTAATCTGCTGCCCTATGCTAATCTGTTTTCAGAAGTTTAGGGCATGTAAATTTCTGAGTGAATGAGTGGGTTTTGAAAGCCACTGCCTTTTGTTCTTGACGTTGGATTTCAAAGAGTAGTGTTCTTTTTTATGTAGATTCTTTGTCAAAATCCTGTTAAATTCTTTTTTTAAAAAGCCTGTCATGGTTTTATTTAAAAACTACTCCTGTGTCTATTTTGCTAATATGATGGTTCAAGAAAGACATTTTTGAGACACCTTCTGTGTTTTGGGGATACTGTCAGTTCTTGGTTTTTTTTATTAGAAAGATTCACTTTGAATAGCAAACTTGAATTTCAAGCCGGTCTTCTCCGTACACTAAGCATGTTTCTTTACTAACGGAATTTACTTTCTTGTTGGTGTATGCTTGTAGAATACAGACTTAATTGAATATTTATATTTTATGTGGAATAGGTGGAAGATAGCTCAAGAGATACAAATCATATTTGCTAGAATCAAATCTAAAATATTCTTTTGCCCTGGAATATTTTTAGGACCTTGTAAATATTTCCAATAGAAGGGAAATGGTTAGTTTGTACCATCATTCCCTCAATTCCCAGGTTCAGGAATCTGGGAATAATAAATGATTTTTCCCTCTCTCCTCTTCCCCCCCCCCCATCCAGCCAGTTACCAAATCCAATCCTGTTAGTCTATTTTTCTCATCTTTCTCCAGCCAGTCTTCTTTCTTACCAGACCAGTTACCACAGTCTTGTTCCATACCACCATCATCTCTGATTCAGGACACCTGCAAAAGCAGCCATTTGCTCTTCCTGCCTCCCATGGCATCTCTAATTTATTCTTCACTTCAGCCATATTTTGCTAATATGCAAATTTTAATGTCATTTTTTTCCTTAAAACCTTTAGGTGTTTTCTTTTGTCTTAGCATAAAGTCCAAATTCCTTAACAGACTTACCTTACTAGGTTCTTTGTGAACTAGTTCCTGCTTCACTTTTTTAGCTTCACCTTGTGTCAGGTTCCCTGCATCACTCTCTCCCTTTCATTTTGATTCTGTGTTCTCACCTCCCATTCTTTTGTCTGGAACATTTCTTTCTTGCCCTTCCACCTCCCTCCCCAAATCTGGCTAACCTTAGTTTTTAGTCCAACCTTAGTTTTGGTGTCTAAGCTTATACGTCACTTTGGGAAGCTTTCTCTGGTTTTATTTCATCTGAGTTATTGCACCAATATGTACTTCCATCACTCATTGTATATTTTATAATTGTTTAATTGTTCTCCCTGCTTGGATTTACATACACTCTGGAGAGAAGGGAACATGTCTGATCTTTCTCTTTCCAGGAGAGTGCTTGGCTCCTAGTAGGTGCTCTACACACTTTTTTTTAAACAAACGAGTGACTTTGTTTCTTGTTTTAATAGCTGTCATGATTTTATCCTAGTTTATGTATGTAGTAGAACATTTCCAGTGTTTTTCAGTGAGTCCTTATAGTTCAGCTATAGTTTTTCCCTAAGAAGACAAACTTTCATTATACCTTTGATATTTGCCAGGATTAGAATTTTAAAAACATAATGTTATCAGAACTATTTTTTAAAAGTGTATAGCATATTGAATTCTGTGATAGTGTGGTCTTTTATAATGCAAATTGGATATAATACAACTTTGCACTCTGTGTGATCAAATTTTTTGGACCTTGCATATAGTTTTATAAAGGTCTAGTTTTACCATACTTTGAATTATAAGAATGCGGCAAAATTATCAAATACATGGTCAACTCTTGATTTGTGGGAGAGTTAAATTTGTAAACAAATAAACTTTGAAACTCTCTAAAATTCCAAATACAGTTATACCATTTGAAGTTTTCAGTAAAATGCAGTGAAGTATTACTGGAAAATGTATGGACTCATTTAGACCCTTAATAAGAGACAAGTATACAAATGTAGGAGTAGAGAACAATGTTGCTGTTAAGATGTGAATGCTGGAAGGTCAGCGAAGCTCATTCAACTAGCCAGTTGCTCCCACAAACCCAACCTAAGCAAAAACACTAATATATATTACAGCTTTCAGTGTTGCTTGCAAACTATTGAAGTAATAACTGTTAAATCTTTGAATAGTGCTCTTTTGCTTTGTGAGCATTTCTCCAGTATCATTTATCACTTGGTTGGGGTTGGGCCATCAACAGTAAAGACAGCCTTAGAAGCATTGTTAAGATACGTTTATTACAGAAGATGGTGAATTTGTGACAGCGTTGAGTACCGTGGCTTATTACAGGTTTTTGTGTTGTTTTTTTAAAGGTTGTTTTTCATACTTTGCTATAATTGGCTGAGATGACTATTGTACATTGACTAGCTAATAGGAACATAGCTTTCCCTTGATCATATAAATTTAAAAATACAATTTAGAGAATTTTTCCTTAGTGACCTAAGCTATAAAGATCATGTCTAAAATGTCTAGACAGTAGTTATGATTTGACTGCATTATTAGAAACGGTTTCTCAGGTCTGTGACATTTTTGCATTTGAAAATAATGCAGAGTTCAGAAATGTTTCTGGAAAGGGGAACACACCCTCTTATGGAAGAAACAAATTGCTACATTTGATCAGAACTTTGCTCAGTTTTGTTAATTCTCTCTGTATTGCTGATACTTCAGAGAAACATTGTTTCAGCAGTCCTGTTCTACCAAATACAAGGAAGTTTCTTAATGTGGGGGAAGTTCCAGTGGATCCTTCCTACTGACAGGGAAAATGCTAAAATGATCTTGATGATCTCTAAGACAGCACAGGCTTCTTGTGTTTGTTAGGCCTGTTCCTCCATTACTGCTCATTTCAATCCATTATAGGAATGACAGAACTATTGTAAATAATAATATGTCAAATATTTTGTACTTTAAAAAAGGGACAAAAAATCTAGGAAAGGTAGAAAGGTATATAGCTTTCATTTCAATCTGTATGGTAAATTCCTCCCCGTTTCTTTGGTTTATTCCTCAGAGTACTTATATAAAGCGTTTTGTTGTTTTTAAATTGTGTTAAAATACACATAACGAAATTCATCATTTTAACCATTTTAAAGTGCACAATTTTGTGTGAACTTTGAAAATAACAGATATTTCTTCTGAAGAACCTAGATTTTCTTTTTAAGATAAAGTCATGCAAAAGGCTGTAGCTTGATGGGTGGATCAAGTGTAGAGGTTAGAAAAAAAATGTCCTAAAGGAAATAACTGTTTGGTTGTACTATTTCAGCATTCATTTAATGAGTATTTGTAGAATGCTTTCTATGTTCTAGGCACTAGAGAAACAGCAGAGAACAAAAATAGATTCACCATTTAAGAAAAAAAATTTAGGGGCGCCTGGGTGGCACAGCAGTTAAGCGTCTGCCTTCAGCTCAGGGCGTGATCCTGGCGTTCTGGGATCGAGCCCCGCATCAGGCTCCTCTGCTATGAGCCTGCTTCNGGGGGGAGGGAGGAGCAGACTTCCTGCTGAGCAGGGCACCCAGTGCTGGGCTTGATACCAGGGTCCTGGGATCATGACCTAAGCAGAAGGCAGACGCTTAACCGATTGAGCCATCCAGGTGCCCCTAAAGTCCCTATTGTAAGGAATTATGTTCTAGTATGGTAGTGAGGGAATGCAGTTTATTGTAGCATGCACCTGGCCTTGCACCTCGCTTTGCTGTGGTTTCACATCTTCATATTGATCTCAGTGTACTGTGTGGTGTCTTAAAGTGATCTTCCTTGTTTAAAAAATATAACATTAGCATGGTTTCAAATGACCCACAATATGAACTAGAAGGTATACATTTAAAAACATTGGTCTAGAGAATTTCTTGGAATTTTTTTCTTTTGACCATAACTTTCTTGTTTAATGATAATATGTGAGACTTAATACAGTGTTTGTATTAGACATTTACTTTCTTTTCCTATTCCCTAAGTCACACAGAAAAGTAAAAAAATTCAAATATTTTCTGTTTCAAATTTTACTGCACTTTTGTTAAATGTAAAAAAATGCATAACAAAATGGACAAACTTGACTGATAATTCTCTTAGTTAAGGTTACAAAGCTTTCCTTGTGAGGTATTCTGCTAGTTGACCTTATACTATTTTTCAAAGAGATTAAGTTTAAATTTATTCTGAGAATATTGAGGTCGGAAATAGACTGAAGAAGTTATATTTATACTTTTTTTTTTAAGGTAATCGCTGCCCCCCAACATGGGGCTTAGCTCATGATTCTGAGATCAAGAGTTGCATGTTCTGAGCCAGCCAGGCATGCCGTATCTTTTTTTTTTCCTTCAAATGTTTTAGGAGTGGCAGTGCAACATATATTTGTTTGTTAATGATGAAATAGTAATTTAGGACATAGTTCAAAATACCTGTAATTTCTTTCCGTATCGTTTTATATCTTTACTTCATGAATTATCATAATGCAAACAGCTGAAGAGATGAGGGGTTAGATTGCAGCTGCCAGCATAACCTCTGCAAACTTCCATGTATTCTTTTGTTTTTCTCGTCATTTAGAGCAATTGCCTGAAGTCACAGGTTGGTAAACAAAACATGAATCATGTCTTGTATAAAATTCTCTTTGAATTAAAATCCAAATTGAAAACAGGCCAGATTTCTTACCAGTAAATTCATAACCAGTAGGTATTGTCAAATATAATTGCCTTATATTTTATTTAAATTATTCTTCCAGTCGTTGGTACCTTTCATACAGCTTGACATCTATTACCTCATTCTCCTCCATCTGTCTATCCTTCAAAGAATGAAGAATGGCATTTTTTTCCTACTAGCTGTTCTGCAAGAGAAGTTTTAGCCAAAAGAAGTATTGTGGTAAGTACTGTGTTTCCTCAATTAGCCCTTCTTTTAACTTCCTTTCTCTTCTGACCACCTAGCTTCTGTCACACCCCTCCCTCACCAAGGGCCCTACCTGCCCTCCAACACAATACTGACCCTGTCTCATGCCCTTTCCCCTCCCCCACCAGTTCACTGTACCAGCCTTTTCCGTTGTGTCCTGGCCCTGATGCTTACCCTTCTACCGTGGGGTAACAGGTCAGACTGCCCTCTTGTCAGATCCTGGTCTGCTCATCCCTTTCTTCTTCCCCTTGTGTGGTGTTTATTCTGCTGTCCTGGATAGAGGAAGGGAGAACTCCAAAAAACCAAAGAAGTATTCTTGTATCCCCATTCCTCTATTCAGGGAGGCAAGTTTGGCTACCACCAAGGTGGAAGATGGTGAGGATAAATAGGCCTGGGTTAGGTGAGAGAGTGAACTGATCTGCTAACCCCAGGACAGTTGGCTGCTGGAGGAGCAGAGGTTACATGACACTGCATTGGGATAAAAGGCTTTGCATAAGGAGAGGCATGAGGAACTGTGTGGCTGTGAGACAGGATCAGCATTAGGTTAGAGAGGAGTCAAGGTCTTTGGCCTGGAGTGTGGTTCTAATGAAGCTGGGTAGCAGGGGACTAAAGGAAAGTTTAGGAAGGGTGGAGATTTTTGAAGGAATACAGTGCCTACTTCATGGTCTCTTTTTCAGCTTGCTCTTTGGAACAGGTATAACTGCCTTGATGTTCAGAATGCTGAAATACTGCTGGGCTGATCTTTTTTTTTTATTTTTTTATTTTATTTTATTATATTATGTTAATCACCATACAGTACATCCCCAGATTCCGATGTAAAGTTTGATGCTTCATTAGTTGCGTATAACACCCAGTGCACCATGCAATACGTGCCCTCCTTACTACCCATCACCAGTCTATCCCATTCCCCCACCCCCTCCCCTCTGAAGTCTTCAGTTTGTTTCTCATAGTCCATAGTCTCTCATGTTTCATTCCCCCTTCTGATTACCCCCCTTTTCTTTATCCCTTTCTTCCCCTACCGATCATCCTAGTTCTTATGTTCCATAGATGAGAGAAATCATATGATAATTGTCTTTCTCTGCTTGACTTATTTCACTTAGCATTATCTCCTCCAGTGCCGTCCATGTTGCAGCAAATGTTGAGAATTCGTTCTTTCTGATAGCTGAGTAATATTCCATTGTATATATGGACCACAGCTTCTTAATCCAGTCATCTGTTGAAGGGCATCTCGGCTCCTTCCATGATTTGGCTATTGTGGACAATGCAGCTATGAACATTGGGGTGCATATGGCCCTTCTCTTTACTACGTCTGTATCTTTGGGGTAAACACCCAGTAGTGCAATGGCTGGGTCATAGGGTAGTTCAATTTTTAACTTTTTAAGGGACCTCCACACTGTTTTCCAGAGTGGCTGTACCAACTTGCATTCCCACCAACAATGTAGGAGGGATCCCCTTTCTCCACATCCTCTCCAACAATTGTTGTTTCTTGCCTTGTCTATCTTTGCCATTCTAACTGGCGTAAGGTGGTATCTCAGTGTGGTTTTGATTTGAATTTCCCTGATGGCTAATGATTTTGAACATTTTTTCATGTGTCTGTTAGCCATTTGTATGTCTTCATTGGAAAAGTGTCTGTTCATATCTTCTGCCCATTTTATGATTTGTTTATTTGTTTCTCGTGTATTGAGTTTGAGAAGTTCTTTGTAGATCTTGGATACCAGTCCTTTATCTGTGGTGTCCTTTGCAAATATATTCTCCCATTCCGTGGGCTGTCTCTTAGTTTTTTTGACTGTTTCCTTGGCTGTGCAGAAGCTCTTTATCCTGATAAAGTCCCATAAGTTCATTTTATCTTTTATTTCTCTTGCCTTTGGAGATGTGTCGTGAAAAAGGTTGCTCTGGCCGATGTCATAGAAGTTGTTGCCTATGTTCTCCTCTAGAATTTTGATGGATTCCTGTCTCACATTGAGGTCTTTCATCCATTTGGAGTTTATTTTTGTGTATGGTGTGAGAGAGTGGTCAAGTTTCATTCTTTTGCATGTAGCTGTCCAATTTTCCCAGCACCATTTATTGAAGAGACTGTCTTTTTTCCACCGGATGTTTTTTCCTGCTTTATCAAAGATTAGTTGCCCAAAGAGCCGAGGGTCCATTTCTGGGTTCTCTATTCTGTTCCATTGGTCGATGTGTCTGTTTTTGTGCCAGTACCATGCTGTCTTTGTGATCACAGCTTTGTAGTACAGCTCGAAATCCGGCATTGTGATGCCCCCAGCTTTGTTTTTCCTTTTCAACAGTTCCTTGGAGATTCGGGGCCTTTTCTGGTTCCATACAAATTTAAGGACTATTTGTTCCAGTTCTTTGAAAAATGTCCTCGGTATTTTGATCGGGATAGCATTGAAAGTGTAGATTGCTCTGGGTAGTATGGACATTTTAACTATGTTAATTCTTCCAATCCATGAGCATGGAATATTTTTCCATCTTTTTATGTCTTCCTCAATATCTTTCAAAAGTGATCTATAGTTTCTAGCATATAGGTCCTTTACGTCTCTGGTTAAGTTAATTCCAAGGTAACGCATGGTTTTTGGTGTTATTGTAAATGGGATGGATTCCCTAATTTCTCTTTCTTCAGTCTCGTTATTCGTGTATAGAAATGCAACTGATTTCTGGGCATTGATTTTGTATCCTGCCACCTTACTGAATTGTTCTATAACTTCTAATAGTTTGGGAGTGGATTCCTTTGGGTTTTCCATATAGAGTATCATGTCATCTGCAAAGAGAGACAGTTTGACTTCTTCTTTGCCGATTTGGATACCTTTGATCCCTTTTTGTCTTCTGATTGCTGTTGCAAGGACTTCTAGTACTATGTTGAATAATAGTGGCGAGAGTGGGCATCCTTGTCGTGTTCCTGATCTTAAGGGAAAGGCTTCCAGCTTTTCCCCATTGAGAATAATGCTTGCAGTAGGCTTTTCATAGATGGCTTTTATGAGATTGAGAAATGTACCCTCTATTCCTACACTCTGAAGGGTTTTAATCAGGAAAGGATGCTGTATTTTGTCAAATGCTTTTTCTGCATCAATTGAGAGGATCATATGGTTCTTGAGTCTTTTCTTGTTGATATGATGTATCACATTGATTGATTTGCGAGTGTTGAACCATGCTTGCATCCCAGGTATGAATCCCACTTGGTCATGATGGATAATCCTTTTAATGTACTGTTGGATTCTATTAGCAAGGATCTTGTTGAGGATTTTGGCATCCATATTCATTAGAGAAATCGGTCTGTAATTCTCCTTTTTGAGGGGGTCTTTGCCTGGTTTGGGGATCAAGGTAATATTAGCCTCATAGAATGAGTTTGGTAGCTTTCCTTCTGTTTCTATTTTTTGAAATAGCTTTAGGAGAATAGGTATTATTTCTTCTTTGAATGTTTGGTAGAATTCCCCAGGAAAACCGTCTGGGCCTGGAGTTTTATTATTTGGAAGGTTGTTTATCACTGACTCAATTTCTTCATAGTTAATTGGCCTATTTAAGAAATCTATTTCTTCCTGTTTCAGTCTTGGTAGTTTATAGGTTTCCAGGAAGGCCTCCATCTCTTCCAGATTGTTTAGTTTTTTGGCATATAGCTGTTGATAAAAGTTTCTAATAATCCTTGCAATTTCAATGGTGCTGGTCGTGACCTCTCCCTTTTCAGTCATAATTTTAATAATCTCAGTCCTTTCTCTTTGTTTTTGGACAAGTTTTGCCAGTGGTCTATCAATTTTATGGATTCTCTCAAAGAACCAGCTTCTAGTCCTGTTGATCTGCTCTACTGTGGTTCTGGTCTCTAATTCATTGATTTCTGCTCTAATCTTGGTCAACTCCTTCCTTGTCAGTGGGTTAGGCCTGTCCCTCTGTTGCTGTTCCAGTTTCTTGAGGTGAGAATATAGAAACTGCATTTTAGATTTTTCTATTCTTTTGAGTGAGGCTTGGATGGCTATGTATTTCCCCCTTAGGACTGCCTTTGCAGTATCCCATAGGTTTTGGACCGTTGTGTATTCATTCTCGTTGGTCTCCATAAATTGTTTAATTTGTTTTTTGATTTCCTGGTTTATCGAGTCATTCTTGAGCAGGATGGTTCTTAGCCTCCAAGTGTTTGAGTTTCTTCCAGGTTTTTCCTTGTGGTTGAGTTCCAATTTCAGAGCGTTGTGGTCTGAGAATATGCAGGGGATAATTTCAATCTTTTGGTATTGGCTGAGACCTGTTTTGTGTCCCAGAGCATGATCTATTCTTGAGAATGTTCCATGGGCATTTGAATAGAATGAGTATTCTTTGGTTCTGGGGTGTAGTGTTCTATATATATCTATGAGGTCCAACTCGTCGAGTATGGCATTCAAAGCCTTTGATTCTTTGCTTAGTTTTTGCCAGGGTGTTCTGTCTATTTCTGATAGTGGGGTGTTGAGGTCCCCTACTATTACTGTGTTCTTATCTATATGTCTCTTTATTTTGGTTAAGAGTTGGCTTGTGTATCTTGCTGCTCCCCTGTTGGGGGCATATATATTAATAATTGTCATATCCACTTGTTGAATACTTCCTTTAAGAATAATATAGTGCCCTTCTGTATCTCTCTCTATGGCCTCTAGTTTAAAATCCAGTCTATCTGATATGAGAATTGCTACTCCAGCTTTCTTTTGAGGTCCATTTGCGTGGAAGATGGTACTCCATCCCCTTACTCTAAGTCTGAATGCATCTTTGGGTTCAAAATGAGTCTCTTGTAGACAGCAAATGGATGGGTCATGTCTTTTTATCCAATCTGCAACCCTGTGGCGTTTTATGGGAGAGTTTAAGCCATTTAGATTGATAGAGATTATTGACAGATATGATTTTAATGATGCCATTTCTCTTTAAAGTCTTTGTATCGGTTGTGACTTGCTGCTCTGTATCACTCTTGGGGCCTTTTTACCTTTATAGAGCCCCCCTTAATATCTCCTGTAGGGCTGGTTTCGTGGTTACGAAATTGGTTAATGATTGGCGATTTTGGAACGTCTTTATTTCTCCATCAATTCTGAATGACAGCTTTGCTGGATAAAGGATCCTTGGCTGCATGTTTTTCTCTGAAAGAGCTTTAAAAATGCCCCCCCAAGCCTTTCTCTCATTCCAGGTCTCTGTAGACAGGTCTGACGTAATCCTGATACCTTTGCCTTGGTACGTGAGAAATTTCTTTGCCCTGGCCGCTTTCAATACTGTATCCTTGGATCTAATATTTGCGAATTGCACTATGACATGCCGTGGCGTAGGTTTGTCCTGGTTGAGCTTGGATGGGGTCCTCTCTGCCTCTTGGACACGAATGCTTGTTTCCCTTGCTAGATTAGGGAAGTTTTCAGCTACAATTTGTTCAAATATCTCTTCTAGACCTCTGTTTTTCTCCACCCCTTCAGGGATGCCGATGATTCTGACATTGGATCGTTTCATAGAGTCAGTAATCTCCCGTAATCTACATTCGTGGGCGTGGATTTTTTTAAGACCAGCTTCTATTTTCGTTTTTTCTTCTACTAACCCATCCTCCAATTCGCTAACGCGTTCCTCTGCCTCGGTGACCCTGGCCGTCAGAGCCTCTAGTTTTGACTGTATTTGGCCCACTGAGTTTTTAATTTCTGTCAGATTCGCTCTCATTTCTGCCCTTAGGGATTCTATATTCTCAGCAACGCTTTCTCTGATGCTTTTTTCAAGTTTACTCATCATCTTGACCATTGTTGCTCTGAATTCCATTTCTGATAATTGGGATACATCCATATGTATTAATTCTGTGGCCGAGGCCAATTCTGTGGCAGAGGCCACAGACTCATTATCTTTTCTTTGCTGGGGGGGACTTCTCCTTCTCGTCATTCTGATGAAGAGAGATTGCAGGGTTGTCCAGAGCCCAAGTGTTGACTGGGACCCAGGCCGTGCGCCCTTGTTTTATAGAGATCTTAGGGATGTGGGCTTCTTCCTTAAAGAGTTTATTTATTTATTTGAGAGAGAGAGAGACAGTCAGCAAGAAAGGGAACCCAAGCAGAGGAGTGGGAGAGGAAGAAGCAGGTTCCCGGTGGAGAAGCCCGATGAAGGACTCCTTACGGAGCGTTGTGATCACACCCTAATCCGAAGACAGGTGCTTGGTGACTGCGCCACTCAGGCGCTCCGGGTTGTGGGCTTCTTGATTTTTCAGCCTGCCTTCTGGGGGAGGGGCCTGCCTGCCGGTACTCAGAAAACCCTGTTTGGGTAGAGTCTCTGTGTCCCTTGCGAGGGGGGATGGGGATGGGCACCCTGTGAGCCGGTATTTCCGGGCTTTTGTTCTCTGGCGGCTTTCCCTGGCGGTTTGCTATGCCTCTTCTGAGAGAGCAGCAGCGGCTGAAATTCAGCCTCTGTCTCAGAACAGAGGGATCGCGGATCGTTCTCCACTGATGTTCTGGCCACTTTAACTCTGTTTCTGTTGGTGCTGCTCAACCCTGCAGCATCCCGGGCTGTGCGCCCCACACCCGGCGTCCCAGCCCTCACTTCCAGGGCCGGCACGTCTCTGTCCTTTGTGTTTCCAACCCCGCCAGCCGCCAGCCGCCCCGCGCGGGCTCCCGGAGCTCCCCGTCTCAGTCTGGTGTCTCGTGGGTGCTGACCGCGAGTCCGCCTGCTCCCCGGTGCAGGTGGCCCTCCAGCCGCCAGCCGCTCAGCGCACGCTCCCGGAGCTCTCGGTCTCAGCCTCGATCCAGTGAGCACACCGGAGCTCCGGAGCTCCGTGAGATGCTTGGTGACGCACGCTCCCGGCTCACAGACTCATTCTGCTGTTTCTAGGGTGCGGGTCTGCGGTCCGTCCGCTCCCCGGTGCAGGTGGCCCGCCAGCCACCAGCCGCCAGCTGCCNCGCGCGCTCCTGGAGCTCGCGTTCTAAGTCTGCTGTCTCGCGGGTGCCGTCCGCGAGTCCGCCTGCTCCCCCGTGCAGGTGGCCCACCAACCGCCAGCCGTCCCACGTGCACTCCCGGAGCTCCCTTCTCAGTCTGCTGTCTCAAGCGTGCCGGTCCGCGGTCTGTCCGCTCCCCCGTGTAGGTGGCTACCGCTTCCCGGCGCCCTGACACGGCGGCTCCCTCCCCCTTCTGTTTAGCTTCCGATATCTGTGCGCGGTTTCACGGCTCCCCACTTCGTACCTCGATACTCAGCGCTGGAGATGTTCATTTGTAGAGATCCAGATGTATCTTCCTACGTCTCAGGCTGATTCCGTGGATGTTCCTTGCTGGTCTGGTACCTATCCAGCTCAACTCAGGGGACCGGCTGAAAAAGGGGTCCCCTACTCCTCCGCCATCTTAACCACCTCCCCCTGCTGGGCTGATCTTATCACTTACTGAAACATTATCTTTAGCATCAGTTCTGGTTGTTTTTGTTTTTATTAAGTTTTTTTAATTTATTAGAGAGAGCTTGTGTGAGTGGGGGAGGGGCAGAGGGAGAGAGGGAATTGCAAGCAGACACCCTGCTGAGTGTGAAGCATGATGCAGGGCCTGGCCTTATGACCCTGAGGTCATGACCTGAGATGGACACTTACCTGACTGAGCCACCCAGGTCCCCCAGTTCTATTATTTTTATAACTTGTTTTTACATAATACAGCTATTACAGATTAGGGTGTTTTTCAAAGGAAACAAAGAAATTCTAATATAACTCACTTTTTTTTTTTTTAAGCACACACTTTCTTTGCTTAAAAATGATGCTTAAACTCGGCCCCAAGAAACTTGCACTTTCCTTTATAATTTTAATTATAGTAAATAGCAACTAAAGAATTATTTGAATACTGAACAAAGACATGGCTGAGGCATGATGCAAAGTATTGTGGCAGACAAAAAGAATCATTGAAGGAGGGGAAGCCTCATGAGCATAAGGCATCATGTGACAAATTAGTGTAAGAGATGCCACAAAATAGCTTAACAAATACCAAAATGGTTATTCAAGGTGAGAATTCATGGAGACTTCAGAAGAGGACTTCATCTCTATGATACAGCAGTCTGAGATGGTTTCAAGAGGGTAAAGGACTTTAAATCTTGATGGATGGGATTTAGCTGAAGAATTGAGCCAAGAAAAGACATTCTAAGTGGAGAGAATGGTACAGAAGAAATTGTGAAAATCAAAAACGTCCTTGTTTGGGAGGTACTTTTTTGTTTTTGATTACCATCTGATAGGTAATGATGAGCCATTGACAGCTTTAGAGTAAGGTAATAATTAGATCAAAAGATGCTTTAGGAAGTAAATCTGGCAATAAGATCATGTTACTTTGGAGTTATGCGCCCCAGGCAGTTGAAAGTTTGGCTCCCAGATGGACTAGAGTTGGGGATGATTTGTACTGTGTTATAGTTTAAACAAATAATATAGTTTCCCGAGGTGAGGAGCCAAGGATTGGATATGGGAGAATGTGCACATTAAGAGTTAGGGATTCCAGAGAAAGAATTGAGAATTCAGATAAGAACAGGGTAATATAATGTGAAAACTTAGGAAGAAAAGTATCTTAAAAATGGGGTACTTGCTGATATCAGATTTCGTAGAAGAGTCAAGAAAATTGGACATAACCAAAAAAAATTGGATTTGGAGTTTACAAGTTCATTTGTGACCATCAGGTGTGCCATTCAGTTGAAGAGAACAGAAACTTGACTGGTAAGGATTAAATTGTGTATAGTGAGGAAATAAAGAAGTGATTTTAAACACTTATTCATGATGCTTGGCAGTAAAAAAGAAAAAATGTGCTAGAAGATGATGGTCAAGTAGTTTAATTCCTCTTTAGAGACAGAGCTCTGCATATTTGAAGGTAGAAGGGAATGGATTAATAAGGCAGTGATTTGAGGTATTAGAAAAAGGATAATTGAATGAGGATAGAAGGTGATGGTATCAGGGAAACAGTGGGACAATATCTAAGCCTTGAGGAAGAGTGAGGATAGTCTTTCCATTTGAAATAGAGAGGATGAGTGTAAAGAGCAATCTTTAGAGGTAGTGAGGAGAGAACTTGAGATAATTTGTGTTCCAAAGCCTAGAGATCTATTCAGTGAAGTAAGTAGTCCATTCCTTTTTAAGGAATAAGGAATGGTAATTGGGGCTTGAGGTAAGTGGAAATGATTGGGGAGAACTTTGGAAACTGTCCATTTTCTTTCAACTTTTACACACATATATATAAACAGGTTAGTATTGTCACTTCCTTACACTGTTTATTTTGCAGCCAGCTTTGCTTTTGCTCAAAAGAGCAGAATCTGGGACTCCTGGGTGGCTCAGTCAGTTAAGCATCTGCCTTCCCCTCAGGTCATGATTGGGACTGAGTTCTGTGTCAGGCTCCTTGCTTGACGAGGAGCCTGCTTCTCCCTCTGCCTGCTGCTCCCCCTGCTTGTGCATGTGTGCGCGCGTGCTCTCTCTCTCTCTCACACACAAATAAATAAAATCTTTAAAAAAATGCAGAATCTCTGTTACGGAAAAAAAATGATGTAATAGTTGAAATCTTTCCAGAGGTGCAGTCTAAGGAACTTGGCATCAAATAAGTCAAAGATATGACAAATGTTATGTTACATAAGAAAAAAAAAAGTGAAAAAAGAAGAAAACTCACAATGATGCAAAACTAAAATATGCCTAAATTATCTAGTTTTACCCTCCAAAGTAAGAGGTTAAGTGAAGTAAACTTCCCTAAGTCCTCCAACATGTGACGGAAGTCGGACCTTTAAAAGGCTCCGAACTTCCAGTCTAGTTTGTTTTTCATTTTGCCCCAGTTTTCTATAGAAAAGTCCTAAACCTATATGAACTGTATACATATAAGAGAGTCCAATATTGTAAGGTGGGCTTTTTTTGTTTTTTGTTTTTGTTTTTTTTAAAGAGCAGGAGAGGGAGAGAGGTCAGGAGGGGGAGAGGGAGAGCGAGAATTCCAAGCAGGCTCCATGCCCAGCATTGAGCCAGACGCAGGGCTGGATCTCACAACCTGAGATCATGACCTGAGCCAAAATCAACCACCGAGATGCCCCAAGAGCCTGATACTGTTATAAAGAATACATGCAGCAGGTCCACTTAAC
This sequence comes from Ailuropoda melanoleuca, assembly GCF_002007445.2. Lineage (NCBI taxonomy): Eukaryota > Metazoa > Chordata > Mammalia > Carnivora > Ursidae > Ailuropoda > Ailuropoda melanoleuca. The sequence continues at coordinate 94,954,001 of NC_048223.1, forward strand.
AGTAGCATAAATTTGACCTAAGACTAACCTATTCTTTGTAATAAAACTGATTTAATTTTTGGTAATTTTGCTGCCATATAATTGGAAAATTTTTTTTTAAGATTTGATTTATTTTAGAGAAAGTACTACAAGCAGAGGGGAGGGGGAGAGGGAGATGGAGATGGAGACTCCCTGCTGAGTAGGGAGCCAGACATGGGCTCCATCCCAGGATCCTGAGATCGTGACCTGAGCTTAAGGCAGATGCTTAACCAACTGAACCAATCAGGTGCCCCGGAAGATTTTTTTTTTTTTTTAAGTATGCTCCATGTCCACTGTGGGGCTTGAACTCATGACTATGAGATCAAGAGTCGCCTCACTGCCAACTAAGCCAGCCAGACTACCCCTAACTAATAATATAGTATATTTAAAATGAATTTTTGTCTTGGTAATTACAGAAAGTTGTTCATAGATGTTTGAAATTTCTTTTTTTTTAAAGCCTTTTTTTACATTTTATTTTTTGAAGATTTTATTTATTTGTCAGACCACAAGCAGGGGGAGTGGCAGGCAGAAGGAGAAGCAGGCTCCCCGCTGAGCAAGGAGCCCGATGCGGGACTCGATCCTAGGACCCTCGGATCATGACTTGAGCTGAAGACAGACACTTAACTGACTGAGCCACCAAGGCATCCCAGATGTTTGAAATTTGTTTTTGCAAATTTCATGGACAAAATCATATGGTCATGGCAATGTGCAGATGTTTGTTGTGGAGGTTCAGAGATGGTTCTCATGAACTTTAACATCACAACTCTATTTAAAGATAAATGTAATTCACGGGGCATTCTGAGAGTTATGTATGTGATGGGTGAGGGAAATCATTTTTTGGGGAAGGGATTTGTGTCTGACTTAGTCTTAGAACTTTCAAATAACACCAGCTGTCAAAAATTTTTTTTCTCCCTTCTCTTCCACAATCTCTGAGTCACTGTTCACCAAATCCTGTAGCAAAACCTGATGAATAAATGGGTAAAGGCAAGTATTTAGATAGCCTTGAATTAATAAGGAGAAATATTGTGTTAGCAGGTGGGATGTGTCTATGTATAGTGTATATATAAAGTAAATTAATTTTTGCATGTCTTATAAAAATTAATTTCTTTATAATCACTCTGTATGCCATTCAGTATTTTGGAAGCAGAAACTGTGTTGTATTACTCTGCTTTATGCCACTGGCTTTTTTATTACCTCACGAATTTTTCTTGAAATTTGTCCTTCCTACATACCCTTAACTATAAATTTGAACCTTACCTCTTAGTGTTTTGTTCTGAAGCAGTTAAAAACTTTTCATAGTACAGTTAGTGTTCCTGAACAAAAAAGATCTGTTTTAGTTCTGTTTCTTACTACTTACAATGATTTTGTGCTTATTAGTGACTAGCTAGTTTGATAAATACTACCAGAAAAAAAGAAAAGAACAATCCTGCTCATTTCATCTGCCTCTTAAAGGTTTATCTTTTCTTATAAAAGACTTTTAGAGCTTTGTTGTGTAATTTTTTTAGCTCTTTGTGGTAGAAAAATAATCCCAGAAGTAAAATACGAGCTTCATTGGAACCTTACTTTTTATTCCTCATTAGATAAAATTTGAAAATGTGTTCACTAAATCTCCTCTTGTATAGGATTGGGCAGTCAGTATAACTTTGCCCCTTGTCATCTTCCATCTTTTTAAAAAATGTTTTTACAGATTTATTTATTTTAGAGAGCGTGCGAGTGCACGTGTGCAAGTGGTGGGGAGGGGCAGGAGGAGAGGAGAAGCACACTCCCCACTTAGTGTGGAGCCCGACTCTGGCTCCATCTCACCACCCTGAGATCATGACCTGACCCGAAACCAAGAGTTGGATGCTCAATTGACTGAGCCACCCAGGCGCCCTATCCTCCATCTTTTTAAGTACCCATTTATTCCGTATATGAAGTATGAAGCTGCCTTCTTTTCATTACCTTCATTTACTTTGCCTTTTTGAGCCTGATTAGGAGTGTGACAGGAAAGCTAGACCTGGGGCGTGTGGGTGGCTCAGTCCTTAAGAGTCTGCCTTCTGCTTGGGTCATGATCCTAGGGTCCTGGGATCGAGCCCCGCGTCAGGTTCTCTGCTCAGCGGGACGCCTGCTTCTCCTTCTCCCACTCCCCCTGCTTGTGTTCCCTCTGTTGCTGTCTCTCTGTCAAATAACTAAATAAAATTTAAAAAAAAAAAAAAGAAGAAGGAAAGCTAGACCTATATTATGATACGTGGTTAGTTGGTGGTAGTTACTTGTGACTTTGCCTTTCTAAAACCTTAGGGTTTTCTTGTATTCCAAAATGACAGTAACACAGGGTTCCACCACTTCTTACCTATTATGGCATTATGATACTATTCCAAGCTTTATTCATTGGATAAATGGCAGAATTGCAATTTGAACTGTGGTGTCGTGGCTCTAGAATTGTTGCCATTATGCTATATGCCTTTGGAAACATTTTCCTCAGAGATCTTATTTATTGCCACATTTGTCACTTCTGTACAAATGACTTGAGTCTCAACTCTTCCTGAACTTCACATCTCTATTCCAGCTATCCTTTTTGGTCTCTCCTAGCTATCCTGTCCCCACCACTAGTAAACTTGTCATCTTTTCCCCATAATATTTTCTCCACCAGGTCTTCCCATTTTTTAAAATGACATCTTCATTTTCTAAGATTCAGAGTCTTGAGAGTCCTTTAATTTTCTTGACATTTCATTATTGCACCATGTGTGTTAATCCTCTGCAGCCTCTCTCCCAACTTTTTTTTTTTTAATTAAAAAAAATTTTTTTTAAAAGATTTTATTTATTTATTTGAGGGAGAGAGCACACAAGCAGGGGGAGAGGCAGAAGGGGAAGCAGACTCCCCGATGAACAGAGAGCCTGATGCCAGGCTCTATCCCAGTACCCCGAGATCATGTCCTGAGCCAAAGGCAGCTGCTTAACTGACTGAGCCATCCAGGCACCCCTCTCCCAACTTCTTTCTAGACTTCTCGCCATGATGGCAGTTTAGGTCTGCACTTTTAGCCTAAAACTTTCTAAAAGTTTTCTTCCATTACACTTCATGCTTCACACTGCTGCCAGATTAATCTTCCTAAAATAGAGCTCCAGTTCCATTGCTTTCTTGAACCAAGACTTTCATGGTTGACCTTTAAGGTCCATCTCATACACCATTTATTTTATGAAGCCTTTTCAGTATTACACAGTTAGGGATATAGTATTTGCTCCCTCTGTTCCCACTCTTCAGAGCACTTTGTATTTCTTTGCTGACACATATGTTATTGTACCCTGTATTCTAATTATTTGTGTACTTGCCTTCCTACTTACCCTACCCCCAGTTGCAAGTTCTTGAGAGTAGAGATTCTCCTGAAGCCCTAGAATAGGTCTTCGTTCATAAGTGCTCAATACATTTATTAACTTACACCTATGAGGAAACACATTTCAAAATAATCATTATATTTTTGTTATTTTAGGCTTGACCGTCTTTTTATCTTACTGGATACTGGCACTACTCCAGTTACAAGAAAAGCTGCTGCACAGCAACTTGGAGAAGTGGTAAAGCTTCACCCCCATGAACTAAATAATCTTTTATCTAAAGTAAGAACTTTTTTCTTTTAGTATAACGCAATTATAGAAATTTGTCTGTGGATGGGAATATAACAATAGAAATTGTCTTATTTTAGTGGCAATTTGTGGTCTTCAAATTCCATTAAATATCTTACTATTTCTCCAGATATATTTTTTTAATTTGGTCTTTCTTTTTTGTCACAAGATTTAAAATATTTCGGGTTTTTTTTACATCAGATTTAATTGTCTAAGGGATTTGACAATATACAACCTTTTGCCTGTGGCACAAATTTGAATCTGACCCAATTTGGTAATGCACTAAGTTGTTAATCTAGTTTGTTAGTGGTCTGACTTGTTCTTAATGGCTAGTAATTATATCATAGTTGGCAGTCTTCAAATGGATTGAGTACTCATGGGAAATGATTGAAATATATGAAAAGCTAGTTATCATTACCTTTTAAGTTATCACCTGTTTTGAAAGTGGAGGCTTTCTGCTTTGGTGAATCAGTGTTTTCATAATATTAGCCCCTATTCTTTCCCTAAGCAATGGCTGTATTTTTACTGAACTCTGAGCTTGTAGAAGTGTGCCTGATGATGGTAAGCAGCACATTCTATGTGTTTAATAATTCTCTGGCACTCAGGGGTGCCTGGGTGGCTCAGTCAGTTGAAAGTCCAACTCTTGGTTTCAGCTCAGGTTGTGGTCTCGTGGGTCATGGGATTAAGCACCGTGTGGGTTCTGCCCTCAGTGGGGAGTCTGCTTGAAGACTCTCTCCCTTTGCCCCTACCCCCACCCTCCCTCTTCCCGTGCATGCATGTGTTCTCTTTTTCTCTTTCTCTAAATAAATAAATCTTTAAAAAAATTTTTTTTTCTGGCATACGAAGTAAAAACTGGAGTGCTTTGTGAGTTGGGGGGCTTGGGTGGGAAGGAGGGTAGGAACAGAGGATAGGGTTGGGGAGCAATATGGAAATCCCAAGATCCCTCTCTTCCTGCTGGTCTTACCCCTTCCTCCCTCCCTCCCTCCGTCCTTCCTTCCTTCCTTCCTTTCTTCCTTCCTTCCTTTCTCCCTCTCTCTCCCTTCCTCTCTCTCTCTCCCTTCGTTCCTCCCTTCCTCCTTCCCTCCCTCCTTTCCTTCCTCTCTTCCTCTCAAGATTTTATCTACTTATTTGAGAGAGAGCATATGAGCAGGGAGTAAGAGGGAGAAGCAGACTCTCCACCAAGCAGGCGGGGAGCACGATGTGGGGCTTGATGCCAGGACCCCAGGATCACAGCCTGAGCCAAAGGCAGACACTTAACTGACTGAGCCACCCAGGCACGCCTTACCCCCTCCTTTCATTCTCATTTGTCCCTTCTTGATTCATATGAGTAGGAGTTCTGCTTGTGAATATACAAATCTGTATGATATGGTTCCCACCATGAGGGCTGACAGTAACTGTCTTTTCCAGTATATTTACCACCTAGATATTATCAGGACTTTCTAACCCAATATGTAGATGAAGAGACAGTGATTTGATATCCACAGGCTCCATGTTCTCAGAATGGAGAAGGATGCATATTAGACACTATTATACTTATGTGTAAGGTAGGGGCATAGAAAGGCATACCCATTTCTTCTCACACCAGGGGAAAAGATGGGGGACTGAATGAGCTGAAACTGGAAACAGGGGGCAGAACTAATTTGTGCTGAACTGAGAAAAGGTTTCTAGTCTTCTGAGTTCTGGTCATCTTAATGTAGATCCTGGCATATTGGCTGTCATCAAATAATTCCAAAAGAGGCAAAGTTTGTCTTTCATACCTTCTCACCTTTTATCCTCTTTTCTCTCTCCTCAGTGTTTTCCTGTTGCCTTTTGGTTTTGTTTTTTTAAACTGCGTATTGTACAATTCAGTTGTTTTATTTTACTTTTTTAAAGATTTTTTTTTAGGATTTTTTTTTAAGATTTTTTTTTTCAACTAATCTCTGTACCCAGTGTAGGGCTTGAACTTTATAATCCCAGGACTAAGAGTGGCATGCTCCACCCACTCTGCCAGCCAGGTGCCCCTTGTGATTTTAGATATGTGCAATCATCACCACAATCTAATTTTAAAACATTTTTATTTCCCCAAAAAGAAACCTCATGCCAATTGCAGTCACTCTCCATCACTGTCCCTCCCATACCTAGTCCTAGGCAACCCTTAATCTACTTTCTGCCTGTAGATTTGCCTGTTCAGAAAACTTTATATAAATGTGACTGTTTCCTTCACTTAGAATAATATTTTTAAGGTTCTTTCATATTGAAGTTTGTTTCATTACTTAAGTCCTTTTTATTGCCAAATAATATTCCATTGTATAGCTTGGATGTGAGTATATTACGTGGATATACCACGTCTGTTTATCCGTTGATGGACATTTGGGTTGTTCCACTTTTTGGCCTTTGATGAGTAATGCTACTATGAAAATTCATGTACAGGTTTTTGTGTGGGGTGTATGTTGTCATTTCTCTTGGGTTTATACCTGTGGATAGAATTGCTGTATCATATAGTAACTATGTTTAACTTTATGAGGAACTGCCAGACTATTTTCAAAACTGGCTCCATTGTTTTATATCCCTAACAGTAGTGTATGAGAGAGCTGATTTTTTTTTTTTTTTACATCCTTGCCAATGCTTGTTATTAACTGACTTTGATTATTTCCATACTAGTGAGTGTGAAGTGATATGTCAGTGTAGTTTTGACTTGCATTTTTCTGGTGACTAGTGATGTTGAACATCTTTTTATGTGTTTATTGACCCTTGGTGTATCTGTTTTGGAGCACTGTCTCTTCAGATCCTTTGCCCATTTCTTCTTTTTTTTTTGCGGGGGGGGAGGGTCAGAGGGAGAGGAAAGGAGCATTTTCAGTAGGCCCCATGCCCAATGTGGAGCCCAGTGTGGGCTTGATCACACAACCCTGAAATCATGACCTGAACTGAAATCAAGAGTTGGATGGACACTTAACCCACTGAGTCACCCAGGCGCCTCTAGATCCTTTGCCCATTTTTAAGTGGGATATTTGTTCTTTTAATATTGAGTTGTAAGAGTTCTCTATATATTTTGGATACAAGCTCCTTGTGAGGTATTTCATTTGCAGATATCTTCTTCCAATCTGTGGTTGTCTTTTCACTTTTCTGATGGTATCCTTTGAAGTATAAAAGCTGTTAATTTTGATTTAGTCAGTTATTAATTTTGATTTTCATATTCCTTGTGCTTTTGGGGATCATATCTAAGAAATCTTGCCTGATCCAAGGTCACAAAGATTTACCTCTGTGTTTTCTTCTAAGAATTGTATAGCTTTAGATCTTACTTTTAGACTTATGGCTCGTTTTGAGGCTTTGTGTGTGTGTGTTGTTAGGTAGGGGTTCACAATCATTATTTTGTTGCCCTAGCACCATTTGTGGAAAAAACCATTTTTTCCCCATTGAATTGTCTTGGTGCTCTTGTTGAAAATCAGTTGATGGGGGGAAAAGATGGTGGAGAAGTAGGGGACCCCTTCTTCAGCTGATCCCCTGAATCGAACTGGATGTCTGTCAGACCATCCTGAACACCCATGAAATGAGCCTGAGACGCAGGAAGATACATCTGGATCTCTACAAATGAACATCCCCCACGCTGAGTATTGAGGTACGAAGCAGGTAGCCATGAATCTGCGCACAGATATTGGAAGATAAACGGAAGGGGGAGGGAGTTGCCGTGCTCAGGCGCCGGGAAGCAGTAGCCACCTGCACTGGGGAGTGGGCCAGACTCATGGACTGGCACCCACGAGAAAGCAGACTGAGACTGTGAGCCCGGGAACGCACGTGTGACCAGATTGAAAGCCGGAGCTCCGGAGCACTCACTGGAACCAGACTGAAACCGGGAGCTTGGGAGTGCGTGTGCGACCAGACTGAAAACTGGAGCTCCGGAGCGCACACTCGAACTAGACTGAACCCAGGAACTCGGGAGCATGCGTGCAACCAGATGGAAAACTGGTGCTCCGGAGCGCGCGCTAATGACACTGAAGCAGAGCGCTCAGAACCGCGCGTGGGAACCGGGGGCGGCTGGCAGTGTTAGAAGCACAAAGGACAGAGATGTGCCAGCCCTGAAAGCAAGGGCTGGGAGAGTGGCTGTGGGTCGCAAATCCCGGGTTGCTGAGGGGTTTTTAGCAGCACTGACGGAAACAGAGTTAGAGTGGCCAGGATAGCTCAGTGGAGAGCGGACTGCGATCTCTCTGTTCTGAGACAGAGGCTAGGATACGGCCACTGCTGCTCTGACTCTCAGAAGAGGCACAGTAAACTGCCAGGGAAAGCCACCAGAGAACAAAAGCCCGGAAATAACGGTTCACATTGTGCCCATCCCCATCCCCCGGGGGGACAGGGGACAGGGCAACTCTACCGAAACAGGGTTGCCTGAGTATCAGCGCGGAGGGACAGGGGACAGGGCAACTGTACCGAAACAGGGTTGCCTGAGTATCAGCGCGGCAGGCCCCTCCCCCAGAAGGCTGGCTGGAAAATCAAGAAGCCCACATCCCTAAGGTCCCTATAAAACAAGTGCACACTGCCTGGGTCCTGGTCAATAATTTGGGCTCTGTGCATCCCCACAACCTCTCCTCATCAGAATGACAAGGAGGAGAAACCCTCAGCAAAGAAAGGAGACAGAGACTGTGGCCTCTGCCACGGAACTGATGAATATGGATATAAACAAATTGTCAGAAATGGAGTTCAGAGTAGCAATGGTCAAAATGATGTGTAGGCTTGAAAAAAAAATTAAAGAGAATATAGAATCTCTAAAGGCAGAAATGAGAGTGAATCTAGCAGGAATTAAAAATGCTATGAATCAAATGCAGTCTAAACTGGATGCTCTGACGGCCAGGGTAAATGAGGGAGAAGAACGAATTAGTGAATTGGAGGATGGGATGGTAGAAGAGAAAGTTAAAACGGAAACTTGGCTCAAAAAAATCCAATCTGAAGAATGTAGATTACGGGATATTATTGACTCAATGAAACATTCCAGTGTCAGAATCATCGGCATCCCCGAGGGGGTGGAGAAAGAGAGAGGTCTAGAAGAGATATTTGAAAAATTTGTAGCTGCGAACTTCCCTAATCTGGCAAAGGAAACAAGCATTCCTGTCCCAGAGGCAGAGAGGATCTCTCCCAAGATCAATGAGAACAGGCCTATACCACGTCACGTCATAGTGCAATTTGCAAATATTAGATCCAAAGATACAGTATTGAAAGCGGCCAGGGGGAAGAAAATCCTTATGTACAGAGGGGAAAATATCAGAATAACGTCAGACCTATCTACAGAGACCTGGCAAGTCAGGAAAAGTTGGCAAGGCATATTCAGAGCACTAAGTGAGAAGAACATGCAGCCAAGGATCCTTTATCCAGCAAGGCTGTCATTCAGAATTGAGGGAGATAAGGGCCTTCCAAGATTGGCAGAAACTGAAGGAATTCGTAACCACCAAACCAGCCCTACATGAGATATTAAGGGGGGTTCTATAAAAGTAAAAAGACCCCCAAGAGTGATACAGAACAGAAGTTTACAATCTATAGAAACAAAGACTTCACAGGCAACATGACATCATTAAAATCATATCTCTCAATAATCACTCTCAATGTGAATGGCCTAAATGCTCCCATAAAACACCACAGGGTTGCAGATTGGACAAAGAGACATGACCCATCCATTTGCTGTCTTCAAGAGACTCATTTTGAACCTAAAGATACATCCAGCCTGAAAGTGAAGGGATGGAAAACCACTTTTCATGCCAGTGGACTTCAAAAGAAAGCTGGGGTAGCAATTCTCATATCAGACAGGTTAGATTTTAAACTAAAGACTGTAGTTAGAGTTACAGAAGGACACTATATTATTCTTAAAGGATGTATCCAGCAAGTGGATATGACAATTATAAATATCTATGCCCCCAACAGGGGAGCAGCTAGATACACAAGCCAACTCTTAACCAGAATAAAGAGACATATAGATAATAATGCGTTAATAGTAGGGACCTCAACACTCCCCTCTCAGCAATAGACAGATCATCTAAANCAAAAAGACATGACCCATCCATTTGCTGTCTTCAAGAGACTCATTTTGAACCTAAAGATACATCCAGCCTGAAAGTGAAGGGATGGAAAACCACTTTTCATGCCAGTGGACTTCAAAAGAAAGCTGGGGTAGCAATTCTCATATCAGACAGGTTAGATTTTAAACTAAAGACTGTAGTTAGAGTTACAGAAGGACACTATATTATTCTTAAAGGATGTATCCAGCAAGTGGATATGACAATTATAAATATCTATGCCCCCAACAGGGGAGCAGCTAGATACACAAGCCAACTCTTAACCAGAATAAAGAGACATATAGATAATAATGCGTTAATAGTAGGGGACCTCAACACTCTGCTCTCAGCAATAGACAGATCACCTAAGCAGAAAATCAACAAAGAAACAGGAGCTTTGAATGACATACTGGACCAGATGGACCTCATAGAAATATACAGAACACTACACCCCAGAACAACAGAATACTCATTCTTTTTGAATGCACATGGAACTTTCTCCAGAATAGACCATATACTGGGTCACAAAACAGGTCTCAACCGATACCAAAAGACTGAGATTATTCCCTGCATATTCTCAGACCACAGTGCTTTGAAACTGGAACTCAATACAAGGAAAAATTTGGAAGGAACTCAAACACTTGGAAACTAAGAACCATCCTGCTCAAGAATGATTGGGTAAACCAGCTAATTAAGAAGGAGATCAGACAATTTTTGGAGACCAACAAAAATGAAAACACATTGGTCCAAAACCTATGGGATGCTGCAAAGGCAGTCAGTCCTGAGGGGAAAATACATAGGTATTCAAGCCTCAGTCAAAAGAACAGAAAAATCTAAAATGCAGCTTTTATATTCTCGCCCTAAAAAGCTGGAGCTGGAACAGAAGAACAGGCCTAACCCACGCACGAGAGGGCAGATGATCAATGAGCAGAGATCAATGAATTAGAAACCAGGAGCACAGTAGAGCAGATCAACAGAACTAGAAGCTGGTTCTTTGAAAGAATAAATAAGATCGATAAGCCACTGGCCAGACTTATTCAAAAGATTAGAGAAAGGACCCAAATTAATAAAATTATGAATGAAAGGGGAGAGATCACAACCAACACCAAGGAAATAGGAAGGATCATTAGAAACCTTTATCAAGGACTTTATGCCAATAAATTAAACAACTTGGAAGAAATGGATGCCTTCCTGGAAACCTATAAACTAGCAAGACTGAAACAGGAAGAAATTGATTATTTAAACTGACCGATTAATTATGAAGAATTTGAAGCAGTGATCAGAAACCTCCCCAAAAACAAGAGTCCAGGGCCTGATGGATTCCCCGGGGAATTCTACCAAGCATTCAAAGAAGAAATAATACCTCTCCTCCTGAAGCTGTTTCAAAAAATAGGAACAGAAGGCAAACTACCAAACTCATTCTACGAGGCCAGTATTACCTTGATCCCCAAACCAGGCAAAGACCCCATAAAAAAAGAATTACAGACCGATATCCCTGATGAATATGGACGCCAAAATTCTCAACAAAATCCTAGCTAATAGGATCCAAAAGTACATTAAAAGGATTATCCATCATGACCAAGTGGGATTCATCCCTGGGATGCAAGGGTGGTTCAACATTCACAAATCAATCAGTGTTATAGAACACATTAATAAGATGAGAGTCAAGAGCCATATGATCCTCTCAATTGATGCAGAAAAAGCATTTGACAAAATATAGCATCCTTTCCTGATTAAAACCCTTCAGAGTGTAGGGATAGAGGGTACGTTCCTCAATTTCATAAAAACCATCTATGAAAAGCCTACAGCAAATATCATTCTCAATGGGGAAAAGCTGAGAGCCTTTCTCTTAAGATCAGGAACACGACAAGGATGCCCACTCGCCACTATTGTTCAATATAGTATTAGAAGTCCTTGCAACAGCAATCAGACAACAAAAAGGGAGAAAAGGTATCCAAATCGGCAAAGAAGAAGTCAAACTGTCTCTCTCTGCAGATGACATTATTCTCTATATGGAAAACCCAAAAGACTCCACCCCCAAATTACTAGCAGTTATAGAGCAATTCAGCAATTCAGTGGCGGGATACAAAAATCAATGCTCAGAAATCAGTTGCATTTCTGTACACAAACAATGAGACTGAAGAAAGAGAAATTAGGGAATCGATTCCATTTACAATTGCACCAAAATCATACATTATCTCGGAATTAACTTAGAGACATAAAGGATCTATACTCTAGAAACTACAGAACACTGATGAAAGACATTGAAGAAGACAAAAAAAGATGGAAAAACATTCCATGCTCATGGATTGGAGGAATAAACATAGTTAAAATGTCTATGCTACCCAGAGCAATCTATACTTTCAGTGCCATCCTGATCAAAATACCAATGACATTTTTCAAGGAACTGGAACAAACAGCCCTTAAATTTGTGTGGAACCAGAAAAAGCCCTGAATTGCCAAGGAATTGTTGAAAGGAAAAACAAAGCTGGGGGCATCACGTAGGCGGATTTCAAGCTATACTACAAAGCTGTGATCACCAAGACAGCATGGTACTGGCGCAAAAGCAAACACATAGACCAATGGAACAGAATACAGACTCCAGAAATGGACCCTAGGCTCTTTGGGCAACTAATCTTTGACAAAGCAGAAAAAAACATCCAGTGGAAAAAAGTCTTTTCAATAAATGGTGCTGGGAAAATTGGACACCTATATACAAAAGAATGAAACTTGACCACTCTCTCACACCATACACAAAGATAAACTCTAAATGGATGAAAGACCTAGATGTGAGACAAGAATCCATCAAAGTCATAGAGGAGAACATAGGCTGCAACCTCTTTGACATCGGTCACAGCAACTTTTTTCATGACACATCTCTAAAGGCAAGAGAAAAAAAAAAAGAATGAACTTTTGGAACTTCATCAAGATAAAAAGCTTCTGCACAGCCAAGGAAACAGTCAAAAAAACTAAGAGGCAGCCCATGGAATGGGAGAAGATATTTGCAAATAACACTACAGATAAAAGGCTGGTATCCAAGATCTACAAGGAACTTCTCAGACTCAATACCCAAGAAACAAATAATCAAATCAAAAAATGGGCAAAAGATATGAACAGACACTTTTCCATTGAAGACAGAAATGGCTAATAGACACATGAAAAAATGTTCAAAATCATTAGCCATCAGGGAAATTGAAATCAAAACCACATTGAAATACCACTTTATGCCAGTTAGAATGGCAAAAATTGACAACACAGGAAAGAACAAATGTTGGAGAGGATGTGGAGAAAGGGGATCCCTCTTACGCTGTTGGTGGGAATGCAAGTTGGTACAGCCACTTTGGAAAACAGTGTGGAGGTCCCTTAAAAAGTTAAAAATAGAGCTACCCTATGATCCAGCCATTGCACTACTGGGTATTTACCCCAAAAGATACAGACGTAGTGAAGAGAAGGGCCATATGCACCCCAATGTTCATAGCAGCATTGGCCACAATAGCTAAATCGTGGAAGGAGCCAAGATGCCCATCAACAGGCGAATGGATTAAGAAGCTGTGGTCCATATATACAGCGGAATATTACTTAGCCATCATAAAGAATGATTACCCAACATCTGCAGCAACATGGACAGGACTGGAGGAGATAATGCTAAGTTAAATAAGTCAAGCAGAGAAAGACAATTATCATATGGTTTCACTCATTTATGGAACATAAAAAATAGCAGGAAAATCAGTAGGAGAAGGAAGGGAAGAATGAAGGAGTGGATAAACAGAAGGGGGAATGAACCATGAGAGACTGTGGACTCTGGGAAACAAAATGAGGGCTTCAGAGGGGAGGAGGGTAGGGGACAGGGATAGGCTGGTGATGGGTATGAAGGAGGGCACATATTGCATGGTGCAATGGGTGTTATATGCAAACAGTGAATCGTGGAACAGTACATCAAAAACTAAGGATGTACTGTATGGTGACTAACATAACATAATAAAAAATTTAGAAAAAATGAAAATGGATTTTCTGAGTAAGAAAAAAAAAAGAAAAGAAAATCAGTTGACCATAGACTGGTTTATTTCTAGACTCTCAATTCTATTCCATTGATCTGTGTATCCTTTTGCCAGTACCACAGTGTCTTGATTACTGTTCACGTGTAGTAAGTTTTGAAATCGAGAAGTGTGAGTGTACCAACTTTGTTATTCGTTTTCAAGATTGTTTTGGTGATTCTGGGCCCCTTGCATTTCCATATAAATTTTAGGATCAACTTGCCCATTTCTGCAAAACAAGTCAGTTGGGATTTTGATAGGAATTTTGTTGAATCAGTAGATCAATTGAGGGAGTATTACTCTCTTAATAGTATTAAATCTTTAGATCCACAAACATGAGGTGAGGTGTCTTTCTGTTTATTTACATCTTATTTTAGTTCTTTCAATGGTATTTTGAATTTTTCTTTAGTTTTCAGTATATGAGTCTTGTACTTTACATTCACATTTAAGTATTTTATACTTTTTGGTGCTAGTATAAGTGGGATTTTAAACATTTTATTTTCAAATTGTTTATTGAAAGTGTCTAGCAAAACAGTTGATTTTTGTCTGTTGATCTTACATCTTCCAATCCTGCTGAACTCATTTGGTCTTTCTCCTAATTTTTACAACTTAACCCTTTGTATTAAGTAATAGGACTAAATGAATATATACATTTTGCTTTCTACTATATTAAAAGGTAGGTTATTTTTTAAATGTACTTAATTATTTTTTAACTAAAAGTTTCCTGTTTCCGTTTTTTTAAGGCGTGGTGATATTTCCTGTGAATGATAGAATCTTGTAAATGATATTAATAATTCCAAGGTGTTTTATATAAATTTTTATATAAAGTCCAATGGCTGCTAAATTATAAATTAATAACAAGTAAATTTATATTTCTCAGTTCTGGTTATTTTGAACAAATAATATTTTTGGTATAATTATTTTATCTTATAATTTTTAAAGGTATTGATATATTTAAGGAGTACAAATTGGGATACCCGGATTGCAGCAGGACAAGCTGTTGAAGCTATAGTGAAAAATGTACCTGAGTGGAATCCAATACCAAGAACCAAACAAGGTGCTGTTGAGTGGTAAAAGTAGTTTGCAGTAAAAATCTACCTATAGAATTAACTATACATTTTATATTTTAATAATTTTGATTTTAATTTAAAGACTTAATTTTCAGTTGCAGCTTTGTCAGGGAGTGACAATGAATAAAGTGATTTTCACCATTTTTTTTTTTAAGATTTTATTTGAGAGACAGAGCGTGCAAGGGGTGGGGAGGGGCAGAGGGAGAGGGAAAAGCAGACTCCCTGCTGAGCATGGAGCCTGATGTGGGGCTCAATCCCAGGACCCTGAGATCATGATCCAAGCTGAAGGTAGACAGCCGACTGAGCCGCCCAGGCTCCTCTTCAGTGATGCTTTTAAAAAACTACTAGATAAACTATGTTTTCGTATATATATTTTTAAATTATTAACTGTACAGTATGCTTGATTTAAAGATATTGCTTCCCTCAAGAATTTATATCCTAAAAAAAGAAACTAACTCAATGCAGCATAAATATTTGAAGCAGTGTTTTTTCTTGTTCCTGTGAGAATAGTGTAATTATTTTCTAAATTTAAGCACAATTATGTATGGATATTTGGAGGGGGGAATCTTTAGTTTCTAATGTGTCCTTTAGATGTCTTGTAGTGAAAATTATTTTTCTGATTGCCTGCAACAATATTTAAAAATGAACGTTTGCTTTTAAAAATTTGTTAAGGTATACATTTTAGTTAAGTGAAAAAAAATTTTTTTTAATTTCATTTATTTGTAAGAGAGAGAGAGAGGGAGGGAGGGAGCACAAGTAAGGGGAGCATTAGGCAGAGGGAAAAGCAGGCTCCCCGCTGAGCAGGGAGCCTGAGGTGGGGCTCAATCCCAGGACCCTGGGATCATGACCTGAGTGGAAGGCAGATGCTTAACCAACCAAGCCACCCAGGCGTCCCTCAAGTGAAAATTTGATGTGATTCAACCTGATTTCATTTTCAAGTCACTTTGATAGCATCACTATTATCATACATTTTAGCTTGTCTAAAATTTTTGCTTTAATTATCTGGCACCTATTGTGTTGAGGGACTGTTAATTTGTCCTCTCTCATCAAGTGAAATATATAACCAGAAGGAGTTGTAACTTGTTTTAGAAAGAAACATTTTCTTTTTTAGCTTATTTTCCCTGCTTATTTTGGTATATAGAGATATTAAAACTCAGTCTTTTTACGAAACGGTTATACCAGCACTAAAATTTATGGTAAGATTGCTTGTCATCACTGGAAAACTTAAAATATAATTATACTTTAGTTTAATAAATGAATTATGTGCAAGTACTAGCTAAACAAACTATTAAGTCAATGAATAATTATAATATATTTAAAAATTTATAATGGCATAACCTTTGTGGGGAGGAATATAAAACATTTTACGTTACTTTTAGGCCTCAGATAGATATATAATTTTAGCAGTTTACCAGGAGATTATAATTTGCCCATATTATGAGGAGTCCTATTGAATGAATAGTTGCTTTGTGTCATAAATATTCCTTAGAGGGATGAATTATGCTTGTTAGCTTATATATGAATATATTCTCTGAATATGTTTGTTTTCCAGATTAGCACTATGATGAACTCAGGCTGTTACCTGGGTTACCTGAGTTGCTTTGTGTCATAGATATTCCATAGATATAGGGACGAATGATGCTCATTAGCTTATATATGACTATATTCCTCTGAATATGTTTGTTTTCCATATTAGCACTATGATGAACTCAGGCTGTTACCTTGGTAGTATTTTCAAACAGTTGAACAGTAACTGGAGACATTATAGTTGTTTTTGCAAAAAAAAGATTCTGTTTATTTATTTGTCAGAGAGAGAGAGTGTGTGTGCCTACAAGCAGGTGGAGCAGCGGGCAGAGGGAGAAGCAGGCTCCCCATTGAGCAAGGAGCCTGATGTGGGACTCGATTCCAGGACCCTGGAACTGATGCACCGAGGCATCCTGATACATACGATATTTAACATACATATTTCAATATGGGACGCATTTCTTCATATAATAATGTGCTTTTGGAGTGAAAAGCAGCTATAAGTACACTCACTGATATTCTGATAGTTTGTACAAGGGGAGTCACCAACTAGTTTATTCATAAGTAAGACTTGATCATAAATAAATCCACAATAGCTTTTTTACTTCCTCTGCCTTTTACTTTTCTAAAAATGTTACACGACCACCCCAAGTAATGCTATTCTCTTTCATCCTACACTTTGGCTTTATGATGGAATTAAATATTTTTCAACCTCATTTAGAATCTACTTCAGAAAGTGCTATGGAAGATTCACCTACTACAGATCGATTGAATTTTGACAGATTTGATATATGTAGATTGTTACAGCATGGGGCATCACTTTTGGGATCTGCTGGTGCAGAATTTGAAGTACAAGATGAAAAATCAGGTATGTAGTAGTCCTGTAGAAGAAAGTCTGAAATGTTTGTGTTCAGACTAATTTATCACTTGGTATGCTACATATCAGTCATGCAGAATCTTAATAGATGTTACAAAATGTAAATTGACTGAAGTTGCAGTTGGGGAAGGGGAGGCTTTGTGGGTGGAGAAGATAACTGAAAGTATTTGGTCTGAAACTATACCATATGAATATTTTCCTCCTTTTAAGTGAATATGTACCATGTCTATACTTGTTAATAGATACATGTTAGTATTTCAGCAGGTATTTTATTATGTAATAGAGAAATTATAAAGTATACCCCAAGAGCCTTGGTTGAATAGATTTTAAAAGCCAGGATTAGTACAGTTTGTGATCCTGTTTTCATAATTCTGGACATTTGAGAGGCTTTATGACAGTTTTCTTTTTATCATATGCTTTAAAAATTTAAATAATTGGATATCATGCTGGTGAAAACACTAAAGCAAACACTAAAAATGAAAAATTAAATCTTGGATAGGAAATCGTCCCGTTGTCTTTAAACTTACAGAATCCATTTGGATATAAAATCTTTTGGCCATTCAAGATTGATGCCTTGAGTGGAAAAAACCTTGATGTTTTTAATGGATTTCTGTAAGTAAGTTGCTCTTTTGACTAAAACCAAAACAGAACAGTTTTTGTTGCTAATAAAATAAAATTAATCATTACTCAAAGCATTTCTATCTAGTTAAGTTAATGAAATGATCGCTTTTTCATTTTAAAGTCAAATACCCATTTACTCTTGCTTAATATGGTTTCTGTTGAAAGATCTCTGGTTAACCTCAGAACAACATAGGTCGTTGAAATGTGCAGGTCTACTTATATGCAAATTTTTTTTGATAAACACAGTATGGTATTGTAAATGTGTTTTACTTACGATTTTCTTAATGTTTTCTCTAGCTTAGTTTATTGTAAGAATATTGTATACAGTACATGTACAAATACATGTTAATCGACTGTGTTATTGGTAAAGATTTTGATCAACAGGAGGCTATTGGTAAAGTTTTGGGGGGGGTCAAAGTTATACACAGATTTTCAACTCCTTGGCGGGGGTTGATGTCCCTAATCCCCATATTGTCCAAGGATCAATTGTAGTTTAATTATTTTTGGGGAGAATTGAGAGGAGAATTTGGTTAAGTTCTAGAAAAGCATAGTTTTTCTAATAAGGGGGGTAGAAGTCATCTAAAAAACTTTCTGATTTGAAAAAGTTCTCTCTAAACAGTAAGTTTACTAATTTTACTATTGTACTCTTGTCAGAGATCATTGGACCTTACCCAGGAGTAAAAGTCAGTGTCACCAACCATTGTCACTTAAAAAAATATATGTATTTGGGTCTTAGCCTCAAGATTCAGATTTAATAGATCTGTGGAGAGTTCTAGGACATTGTATTTATTTTGTTTTTATTTTAATTTTTTTCATTTTTTATTTAAATTCAATTTAGTTAACATATAGTGTATTATTAGTTTCAGGGGTAGAATTTAGTGATTCATCAGTTGCATATAATTCCCAGTGCTCATTATATCAAGTGCACTCCTTAATACCCATCACCCAGTTACACCGTCCCCCCACCCATCTCCCTTCCAGCAACCCTCAGTTTGTTTCCTATAGTTAAGAGTCTCTTGTGATTTGCCTCCCTCCCTGTTTTTATCTTATTTTATTTTTCCTTTCCTTCCCCTGTATTCATCTGTTTTGTTTCTTAAATTCCACATACGAGTGAAATCATATGGTATTTTTCTTTCTCTGACTGACTTATATCACTTAGCATAATACCCTATAGTTCCATCCGTGTCATTGCAAATGGCAAGATTTCATTCTCTTTGATGGCTGAGTAATATTGCATTGCAGACTTAGGACATCTTTATCCATCCATCTGTTGATGAACATCTGGGCTCTTTCCATATTATTTTATTATTAACATATAAAGTATTATTTGTTTCGGGGGTACAGGTCTGTGATTCATCAGTCTTAAATAATATACAATACTCACCACAACACATACCCTCCCCTAATATCCATCACCCAGCCACCCCATCACCCTACCCCCCTCCCCTCCAGCAACCCTCAGTTTGTTTCCTGAGATTAAGAGTCTCTTATGGTTTGTCTGCCTCTCTGGTTTTGTCTTGTTTGATTTTTTTCCTCTCTTCCCCTATGATGCTTTGCCTTGCTTCTTAAATTCCACAAAGCAGTGAGATCCTATGATAATTATCTTTCTCTGATTGACTTATTTCGCTTAGTATAATATCCTCTAGTTCCATCATGTTGTTGTAAATGGCAAGATTTCAATTTTTGATGGCTGCATAATATTCCATTATATATATGCATAATATTCCATTATATATACACACAAGCACACCACATCTTCTTTATCCATTCGTCTGTCGATGGACATCTGGGCTCTTTCCATAGTTTGGCTATTGTGGACATAGCTGCTATAAACTGTGGGGTGTAGGTGCCCCTTTGGATCACTACATTTGTATCTTTGGGGTAAATACCCAGTATAGTGCAGTTGCTGTGTCGTAGGGTAGCTCTATTTTCAACTTTTTGAGGAACTTTCACACTGTTTTCCAGACTGGCTGCACCAGCTTGCATTCCCACCAACAGTGTAGGAGGGTTCCCCTTTCTCTGCATCTTCACCAACATCTGTTGTTTCCTGAATTTTAGCCATTCTGACTGGTGTGAGGTAGTATCTCATTATGGTTTTGATTTGTATTTCCCTGATGCTAAGTGACGTGGAGCATATTTTCTTATGTCTGTTGGCCATTTGTATGTCTTTGGAGAAATGTCTGTTCATGTCTCCTGCCCATTTCTTGACTGGATTTTTTGGTTTTTTGGGTGTTGCGTATGATAAGTTCTTTATAGATCTTGGATACTAGACCTTTAGCTGACATGTCATTCGTGAATGTCTTCTCCCATTCCATAGGTTGCCTATTAGTTTTGTTGAATGTTTCCTTTGCTGTGCAGAACCTTTTTATCCTGACGAAGTACCAGTAGTGCATTTTTGCTTTTGCTTTTGGTGATGTGTCTAGCAAGAAGTGGCTGCAGCTGAGGTCGAAGAGGTTGCTGCCTGTGTTCTCCTCTAGGATTTTGATGGATTCCTGTCTCACATTGAGGTCTTTCATCCATTTTGAGTCTGTTTTTGTGTATGGTGTAAGGAAATGGTCCATTTTCATTCTTCTACTGTGGCTGTCCAGTTTTCCCCAGCACCATTTGTTGAAGAGACTGTCTTTTTTCCATTGGGTATTCTTTCTTGCTTTGTTGAACATTAGTTGACCATAGAGTTGAGAGTCCATTTCTGGCTTCTCTGTTCTGTTCCATTGAGCTATGTGTCTGTTTCTGTGCCAGTACCATACTGTCTTGATGATTACAACATTGTAATACAGCTCAAAGTCTAGGACTTTGTATTTAAAATAAAAAATAATCTACGGGTGACTGATATATAACCAGGATTGGGAACCCCAATTTTGGGCAACTCAGATTTTAATGCTCTTAAGTCTCAGTACGCTGATTAGTGCTCATTTAAAATTATCTAATTAGATTTTCTTTACATGTCTGTTTATCTGTGTGTGTTTCCTCATAATGAGGGACACATACATGATTAGTATAGGTGCTAGTCTGATTTTCCTTTGCAGTTGTATAGGTTATTTTCCCAATAGGACTTTCCCTGGAATGAGAGGACTGATTTTGGGTTCTGTGTATGTGTCATGGAGTTGTGATCCAGCAGTTTTCACTTTTGGATGCCTAGTGTTTTTCCCTCCAGGTAGAGCAGTCTTAATTTTTTTTAAATAGCTTTATTGAGACATAATTCACATACCATACAATTCACCCTTTTTTAAAGTGTACAGTTCATTGGTGTTTAATACATTCACAGATATATGCAGTCAATTTTAGAGTATTTCCTTATCTCAATAAGAAACCCTATATCCTTTAGCTGTGAACCTCCTATGCCCTACTTCTTCTGTTCCCTTCCAGGCCCTAAGCATCTTTCTGTCTCTGCCTATTCTGGACAGTTCTCATAAATGGAATTATCTAATATGTGATCTTTCGTGGCTGGCTTCTTAGTGGCATGTTTCCAAGGTTTATCCACCCTGTAGTATATATCAGTACTTCTTTTGTTTTCCTAAATAGTTTTTATTACTGGATGTATCAGTTTTTTTAATTGTGGTAGAGTGTATATAACGTAAAATTTTCATCTTAACTATTTTTTAAGTGTACAGTTCGGTAATATTAAGTACATTTACGTTGTTGTGAGCCAATCTGCAGGACTCTTTTCATGTCGCAAAACTGAAACTTTATACAGTAGTCCCCCTTATCCACAAAGGATATATTTCAGGCCTTAAAGTGTAGGTAATAGTACCAAACCATATATATACTGTTTTTTCCTGTACATACAGAGCCATGATAAAGTTTATAAGCTAGGGACAGTAAGAGATTGACAATGATAATGAATAATAAAATAGAACTATTTTAACAATATACTTTAATAAAAATTATGTAAATCTCTCTCGAAATATTTTACTGTAATGTATTGACCCTTCTTGTGGTGATGTGAGATAATAAAATGCTAGGTGATGAGATGAAGTAAGGTGAATGACATAGGCATTGTGATGTTGTGTTAGGCTACTATTGACCTTCTGACAATATGTTGAAAGCAGAATCTGCCTCTGGACTACTGTTGACTGTGGGTAACTGAGACCATATCACGTGAAACCACGGATGAGTGGGGATTACCGTACCCATTAAACAATTCCCATTCCTCCCTCCCTCTAGCCCCTGGCAACCACCATTCTACTTTGTCTTTTTGAATTTGACTACTACTCTAGGTACTTGTTATAACAGTATTTGTCATAACAGTATTTGTCCTTTCGTGATTGGCTTGTTTCACTTATTGTAATCTTCTCAGCGTTCATCTATGTCATAGTATGTGTCAGAATTTCCTTCTTTTTTAAGGCCAAATAATATTCCAATGTGTGTTTATACCACATTTTGTTTATTCATCCATCAGTAGATACTTGGGTTGCTTCTGGTTTTTGGTTATTGTAAGTAATGCTGCTATGAACATGGGTATACAAATATCTGTTTGAATTTTTGCCTTTAGTTCTTTGGTTATATACCCAGAAGAGGAAATACTGGATCACATTGTATTTCTATTTTTAATTTTTTTAGGAACTGCCATACTGTTTTCCATAGTGGGTATACCATTTTACATTCACACCAGCAGTGCACAAGGTTTCCGGTTTCTCCACATCCTTGCTGTGTTGGGGGGCCCGTAGGTGGTGTATTAAATTAAGAACATGGAGATTATGACCTGCTGAATGAGAATGCATAAACTACCCACATGGAGTTGGCATGTAGGTCCTCAGCATCGAGTTCCCATTTTGGGGAAGTGAAAACCCCAGGTTGTTTTGATTGAAGGCATGATTTCAGTTCACTCACACAAAGGAAATAAAGTCACACTGGGCGTGGAGCCTACTTAAAAAATAAATAAATAAAATTGGTTTATTTCCATAGGAATGGATCTCATTTTACGTATATGTGATCATTAACAGTAGGGCAATGGGGGAATCTCAATGAAAAGTCCTAGAGTGTTTTGTTAGGTAGAACACTATTTTTTAATCATAGTTATGACTCACAGAGATTGTGAGTATGGTTTGTTTTATTGTAATTTTAATAGTTAAAAATTTTTTTAAAAGATTTTATTTATTTATTTGACAGAGATAGAGACAGCCAGCGAGAGAGGGAACACAAGCAGGGGGAGTGGGAGAGGAAGAAGCAGGCTCATAGCCGAGGAGCCTGATGTGGGGCTCGATCCCATAACGCTGGGATCACGCCCTGAGCCGAAGGTAGAAGCTTAACCGCTGTGCCACCCAGGCGCCCCATTAACAGTTAAAATTTTTAATCAAGTTTGATCTTCATTTATTAGAAAACTTCTTACCTGATTTGGAGGAAATGTATTTCTTTTCTGTTTAAAGGTGAAGTGGATCCTAAGGAGAGGATAGCACGCCAACGGAAACTATTACAGAAGAAACTTGGTCTTAATATGGGAGAAGCCATTGGAATGAGTACTGAAGAACTCTTCAATGATGAAGATTTGGATTATACCCCGACTTCAGCAGCCCTTGTAAACAAACAACCTGTAGGTAAAATCTTTGGTTGTTTGATTGCAAGTAATAATACAAAGGTTTTGCCTCATTTTACCATGTAATTGCAATTAAAAAAAATTCTGTTCTTAATTCTGTTCATTGCCGTTTGTGCCACCATAATGTAGTGTCTTCATAAATGGATTTCTAATAACAGATTCTTAAGAGATCATAGTTCAACCTACGTTGTAGATTCTGGATTGACTGTTAGATAAGATAAAAGCTGTGGGAAACCTTTTAGGAGTCACTGCTGTTGAGAGATCTTAGTTGCTTTTTCCCTCTGTTCTTTAGTGAGAAAAAAATAGTATATGCTTGAGAGAGTGGAAGATAGTAAGGGCTAGCTAGTATGATGCTCCTAAAAATCTTTAGAGCTATGACTTATTTTTTTATTTGAGAAGATAACCGACATGATAACAAGAACACTTTCAAACAGTACAAAAAGGTAAACAATATGAAGTAAAAGAAGTTCTCAATAATTGATGGACGCATATGTCCCCATACCCCGCAGGCAAACCTTTATAAATTACTTGTACATATATACACAAGTATTTGTGTCCTTTTAAGCCATATTTACCTTTTCCCATTTCATATAGCTGAATATATCAGTATATACAGATTGATTATATATTTTTTTGATAGCTTCATGCTCTTTTGTTGTATTGGCTGTACTGTAATTTTGCTCTGTATTCCTCCGTTTTCTCTACCAATTCCTGTTGGATGCCTATGTGCTGCTACTGCCTTTTTTTTTTTTTTTTTTAAATGTCCCAACTGTTTAAGCTCTAGTAAAAACTGTGGCTCTCTGCTCAGAAAAATTCACACGCACGTGAAATATTACCATTCAAGGGATTTGGTATTCTTTCCTCTTGTCCCGGTGGTATCTTTTAGGGCTTCCTGGTCCTTGTTAAGAATTCCTGCTTTGTAGGGGCGCCTGGGTGGCTCAGTTGTTAAGCGTCTGCCTTCGGCTCAGGGCGTGATCCCAGCGTTCTGGGATCGAGCCCCACATCAGGCTCCT